>NW_004955484.1:6230467-6274015 GCF_000276665.1 Chinchilla lanigera
TATAATGAAAATGGCAATAGTTTATAGTAGTAAGTAATAAAGTTTAAACAGATACAGAGACAAAGACTTATTTGCAGCTAAACATTAAATACAATTGTAGGGCCAGGGATATAGTTCATTGGTACAGTGCCTGCCTGAGAAGCACAAGGTCATGAGTTTGAGTTCAGAGACCAAAATAAACAAATAAACAAAATAGAAAAAAATACAGTTGTAAAACTATCAGTCTTATCTGAATTAATCTATAAATGTTATACAATTATAACAAAAATTTGTAAGTTTCTTTGGAGTAGGAGTAGAATTTAATAAAATAATTCCAACCATCAATAAAAAAACAGATTAGCTAGAGATTTTGGGGGAAAACATCAAGTTCCAAGAAGGGTTTATCATATAAGATCCTAAATAGATATAGCTACAACATTTAAAACAATGAAGCTTTGGTTTACAAACATGCCAATCCATGGAAATATGTAAAGAAATATACTTGAATATATGTAAGAAATATACTTGTAAGAATACATATAAGTAAGAATACAAGAATATATATAATATATGTAAGAATACATATAAGAATTTATATAATTTAATTTTCCATTTGAAATCAATAGGAAAAGTATCCTGTACTAAATAAGTGTATGAAGATCAGTGACTTTGGGCTAAAAATGTAGTTAAAAGTATTTGCTCTATCTTTGAAATGATAAGTTGAAACAAGCACGTATGCGTGTGTTAAATGTTAAAGCTGGATGATGGGTGTATGGGTATCTATTGTATTATTCTTCAAATGTTTAAAATATTTTATTATTTATACTTTCAATGAAGGGGTTCATCAAGATACTTATAGTTTGGTATAAGAGGTAAAACTTTTAAATTAAAAGACCCAGTAGTAACAAATTGAAAAATAACATTCATGTACTATTCAAAAGACAAAATCTGCAGTATACAAATAACAGAACTTTTAAATAGTACAAGATAATGAATACCCAACTAGAAAATAAGATAAGGTCAGACTTAGGCAATTTTATATCCAGACAATGTTAATAGAAGACTTAGAAAACATGAAATTATTTTTAGCTTCTCTGGTAAATAGAGGCTTAAAAATAAAACAATAACATTTTTTAATCTATGAAGTTGGTAAATATTTTTTAAGAAATAAGAGTACCGAGTATCGCATAGGGTACAGGAAGACAGACATTTGCATATATTACCAGCATGAATACCAATGTGTACATTACATCTTGAGGGCAGTGAAGAATATCCTGCAGGAGTCATAAAATGATGACTCTGTGGATAACCATAAATGTGAAACAAAGGCACCTGGATAAGAATGCTCCATAATAGTTTGATTTTAATTTTTCTCACACTACAAATCAATAGAGGATGGCTTTGATTTGAGGCAGGTAAACGACTTAAACTTAGATGCATTATCTAGAAAATCTGACTATTTTGTATAGGATGCATGGCAGAACAAAATGCAATCACTAAATAGGCACTGCAGCTATCTTATTTAACAGAGTATGTTTCATTGTGGTTTTTCAATATTTAGACATACAGTATGAAGGTTTTCACTTGTACTTTCTCCATAGCTCTTTAAATATGTTCAAATGCCTGTGATCCATGTGAAGGGCTTTACTTTGCATGTTAACATTTAATAGGCCTTACACAAAATTTACCACTAACAAATATTTGTTAAATTAATAAACCTGCCTTGTAGCTCCTGTTAGATTGTATTTTTAGGCTACTTAAAAGTTTGTTTTTCTCACTAGAACATTAATCTTTAAATCCAGGGGTCAATTGTTCATCCATTTCTATTCCATCACAAGGAACAGTGCCTGACATATACAAAGTATTCAACAAAGTTTGAATGAATGAATGAATGAATGAATGAATGAATAGAAGCCCAGTTTCTTTCTCCTAAAATGGACTGTATATGCCTATGTTCCAAAACTCTAGTCTAAAACTAAAGGTATCACTAAGTAGGTCTTGGGGACTGGGCCTTATCTCCAATGAGAGTGGCTGAGGCTTCTGAAAAGAGAAGAGGAACACAAATGGAAAAGAAGGAAGAGTTGTACATTAGCACCTTGTTAGACTTCTAGGCACACAACTAGGTGAGCTTGTGGCCATTTAATAGAAGCCATACACAATAAAAAAACAGATGAAACATTTGTAGGTGGACAGAAGGAAACAATCTCCTGCACTACCTTCTTCCCATCAAAGAAGTTCCTGTAGCACATCTGAGAACCTCTGCCAATAGCCTATCAAGTCCAGGGCAGAATTTGCCGCTGGGATCCTCACTAACTGTGCAAACACCAGCTCCCCTGCTCAGCTATATTGCATCAGACTATTTCTTTTGTCTCTTGATTTTTTCCCCTTGCTGTTTATGCAAGAAAATCCACTAATATGTTTTGGAGAAAGATAAACCCATTTGTCCACAAACAGAAAATACCAAACCAAGAATCTTTAAACCGTGGGTTTACAGTAGCCCCACGAGGTGCCACAGACATTGAAGAGTTCTTTATCAGTGTACTCTTGAAAGCACCCTGCTTTTAATCATGTGCTCTTGTGAAAGTTAATATTACAACAGAAACATGCCACCTTACTGCGTTGTGTTTAGAGTCAGTGGCAGGGGCAGAATGAGAAATGAGGATTTTTTTTTCTTCTTCCTGAAGCAGGAGTTTCTCTGTACAAAGCCAATGGCATTAAAAGCAGGTCTGAAAGCAAAGCCTCATCGCCTTCCAGTTAAACATGGCAGATTGAACATGTGTTTATCTCTGCTTCTTCTCCCAATCCCACTAAAGTAATGAGAATGACAAAGAATAATAAAAAAGGAATAATAATAATAAAAGAATAAAAACCATACAAACTCACAAGGGAGAGGAAAATGCAAGAGAAGACAACAGCAGATGTGAAATGTCAACAAATCTTTGGTAGAAAGAAAGACGTGGCAAGAGTAATAATTGCCTCAGCAGAGCAGGTGAAGCCAAAATCAGTCTCTGCAGCGGATGAGAAAAAAGCAGATTCTCCTAGCAGAATTCTACAAAGGCTGCAAATAGAAGAGGGGGAAGTCTGTGAAAGGATAAGAACTCTGTTTCTTCCCCAACCCCTCAGAGCCAGGAGAGAACTTCTGCCTTATTTCTTCAGACAACAGATGGTTTATTTTAGGGACTGTTTGAGGTAAAGCGGCTGGAGACTCAAAGGTTCTGGACCCTGGGAGGAATCAAGAGAGCCGGGTATGCATTTTCAAGCTGAATAGTGCTCCCCAGGCAAGACGTGAAAGGGGTTTTCACTCGGGAAAATCATCAGTACCACTCCTACAGAGATCATCACTTGGGCACTCCCACAGGGGAACATTTGCTCCTTGTTCCATCCCGCCCGACTAATCAAATTTTGCAAGCCTCACTCTTAAACATACAAAGTCAAAGAACACAGAACAGTCAGAGGCAGCTGAGTGACGGGCTGAAAGAACCACAAAAAGAGGAACTTGGATGACATGGAGACCATACAGCAAACAAAAGAAAATCTAACAAAGAAGTAACACTGTCACAAAGACAAGAGAATCCATTGTATCTATGCAACAAGAACAGAACACTACCACCATGTAAATAAAAAACTGGAATGCCATGTTGCCAGATGTTTTTTTTTGAAAAATCAAATAGCAGGAAGATAATATAGAAGAAACTTCCCTGAAAGTAAAATGGAAAAGCAACAAGGAGAAAAGATAAGAAAATTAAAGACTGTGTCCAGTCACATCTAGTATTTGATTAACAAAAGTCTCTGAAAGAGAAAAAAGACAACAGAGGTAAAGAAGCTATCAGAGAGAATTATCAGAGAGATAATCAGGAAAACTTCACAGAACAAACACCATAAAGAAGTTCAGATGAAGAAGTTCCAAGTAGCTCAGCCAATGTGAGCAGATTAGCAGAAGAGGTGAGAGGTGGGAGTGATCCCCTCCTTCTCTACCATTTTTCTTTTTTTCTTTTCTTTTTTTTTTTTTTTTGTGGTACTGGAGATCAAACCCAGGAATACCTTACCCACATTTTGTGAAATTAAAAATACTGGAAAGAGAGAAATGATTCTAGACGTTCCCAGAATGGGAAAAGAAAATCATAAAAACCAAGTGATACTAGAATGACGTTCAACCTTTTGGCAGCAGCTCTGCAAGCTAGAAAACAGTCTAGGGCCTTGAACAAGCTGAGAAGAAGTTATTTTCAAACTGTAATTTTATACTTAAATGTTATACTTCAGGGTAGGTAAGAATATTTTTAGATATTTAAATTCTTAAACCCTTCCTTTCACATGTGTGTGGGGGGGTTATGTGGGTTACTAGGGTTTGAACCCAGGGCCTTGGCATGCTGGGCAGGTGCTCTACCACTGAGCCATGGTCACAGAATCCATGCATACTGCCGAGAAGTCTAACATGGAAGTAAGGGCTCTAACAAAACGAGAGGATAAACTGAGTAAGAAGAAAGCTTAATCCCCAGGGAAAGCGACCAAAACATCCAGGAAAAGCAACCAAAAATGGGAAAGAGGGAATGGTGCTTTCTAGGTGACAACAAAGCACTGAGAATAAAAAAGTCATTTTGAAAAAGACCCAGAAAGTCACCGCTCAGGCTGGAGTTGAAGTATGAAGTCTTCCGAAGAAGACCCTGAAAGGTGTGACCCACAGGAAGATTCTATGGGGGGCAGGGGTTGGAACATACAGAAAAGATCACTGAGAAAATTAAGAAAATGCAAAACAAAAGTATGAGAAAAGTAATAACTTTCATAAACATTACTGTGCTCAGCACAGAGCTCTAACACTGACTTAGGGGAGGTGAGTAAGTGTGGAAAGGGGAGCCATACTACAGCTGGATCCCGGTCCTCCAAAATAAAACCCCAACGTTTATGTCCTAAGTGGAAAAACTGAGGCCTACCAGCATAAACAACAGAAGAGCTGAGATAAATGAATGGAAAAGAGTTCCCTTTGGGGAAGAAGATTAGAGGCAGAAGGTGGGTTAGGGAAGTACTATTCCTAATGATACATTTCAATATTGATTTTTTTGAAACTGAATGCACATATAACTTCACAGAAACAGAAAATCAGCAAACAAACAAAAGTCAGTCTCTGCAACTTGGTCTCCCTGCAAAACTTCCAGATGGAGACGCAGGAGAGAGGGTGACTCTGGGCTGGGATGGAGAGGGTGGGTCCACGATCTTCCAAGACCTCTGCCAGAGAACCCTGGATTCAAGCAATGCCGAGAACCTTCCCACCTAATTTATTCCTCGTGTTCAAGGCAGCTGTTAAGGAAGGAAGGCGCTCCTTGGCCTGGGTGGCTTCGGGTCACAGTGATTCATGAACTCAGAGTTATTTCTGGTCTCTCATGAAAGCAGCTCTGATTCCTGAGGAAACTCCTTTCTCTCTGATTTTATGAGATAGTTCATCAGCCTGCTCCCATCCTAGGCAGGATTCTTTGCCTGCAGCCGTATGAGGAAGAAGTCTTTGAGAGGAAATACTGCCTCTCTTGGTAGCTTTTCTGCTCCCTCACTTTCTCTTCACCCAACCTCTCACTCCTAACTCCAGAGAGACACTTTCCCTGCCTTGTAGACATCCACACAGTCTCTCTTTTTTCCTGGGCCCCACTGATACACTCCGCAACCTCAGTGGCATGGATATCTAGCGACCCACAGAAGACTACATAAGCATGGGCTCCATGGATACACCCTGTATTCATAAAATAATTTTGTAGTGTATTTATTCAGTGATAAACACCTCTGAGACCACCCACACAAGACTATTGATGTATCCTACGGCATGGAACAGCAACAGCATATAAAAACAGAATCCACACACCTCTTTGGTGTTCCTCTACCTATCAGCATATTATATAAGTACTATATGTACCCTGCCCCACAAGCTGTATCAAGGGTAGGACACATTTGCACACTTCCACGTTGGCACCTCAGAATAGAGCAGCCAGAACAGATGCTGTTTTTCCTTCCTGACAAACGGGCATGAAATAACAGGCTGACATCTGCCTGTGCAGGTCATTCAAGTCAGCCTGCTACATGTCAGAATTCAAACTGCTCCATCCATCAACGGCAGACCAAGAATTAACGTAGCTTGGAAACTCGGCAGCAAGACAGTAACAGCCTAATTTGGAGTCTGACCTTCGAGGGATGGTGGGGTAGGATGGAAAATTATTTCATGCCCCACGCTGAAGTAGACAATACAATTTGAAGAGATTTTCAGTTAAGTTAATTTTAAAGAAAAATCCCTCAGTGTAGCAGTTTAACTCTTAGGGTCGTATAAAAGGAATGCAAAGCTCAACGATTTTGCTATCTTACATTCCTCCCAGCATTTCTGCAAAAGAATTAAAAATAGCATTTTAGGCAAAACAGTCAGTTGCAGCATGCTACACATCTTTATCAATAAGTGAAGAAATCAAGAGCTTCAGGTTCTTTAGAGAAATTTTTGGAAGTGGTTCTTGTTAAAAAAAATTGTAAATGAGGTCAGCCCTTTAAGATTATGAAATACAAATGAAATAATCTCTTTCCTGGAGATCTTTTTAAGGGTAATGATCTTCCTCTGCTCAGTTGTAACAAAATTTATGCTGGGAGATTTTCTAAGCAGTACTCCAAGATGATCATCAACTTAATAAAGGAGACAGAATCTGTTGCACAAAACTGGTTTACCTACTGGTTGGGCTAGCTATGCTGCAAAGTATAACACATGGATTGTTGTTGCTCTTGTTTTAGTACTATTCATTGTAGCCAGTAACATGTTGAACTATGCTTTAAATTCTCGTTCTACCAAGGTGAAGTTACATCTTCCCTCCTGCTGAAGGCTGCTTTTAAAATTCAGTGTGGCTATGCGTGGTGGCACATACCCGTAATCCCAGCTACTCGGGAGGTGGAGGAAAGGATCACAAGTTTGACGCTAGCCTGGCAACTTAGGGAGAACTTGTCTCAAAATTTTTAAATAAATAAATAAATAAATACATCAGTCAGTCAGTCAGTCAGTCAGTGGGTTGAGGATATATCTGGGTGCTCCCTGGGTTTCATTTCCAGTATTGAAAAAACAAGCAATCAAAACCCCTCCGTCTGAAAAGCTGTTCTAATGCTGCTAGCAATTCTAGCATTTCCATTTGCATAAGGTGCAGACTAAAATTGAAAAAATATTTCAGAAACGTGTTAACAGAAAAGCACAACGCTTAGTGTCTCAAAGACCTATGTCCTTACTGTGTCTTGTCACTTCTCTCTGCGGCCCTCTGCCTAGAAACAAGGGCACCTTTCCTGTACAAATGAAGTCCTTTCTTAGTTCTGTCCTGCCCTTGGGTTATACTCCACGCCCCGCCTCCCCTTTTCACCTGCATACTTCTTTTTTTTCCCAACCTCTCTATTTTTTATGTACTTTTTTGTCTTTTTGAGACATGATTTTGGTATGTAGTTCAGGCTGGCCTTGAACTCACTTTGTAGCCCAGAGTGGTCACAAACTCATAGCGATCCTCCTGCCTCAGCCTCCCAAGTGCTGGAATTACAGGCATGTGCCGCCATTCCCAGCATTTAGTACATGTTTGCAGTAGATAATGTTTGTATTTCTTGTGAGGAGTTGGTACATGTACTTAATATATTTTAATTCCTTTTTCCATCTTCTTTCTCTCCTCTCCTCTTCCCTTCATCCCTTCATCCCTCTCCCATTCAGAGAGATCTATTTTCCTACTTCCTATCTTTTATTTTGCTCTATTATTTGGGTTTCTCATATAAGAGAAACCATGTAATATTTAAGTGTGTTTCTGTTTATTTCATTTAACATTATGGTCTCAAAGCTCATCCGTTTTCCTACAAATGACACAAGTTTATCTTTATGGCAAAGTAATACTCCATTTCTTTATCCATTCATCTGTTGATAGATACATAGGCTGCTTTTGCTCTTAAGACTTGTGCTGCTATAAACATGGGTATGCATGTATCATGTAATATGATGACTTTAACTCTTTCAGGAAAATACATAGCCAGCCAGCTGGATCAAATGGAATTTCTACTTTTAGTTGGTTTTTTTCTTAAGACTTTCCATACTTCTTAAAAGGATAACCCCCACCATCTTCTTCCAAGTTGTCTTCTCAGAATTGTTTTGCTATGTGGTTTCCATCCTTACCATCACCTGGGAAAAGAACGATCTCCTAGTTGCCAAATTCAGTGGCCCTGCTTGTAGCTGTAAGGTTAATCGATCTTTCTACAGGTTTGGATTGCAGTCCTAATACAACTACACTCTTGTAAAACTTACAAATGGCATTCCTATTTCTCCTTTTCTACTTGATCCTTGACAGGGTGGCCTTGAGGTTCTTGTCTGATCCTTTCTTCTTTTTTTCTTCTTTCTTTTCTTTCTTCTTTCTTCTTCTTTCTTCTTTCTTTTCTTTCTTCTTTCTTCTTTCTTCTTTCTTCTTCTCCTTCTCCTTCTCCTTCTCCTTCTTCTCCTTCTCCTTCTCCTTCTCCTCCTCCTCCTCCTGCTCCTCTATATCTTTTCTTGGGGGCAAACACAGGACAGGGACTCTTGAGTCTTCATTTCTAGCTTTGAAGTTCCAGAGTCTATTTTCAACTGTACAGCTCCATTTGTTTATCTCACAGATACTTAAGGCAACCCCAGCCTGCATTTCTTTCGCATTTCTCATCACCAGCAAATTGTAAGGGGCAGTTTCCCATTCTCACATCCCCGTGACTGCACACATTGCTCCATCTGACTGGCCCTGCAAAGCACTTCTGTTTCCATATGGTCAGAGGCTCCCTTTGCTGTGTGTTCCATGACTCTCCATCAGCCCATGTATGTGTGAGTCAGGTATCACTGAAGTACTGATCACATGCCTGTAAGTGCCCCTTCAACATCATAATATATTTGATGTTGTTCTTTGAAGAAGCCAGAGAAGATCTGGGTACAGAGTTATCAGGACTCACCTGATGAAGAAATGACAGGATCCATAGCTGAACAGTGCTAACCCCCCAACTTATCTAGCCCCTGAAATCAATCCAATACAGTTTAGGGGAATGGGGGAGGCTCGATGGATACCTTTTAAATTTACCACTGTGTCTCATGAGATAAGGATAGATTTTAGTCATACAACCAGGTATGACTGGGAAAGCTAGTGGACAGAAAGGCTTTTGTGCTAAAAGTGCTTGTTATGTTTCTATTGACAGCAAATAAAAAGTAAGTTCTTGGCTATTCCAAATGAAGTATATAATCATATCTTTAACTATAAAATTTACTCCACACATTTAAAACTTTGACCTAGTTAGCCTCCAATCAATGTATTGATGACTGTTGGATATATACATATGTGATGGCTTACATTTCTTATTAAAGTAAGTAGCACAGCTAGAACAAGCATTTACCAATCATGCTTTGAGGACATGTATTTGACATCTTTTTAATGTAGAAAACTGAAAAAGCATAAAAACTTATTGGGTTTAATTTCCAATTTGTAAAACTAAAAGTGGCTAAATGAGTTGATTTTCAGGTCCTTTTCAGGTTGAACGTTTTGGTCTTATGAGATCATTTCTCCTCCTAATGCTCCCAGACATGGAGGTGATGGTAACCCCACAAGGATGGCCATGACTTAGCCTACAACCAGTAATTTTCCATGTGTGGGTGTGAGGAAATGAGCATGCCATACTCTGTTAATGAGAATTTGAAAAATAATGTACTCTTTCTAATGGGAAATTTTGAAATGTGTACCAAAAACCTAAAAAAAGAGGCTATATACATGGATTGAAATTCCATTCCTAAAATTCATTCTAAAGAAATGAATGAACAAGTGAACAAATACATTCATTGTAGCATTGTTTATTATAATAAAAAAAACTGAAAATAACATAAACTTCCAAAATTAGGTGATAGATTAAAGAAAAGAGTGTATGTCTTCCCAATGGGAAGCTATGATTGACATACATTTATTGACATAAAAAGACAGCTGCACAATCTAAACCAACTAAAGATTAGATAATGAAAGCACCATTTCACAACCTAAAATACCATAGCTACAACCAAAGAGAGGTGCCCAGAGAGTATGCAGATCAACATTCATACTTTATATTATATTTTGTAGAAAATAAAAAGAATGACAATTAACTGAATATTCAGTTTAAAGCTAGAAAAAGAAGATAACATGATAAATTCAAATAAAGCAGAGAAGGGTGAGTCAGAAAAAAAATACATTGTTTTATAAATGAAAAAGAAGAGTTATAAAATAGACAAATATCTGCCTAAAAAGAAAAACATCAATAATAGTGGGATATGAAAAAAGGAATTAACACAAATGTAGGAGCCAAAATAGGATGATAGTTTTAATGTGCTTGAAAAATAGATGTTTATGCAAACATATACTGATAAACTCAAAACATAAGAGAAATGATTTTCTAAAATAATATATAAATTTCCAAACTGACTAAAAATGAAATTAAACAAAATCTGAATAGACAACAACCATATCAGAAACAGAAAAAGTTGTGAGACAGCCACACCCCCAATGCCTCAGGCTCTGCTGGTTTTATGAGTGAGCTCATCCCAAGGGCTGTTTAATTTATCGCCCAAACTGGGACACTTTGGAGAGTGAAAGGCAGTGCTATTAATAATTAAGCTGGGACAATATGAGAAATAGGAACTGTTTCAGGCAAATCAGAACAAATGACTAGCCTGAATGTACCAACTTTCAAAGGATAAATCATTGTAAAGTTATGGAAACTACATCATACTTTAGAAAAGGACTGGTGGTTTTCCAGAACATAGTCAAGAAAAGCAAAAGAGAAAAGAAGGATGACAACTCTATGCCTACTGATCCATACTCCTAAATAAAAAAAAATGCGTATATTATACACAGTCTAATGCCATGTATATCTGAAAGGAACAAAGAACCGAGAAATGGTCAAAAGATACAAAATCATTTCACAGAAAATAGATACAACGGAAACATAAACATGAAAAAAATGCTACTATCCACTAGTAATGAGGCACACGAATAAATAATGGGATGTTTTCACTCATCAGGTCGAAAAAAATGCTAATAATAATAAATGTTGAAAAGTATGGTCTTTGGTACACTCAATAGAATGTAAATTGATGCTATGTGTACATGTGCAAGATAATCTGGCTTTAGTTTATCAGAATATTAAATATGGCTACCTTTTGATATAATATTTTCCCAGCTGGGAACTTATACTATAAAAATTTTTGCCAAATGGTAAAAGACATATGCGCGAGGGTGTGTAATGCCACATTACTTTAAAAATAACAAATAACTGTGAAGAGCAAACTAGGTTTTTAGATAATGAAACAGGCTCACAGAGAGTGAATAAGTTTGTCCAAGTTCACATTCTTATGTAAATTGTCATCAAAATATATGGTGAATGTTTAAATAAAAATTATGACAGTAAAAGACACCTTGCCATTAATCCCTTCCAAATACTTCTCCTTGTTCAAACATGCTTATCCCCTCATTCGCGCCACTTTCTAAAGCCATTCTGGACGTCCTCTTTCATGACTGTCTTTATGAGGTGTGATAAAGAAGGAAAAAAAAGTGAATACTGCTGCCGTGTGCCAACCAGTGGAAAAGCTGGTTTGTAAAAACGTTAGAGTGTGTCCTCATCTGTCTTAATCACTGAATCTGGTACTTGTGAGATCTTTCAGCTCTTCCCAAAGTCAAAGTGATCACAAGGGGGCTGGGGATTTAGCTCAGCGGCAAAAAGCGCCTGCCTGGCAAGCGCAAGGTCGTGAGTTCGGTTCCCGGTACCGGAGAAAAACCAAAAAAAAAAAAAAAAAAAAAAAAAAAATGATCACAAAAGGCAAATATTTTTAAGTAATTCAGGACACTGAGGCAACAGTGATAGCACAATTTAAGATACTCATGAAAGATATTTCCAGAATAGCTTCAAAATAACAGGGACAATGGGATAAATGTGTTTAAAGTAAGGGCAATATTCTGCAGGGGGTTAATGGCAATGTGATTTTTGCTAAAATAATTTTTTTTAATCTAAGAATGTGCTATATATACTTTTATTACACCTCATACAGTGGGCTTACAGAACTAGAAAAAGTTGTGCATAAGCAAGGGCTTTAAAAACCATGCAAATGCTCTTGAAAAGTGAGAATATTACAGTTTGAATTGCCATTGTTGGAGAAGTTCCACTCTAAGATTTTCATGATTATTTATAATCCCTTGATTAGAAATACACAGTGCTCTATATCTGTGGGTTTGGTATTTATTATTCAGTATTCCACACATCAGAAACATGCACAAGATAAAAAAACTGTGTCTGCACTGAACATGTATGGACTTTTTTTCTTATCTGTATTCCCTAAACAATACAGTATTATAACATTTACATAGCGTTTACATTGTATTAGGTATCATAAGTCATCTGGAGAAGATTTAAAGTATATGACAAGGCATGTGTCTATTATATGGAAATACTATGCCTTCCGTGCAAGGGATGCTAGCATCTGCAGATTTTGGTATTCATGGCAGGGGTTCTGGTACCAATGCCCTGTGGACTCCAAGGGACAATCTGTACTAAGTTTTACACTAGTCAGCTCATATCCTCCAAAATTATTTCTACCCTTGGGATGAGTAATTTTGCCCTTCAACATTTTCTGATTGTTAAATATTCAATGGAAATAAAGACAATTTTCCTGGGCTTTTAGGTGTTATGTTAAAAAGTTTCCCAGATGTAAGTATCTTTACATTTGGATAATATGGTTATCATTTTCAGTGCTACATGCTTCAAAATAACTACTATTCTCAGAAGAAAAAGATCAACAGGAAGAAAATATCACAATAGCCTAGCTACATGGGACAATACTTTCTGTGCTAACCATCATAACTATCTCCACATCAGAAAGAACAAATGTTTTTATATCGATGTTCCATAGGTAAGTAACGATTACTGCATAATATTAGAAAATAGTCAGAAAAACAAGACATAGAAAAGGTTTATGGCCTGGACTCCTGTTGGTTTCTGGCTTTGGTCTCAATCCACACTGTTCTCTACTTAACGTATAAACATCATTAAAGCATGTGAGACCATGCGGCCAAAACCTAGCTACAAAACAGCATGAGTGGCATGATTCCTTTTTAGAATCTAAATGTAACTATAGAGTATGTGCATATATATAAAGAGTTTGGAAGTAATTCCAAGTGATTGCCATTGGGTATATGATTATAGGTATTCTCTATTTTCTTGGTTTTGTTCATTCATATATTCTGATTTTCTATAATGAATATATACAACTTTTGTATTTAAAAATTCTGAATAAACTGTTTTGTTAATTCTACATATTGACTTGAATGTTTACTCACAGAGAGTCTGGGTCCTCAAATTTGGTGTATTATGCTTCCTAACCAATTGGCTTCTGCACATCTTTGGAACATACTGGTAGTAGTCCAACTTCTCAGGCCAGAGGCTGAGAACTGGGTAAGCCCCTGGAACATTACCTGAGGCCTAGTGAGACTCTGTACAGCAATGACTCAAAGGAGTTCAAAGGCCAAGGAAGAGATGCAAAACTCAAAAGGGCAGTTAGACTAATTTTGAAGAAATACATGTATGGTTGCAAGCATAAATTGAGGATCAGACAGAGCTGGATTCAAGACACAGCTTTAGTGCTTTAAAGTCACATGATCATCAACAACTTCCCTGTACCTCGGCATACTCATCTTTAAAATGAGGAAAATAATAATAACAACACCTTATGAGGACTACGATTCTCACAAAGTTGCAAGCAGGTTCTTAAAATGGTAGATGTATGGCTTCTGTCCTTCATCTGGTTTTCTCCCCAAAAGTTGAAGAATATGATTTGCTATTCACAACCTGAATGGTGCTTCAAACGGTGCTGTTATTAGAAAGTAGGCTTAATGGATGGAGATGTAGCTCAGTGGGAGAGTCCCTGCCTGCATGCATAAGGCCCTGAGTTCAGTTGCTGGTACTGAATGTAAGGGTGAGGGTCAAGGTCAGCTTTGAAACTTTAATTTCTGGGAATATGGCAGGCTAGGTTATATAAATCAACCTTACCAATAAAAGTAATCACAAATGATGAATTTTTTAAAAAGTAACTTCTTAAGATTACTGAAGGTTAAGTAAGGCAGTAAAAACCTTAGTTAAAAATATCAGAAAATGCAGAAATCCAAAGAGGGAGACCACTACTAAAGTTCTAAGGGAATTTTCCAAAGAAGCAAAAATTTCCAAATTAAACTGGTTTCCCAAAGTCTCATACTCTCAGACTAAGTGTAAACCAGAAGAGCTACTCCAAGCCCTCTTATACTCTCAGGGGACTCAATTCAAGTTACCTGGGCACTACATAGAGTACAGAAGGAACAGATGACATTTAAATATACTCACTAGTTTATCTGAATTCATTGAAAAGAAAGTTTTGTGTTACTATCTGTTTCTTTTTGGTAAGACTCTTTTTGGTTTATGTCTTGTACTTGGAGTAATTATTTTGAAGATAATGATCTAGTGTATTAATTTTTGTTATTCTCCTTATTTTGTTGTGAAATTTTTATTTTTTCATGAAATTTTAAAAGACACTGAACACACAAAAGCTACGCTCATTTCAACTTGCATACTAAACTCACATCAGCTAAGTAATCTGACAAAAAGATGAAACCCTAAGACTCAGAATTCAGCTGAACATGTTCTTGAATGTATTTCTCCTAAGCACGTAGCTGACACAATCTCAAATACCCTAAGAAGGAAGCCATCTCTATCCTAGGTTTCAAAACTAACAAATAGCTCAGAATTTAAAATATTCATTCATTAAGAGAAAATGGAGCCATGCTCAAGAAAATTTGAAAAGGACAAATGATGAGAAGAAAGACCTATACAATGGAAATGGTAGGCACTGCTAATGATAGTTATAAGGTGAAAAATATACAAATTTAAAATTAAACATGTAAGTAGGGAGCTATAAAAATATGCTTTGTTGACAAAGTAAACAAGAACTTCTAGAAATAAAAAATGTACTTGAAATTTAAAATACAATAAATAAAGGCAAAAGCAGTTAATAAATATAAAAACACTAAAGAAAAAATAATCTGGAATATTAGTTAAATGAAATTATCCAAAGTGTAGCACAAAGAAAAAATGAAAAATATAGGAGAATTATGGGATGATATAATATAATTATGGGATAATATAATGATTATATATACAATCATTATATATATAATGATATAATTATGGGATGATATAAGGCCTAACACATGTCTGAAGTTCACAAAAGAAAATAGGAAGCAATGGACAAGTAGGATAATGTGAAGATATAACAACAGAAACTTTCCTTAAAGTAAGGAAAGACAACAGTCATATGCTCAGATCTCAGACAGCAGTAAACAGAAAAAGTACACACTCCTGCAAGCACCACAATGAAACTACAGAATTCCAAGGATTTTGTACAATCTTAAGAGCTGCTATAAATTAATAAAAGGACGTTATGTACAATTAGATATCTGACATCTCAATAACAGAACTAGAAACCAAAAAAGAGTAGAAAGATATGTTCATTGTAGTGTTAGAAAGTATTTGTGAAATGACTTCACATCCAGAGAAAGTATCTTTGAAGAGTGTTCTAAACACTCCACGGGGATTAGGATAGACCCTCACCAAAATTTTGGTTGGGATGTTGGTGCCACATCCACTGAGAGGGGATGAAAAGGTTTATCACTTACATAACGGAGGTATTTGGGGAAGAAGAGGGTAGGCCATGAAAACGGGCACAAAAATGGCTCTAAAACTCAAGGAATAGAGACTTGCTTGGGGCTTTCAAGGTTTTAAGGAGCTGGACCCTGGATGGGGCCTCCTACAAATCAGGATTTTATATGGTTTATATGGTTTGCTGGTGCTAAAAAGACTGGGCCTTGCACCATAGAGGAGGAGGGATAGAGGGAGGCATAAAAGCTGTCAGAATTCTTATTACAAAGAGAGATGGGGGAAATAAACACATTTTTTAAACATATAAAAACTGTAAATGCTTGCCAGCAGAGTATTATTTCCTTAATAAAGGAAATAATAATGCAGGAGAAGGCAGAGGTAGTCCTAGGAGAAACCTCTAAAACATAAAAAGAAAAGGAGGGAATAGCTACATATGTGACTTCATTCAAACAAATATTCACATATAATTGGGAAGACAGAGAATATAAACTATCCTAGCTAATTGAAATCCAAATACAACACTGATTACATTAAATGTGAATGAGCTAATGGTGTCAATTAAAAAATAAATGTTAAATCAAACTGAATATACAGAAAATCAACCCATGTGCTGTCCATATTAAAAGATAAAGATACAAAAGGATGCTAGGGAGACAGCAAAAGAACACGGACATATCAACAAAAAATAGCATAGTTAATTTGCAAAAATAGATATTTTAAGGCACTGATAAAGAATGTACTTTAGGGGGCTGGGGATTTAGCTCAGCGGCAAAGCGCCTGCCTGGCAAGAGCAAGGTCGTGAGTTTGGTTCCCGGTACCAGAGAAAAACCAAAAAAAAGAATGTACTTTATAATAATTAAATTTCTTCTTGTTTGGCTAACTGTTGCATAGATTGATAAAGCGAAGACACAAAAGATTTAAATAACATATGTAATACACCTGACTACTGAGCTGTAGTATTTTGGAATACTACATTCAACAACTGCACAGTGTATTTTTTCACACCCACATGGAACACAAAAATTTCCCACATGGTGATCCATAAAGTAAATCTCAAAAAAATTCTTCCAGCTGAAGTAATATGGAGTATTTTCTCTGATTAGATTTTAACCAAACCAGAAATCATTTAACAAAAATAAATGAAAAAATTTCCCATAAATTTGAAAACTGCAGAAATACGGTTTAAAACAACCATGGCTCAATAAGGAAATCTAATGGACACTGTACAACATTTTGAAATGCATGATAATGAAATATACTATGAATAAAAGTATGTGGCACATAGCCAAGACATACAAATATATGAGTGAATATTTGGAAAAGTTATGAAATGTAATGATTAATTATCTAGGTCTAAATGTACAACTGTGAAACCCCAAAACAAATAGAAGTAAAAGTAGAAAGAAGAAAGTAATAAATATATCACTGGGAACTAACGGAATAAATATGGATCAAATGACCAAAAGTTGGTTCTTTGAACAGAATGATAAATTTGCAAAACATTTAGCCATGCATATAAAGAGAAAACAAGAAGGCACTTTAAGAAGTAATATTAAGAATGAATTAAAACATGGCTATGATGATACAGTCATTAAAAAAATAAAAAGAGAATGTTACAAAACACTTTGCCTCTGTGGAGAAATAGGAACCCTTCTCCACTACTGGTGGGAATACAGGCTGGTGAAGCCACTGTGGAAATCAATTTAGAGATTCCTCAGCAAACTAGGTCTAGAGGTCCCATTCAACCCAGCTATTCCCCTTCTGGGTATTTTCCCAGATGATCTGAAAACATCATATCACAGTGATATATATGCACCCATGTTCATAGCAGCCCAATTTGTAATTGCTAATTGTGGAAGCAACACAAATGTCCATCCACTGAGGATTGAATAACAAAATTGTGGTACTTTTATCTAATGGAATATTACTCAGCTATAAAGAAAGATAAACTTGAGGTAAATGGTCACAACTAGAGACCATACTCATAAGTGAAATAAATCAGACCTGCATGTGTAAGCATCATATTGTCTCACTAGTGTAAGACCTGAAAGAGTGAATAAAAACTAGGAGGTATGATACACATTAGGAAATGAAAAGAAAATGCTTAAAAGTAAAGGACAACTGAAGTGTGGGAAAAGAGAAGGGAAAGAAGGGGAAATTATGTAAGTATATATATACAGGATAGCTAACATAGTTGTACTACTGTCATCTATTATTCTATAAAAAGGAACAGTTAGTGATCACTTGTTTGATCAATCTTGTATGTCTCTACTTGTTTTCCTGAAAAACAACTTTGAAGATATCAATAAGCAATACAACAACCATTGTTAATTTCCTACAACTTTGTCTGTAACTCTGTTTTGTTTGTATTATTCTTATGTTATTTTGTAAATGGATGTCTGTTTGGTAATTTGTTTTCCTTCTTTTATTTTTTAAAATAAAAAAACAAAACACTTTGCCTCAATATAGTTAGATATCTATGCACAAAAAACTTTTTAAAATACAAATAACATTAACAAAATTGGGTACATATTTTAATAGTCTAATTACTACTGAGGAAATGAGCACAGTGTTCAAAAATTTTCCCCACAAATAAAAACTCAGGCTCAAATAGCTCCATCACCGAGTTCCATCAGACATTTGAGAATTTTTAAAAATTAACAAAAATTAACTTCAAAAAAAAAGAAAATTCTTATGAGGCCAACTTTGCCTTGATATCAAACTGTGCATGATGATGTGTACAGTAACATAATAGGCAATGTCACTCATGGACAAAAACATAAAAGTGCTAAGAAAATTATGACCTAAATAATTCTAGCAATATAAAAAAGATAATGCATTATGATTGAGTCAATTGTATACGAGGAATGCAAGGTAAATTTAGTATCAGTAAATAATTAATGCACTTTACCACACTGATAGATTAAAGAAGGAAACACAATCATTTCAATAAGATGCAGAAAATGATAAAATTTTAACACCACGCTTTTCCTAAAAATAAAGATATCTGGGGGGGGGACCTAAGAAATGAAAAGAATTTTTTAATAATATTAAGTAGGTCATCTACCTCCCAAACTGCAGTAATCATCATATTTAACATTGAAATACTGTCCATTTCCTCCCTTGAGAACAGAAAAAAGATGAGGATATTCATTACCACTTACACTTGGCATTGTTCTGCAGGTCAGAGTCAGCACAATAAAGCAAAGAAAAGAGAAATAAAATATGCAAGGACTAGAAAGAAGGAAACCAAACTTTCATTATCTCCATACTTATGTAGTTGCTCATTTGGAAAATCCACAATAATCTTGTGACAAATTACAAGAATTAATAGAAGACTCTACCAAGCCTCCTGATATATACTCAATATACAAAAACCAATGTATTTCTACGTAGCAGCAAGAGAGTCAGAAAATATAATTTAAAAGATATCACAATAACATCAAAGTGTTGAATAACTAAGAGTAAACCCAGCAAAAAGTTTATTTCAAAATGTACAAAAATACAATCTCATTAATAATTATGATTTTGCAAATAAAAACCAGGAAGACATAGCATTATCACTCAGTTGGCTACAATTTAAACTACTGAGAAATGGGAATTTGAAAACCTTCAGGTGAGAGCAAAAACTGAAAACACCACTGGAAAAAGCCATGGGACACTGAGTTATAAAGCCCAAGGTATCATAACTGGGAACCTTGATTTCTATGCTAGGTGTATACACTCTAGAGAAATTCTTGCATATTTGCACCAACATACACACACAAGAATGTTTAGAGAAGTATTTACTTTGCAATATCTGCAAATAGAAAATCCTCAAGTGTTCATAGAAAGTTGAAGAGATAAATAAATTTTGACATAATTATATAGTAGAATGGTACGAGATGACAAGAATAGCTATAGCTATGCAATCACTTAAGTCAGAAGTTCGCTCACAATGGTCCCAAATCCAGCCTGTTTTTGAAAATAAGTACTGAGTGTGATGCTCATTCATTGACATGTTGTGTTTGTAGTTTTCAGCCCGCAGAGCAGAAGTGAGTACTATATTCACAACACAAACCAAGGGGCCTAAAAACCAAACTTTTTTTTACTAGCTGGCCCTCATGGAATAAGGGGTTGACTGTTACCCAAAATGAATCTTGAGAGCATCATTATTTTATTTATATAGCATTAGGAACCTGGCATGAATGAGCTTATTGTTTAGGGAGGCATAGATTTGCAGCACAATTTTAAAACAGTGCGATGAAATGTTAATCTCAAAAGGGATGAGAAAGCTATAGGTGTGGAAAACAAAAGGACTGAGACTGCAGAGGAAGCCCCAGGGAACTTCTGCGGAGATGACCAAGACCTGCTCTGAGTGGTAGGTACAGAGGAGTTTGTTTATTCAGTAAATTGTGGACCCAGGACATAGCTCAGCGCTATAGGATATAGGTGCAAGCACCTGCCTGGCATGTGAAGGTCCTGAGTTCTACTCCTAGTACCAAAAAAAAATTAAATTAAATAAAAACAAAATAAATTGTGTTTGTGTTACATTGTTTTCTGAAAGCATGCTATATTTTACATCCAAAAAAAGTACTGTGTAATTTTCTAGTTCATCATTTTTAGAGCAAAATTTAGGTTAAACTGTTCTAACCATATTCAAATGTGACTGTGAAACACTTAGAACTATGCATGTCTTTAAATATAACAAACACTCAAGTTTTAATTACTCTTTTCTCACTCTTCCTAAAGTTCAAGGAATGCTTTATATAAAAATGTTAGAAACAACTTATGAAAAAAAACGTTGAGTTTTAGTCATACCAAAAATCATTATTTCTTTTCTAATGGAAATGCAAGGCCTAGAATAGAAACCAATAAGTATAATGTCAGCTAGAGTGTTAACCTAGAATTTCACTCTAAGCAAAAGTATCTTAAACCAAAAAGCAGTTCTTCTCAAAAGTAGGCAGATAGTTTTCTTTGCTTACTAGCCTTTAATATATAAACATATGACTACAAGTTTATCGAGGCATAACTCATACACCACACAACACAATTACCTTAAAATGTATGGCTCAGTTTATTTTAGTATATTCACAGAGTTGTACAGCTATCATCACAGCCAATCAATCAGCCATCACTGCAATCATATCCCTGAAAGAAACCTAGTATCCTTGAGTTATTCACTCCACAAACGTCCCATCTACCCTCCTCCTCAGCCCTAGGCAAACAGTAGTCTACTTTGTATCTACATAGATTTACATAACACAAACATTTAATCTAAAAGGAGTCCTAGGGGAGACATGATCAAAATCTACTGTGAGTGTTTACATTTTTAAAAATTATTACACTAAAAGACTCAATGCTCTAATCCCCCTGAAAGCGCTCCTCCACAACTCAAACACACTTATCCTACCATTCTTGCCACTTTCTGAAGTAATTCTAGAAATTACCTTTTGTGAGAGTCTTTATATCCATCTCATTGACTGGACCTGGCTCTGTGCATCTTCTAATTCTTCCCCAAAGTCAAAATGACCATGAAAAGTAAATGTTTTGAATGGATTCAGGACATGGAGGCAAAACACTCACTAAAGAGCTTCCAGAACTCAACAGAAAGTAGAAAGAATGATGAGATAGATGTGTTCAAAGTGAGGGGATTAATGGCCTGTGCCTTTTCCTATATTTTTAAAAAAACATTTAAACATTCACTGTATTGTTAATCCAACTTCATGTGTGTGCATGTGTGTTTTTTGATTTAGCATAACTTAGCATGGCCATCCATGTTGTAGCATATATCACTAATTCATTTCTTTTTATGATGAACACCACTTCATTTTATGGATATTCTACATTTCTTCATCCACTCATCAGATGATAGGCATGTGGTTCTTTCTGAGCTTGAGTAATTATGAATAATGCTGCTATGAAGATTTACTAACAATCTATTTGGATGTATGTTTTTGGAGTATATGTCAATAAATAGAATTAGCCCTAATATTTTAGTATTTGATTTATGTTTTACTATAACAAACTATAATTTGAATGACAATTAACTTCACTGTTTTTAAGGATATTTTGTGAAATAAACTTAATTTTTTACAGCTGATTACTGCATCACTGTGAAGTTCATATAACTTTTACCATGAAAATACAATATTATAATTAGCATTATACTTAGTCTTCTGACCACTATAATTAAATTTGTTCAAACAAATCATTGAATTTCAAGAAATAATACTCTTTTAAATGCATGGAAAGATTTTAGAAATTTTCCTCATACTTGGAGAATATCCCAGGATGAAATTAAAATCCTTGTAATTTTCTCTATTTAAAAATATTTTATGATCTATCATATAATCAGAACCCAAGTAAATAAGTCCAAACACATTACCATTTTAATAATACCAAGTCTAATGCAATACTAAAAGATTTTTTTTAAGTTAAAACACATGGACAATTTTAAAATTTAATATAAAACTATTAAGACAAAAAGAGCATTCTATAAAACTACATCTCTGTAGACTTATATAGTTGAATAACTGTGTGGCAACCATAAACTTTGAATTCTAGCATTACTCTTACAATGCCAAAAGTAAAAATAAATGGAAAATTTAATATTTACCATGAATCTCTTTTCTTTAATTAGAGGGCACTAATTTTTCCCCAAACCTCACAAATATTCTAAAATGGGTGCTGAAAAGGAAATGGAAAAATTTGGAGCCTCCCTCTACTGTCTTCATAAAATACAGATTTTAGAACTAGTGGCTTTCTCTTATATAGCGAAAGTAGAAAACAAAGAAAGACTAACAAAGCAGACACAGGAATTCCAGGGAGAGGCTGACAAGAGTTAAGGAGATTAAGCATTGAGGGGAGTTCAAGCCAACAAAACAGAGAAGAAAAAAATGTGGGGGGAACCACAGAGAAAAGTTTCATTGGTGTTCAGTAGTGAGGAAAACATCTGCCCACATAGGTGTTTCCCAGAGGGTACAGGGTGCCCTTTGGCTGGGTACACAAACGAGGGGTAAAAACCCGGAGGGGTGATGTAACCAAACAAAACACCAATCTTACCCTGCAGCCCCGAGCCTGATGGCAGGCATGACTTCACGCACACACGAGCAACATCTCTGCGGCTGAACAGGTCTGCATGTGCTGAAACCCACCTTGCATGCTGGAGGACCCGGGACAAGAAGGATTGCAAAGTAGCTTCAAAGAAAACCAGCATTCTTCCGTCTAATTAAAACCTACTTTTATTTCATTGGTTTTAGGGTGTCAGGTTTGATTAGAGGCCACATACAATTTGGCTCTGGGAAAAACGGTGGATTTCTTTCAGGAAGAACAGGGGGAGAGGAGTAATTCCTAAATGTTATCATCAGAGGTTCCCTAGGGGCTGCAGCCTTCTCACAAGGTTTCATGGCCCCAGGAGGGGCCCAAAGTCTCTCTTGTCAGCTGGGTAGTGGGATTGCAGGCTCCCCCAAACAAAAATGTGGTGTTCTTAATTAACTGGATGCATAAATTCATTAGGCATACAATGAAGGGAACCCCTACACTGTTCACAGTTGTGTAACCCAAAGGAAGGAGAGCGTAATTGTACTTGCTGTGGTGCACGTACATCTGTGTGCACACACCTGGGTGTGTATCATGTAACACGCCTTCTTACTGCGTGCAGTTCCAAAATACTTAATGAAAGTTTCCTTATTAGCAGTAAGTGGGTCCATTGAAGCTTAAGAAAGCCATTTAATAAAAATAGAGCCACCCAAATGAACATAGATTGAAAAAAATTTAGATTGATGGAGCTAGGTTGGTCACCGTAATTACGGAAGGTGTATCATTTCCTAAGCTCTCTTTGCCTTAAGTGTATGCCATACATTTATCAGACATAATTAGCACTTTAGGTGACAATGATTTGATTTCTTTCCTTGTAATAAAAGCCCTCTGTGTTGGCATATACATTCAGAATGGGCAATTGAGCACTGTTGCTGTTTATTCCCTTGAGGCAAAATTTAGGCTGAACTGGGGAAAATAGGAAGAGGACTTACAGAACAGCTCTTTGTGAATTTTGCAAACAGAAAAAGAAAATAGTTCAATAAAAGCTTTTAAAGATCACAGTCAAGCATGTGCGTTTTGAAAGCAAAGGATATCTATGGAACGTTTCTCTACTTTCAAAGTCAGCATTTAACTTTCTTTTAGATGTGAACAAACCCACACTAAATTGATTCGTAGGCACAACTGCAGAACTGGATGCCTTTAAATTACTGTGTATGAACCAGGAACGAATTTGTTACCTTCTCTGAGGGAACAGGAGAAAACTGTTTTTAAAGTTATTTCGAATAAATATTGATCCTTCCTGTTCCTTCACCATCACAATTAAGAATCAATTAATCCATTTTTCTGGTGGATTAAAGTATTTATATAAATGTTCAGGATTTTCTTTTATAAAGGAGAAGGAGAAAATGAAATAGAAGTTGCTGATCTACTGCCCAGGGCTCATAAAGATGTTTCATCCTCTTGAAATCTGCAGCTCCATGACAAAGACTGTGAAAACTTGGGCTTCTGCATATTAATCTTTTTGAAGAGCAACTTTCTTCTCTTTTTCATCCAAATCAATATGTGACAGGCAGCATAGTTAATTCCTTTGATTACATAAATTAGTCAAAATTTAAGTTCTAGATAATGATTACTAAAACAAATCTTTCTAATGTAAATCTAATGTTGTTAATTAACTTAATGCAAGCTCTCTTATTTGTTTTGAACTTGATCACTTTTCACCTAATCCTTAGAAATGCTGATACGTAGATAGACACTGATGTGTTAGCCTAGGACTTAAGTCTATTCCAGTCATTCTGAACTCCTCACACTATCACAGAAGTAACGGGCATATAAAAGACCTGCAAATTGTGTAGAATGCATTGCTTTCTAAGGAGCTTCATTTTGTATTTTCTTAAACTTATATAGACTTCTTACTGAGCTAAGGATAATTTTAAAGAAAAGATCCTGGTTTTTATGTGAGCACCTAAGAAATGTATGTGTAATAAACCAAAAGCATACATTGAAAGCCTTTGAAAAATTAGTGTGGCAAGAAGATTACAGTATAACAATATTTTGTCTATCTTGCAAAAAAAGGTAGAAAACTATGAATTAACTGCTTAGAGGTTGTCAGAATTAACTCACTGTAATTTGGAAATCTATAAGCATAAAAGGAGCCCAGCAGTTGGATAAATCATAAGGTTTCCTACACAAAAACTTTAAAAAGATGGGTAAGATCTTAGTCATGGTTTTGAAAATAATTTCTCTTAAGTTAATTTTTAACTCAAAGCAGTGAAGGTTAACTCTGGCCACAAACAAAAACAGTATTGGTATATTTTCCTTGATGTTTATCTGTTAGAATATTTTATTTTCTCAGCATAAGAAAGATTTCATTTAGAAATTCAAATCTGATTTCTGCAGGTTTGCACATGTAGCCCAGGTGTTTTTGTTTTTGATTTTTTTTTAGGATAGACACAAGGGATCTGAGATAAAGAGAAAAGAAGAAATCATGTTACAGGAGGACTCCAGATTACCAGGCCAGTCTCAGCCTGACAGAATGCTGCTGCAGGTGATACCGATGTGCAGTTCTGATCGTGCAGTGTTAGGTGAAAAAGAGTCTTATTAAAGTCCCAATATTACAAGATAATATAGTCACCTGTTACAGAAATAGTATTGTTAAACCCGACTAGTTACCAAACAGGTTCACAACCAATGATTAGTATTTTTACGCACATGCAAAGCCTTCCATGGCAGTTTTTTTTTAACACAGAATTTTATATCAGTGACATGAATTTTTTTCTTTCCATCATGTAAAAATATTATATTCGACATCTATGACCTGTGATTGTGGCGTTCTCCCTAGTATCTCTCATCAAATGCCTATCTTCTACCTTTATGAGACGTGCACATATACACATACATGTACTGGTTATCAGGAAGCACTTTTGATTTTTCTCCCATACCCCCCTTGGATGAGGATGTGGGAACCTCATGTCAAAAACCCTCACTTTAGAACAATAAATAAATAAACCAGCCACAGCCTTCCCGAGGCTGGCCAACTCTAGCATAAGTAATTCAAGAGGCTGAGAGATGCCAGATAAATTTGATTACTACAAAAGATGGGAATATGTTTCTTTCCTTTGAGACTTCACAAAAAGGGGTCAAAAACAAAGCAATGCTGAAAGTGAACAATTTCATTTTGCCTGCAATTCAAGTCGAAAATTCAAAGGCAATTTTGCAGGAACATTTTATCACAATTTTATAGACCCTCATTTCCTGCACACATCACAATCTTTAATTTCTGAAAGAGGAAAGTAAGAAAAGGGGAAGTGGGCGGGGGAGAGAGGGTGAGGGGGCTGAGCATGACCGTGAGGGCCTTTTTCTTCTTCTTCTTTAAGATATAAATGCAGATATTTATAAAGCAGTGAGAGATTTGTAAATCTTTCTTCAAAGCTGAACCTACTGCTGGGACTGTGATTTGCGAAAAGCTGCTATAGGCATACTCCAAAACCCAGCAGGGTCATCCCTCCCCTTCCAAAAATATAAAAAATAAAAGAGGTGGTTAGGGGAGAGAAAGCCACCCTGATTAGTAGCGTCTCGACAGACATAAGAGTTTGAGAAAACTGTTTTCATTGTATGCCTTCTCCCTGAATCATAGAGGTTTCTTTTTCCTTTCCAAATACACACACACACAAAAGGAAATTTAAAACTTGATAACTTGCCTCCCATCTTTCGGTCGAATTGACTTTCCTTGATGCTGTTTGAAAATGTCACGTCCTTTCTCAAGGATAAGATCTCAGGTGGCCCTTTGGCAGGTTACCACCCAAAGACACATGCCACAGGCACCAATCCCTGGGCACCCTGAGGCCTCTGCCCCCAGCCTGTGATCTTGCAGCCAGCTGGGAGCATAGCGATCTGGTTTCCAGTTCCAATCTCGCCAATAACTTTGTGTGTACTTGTAGAGGAAAGCCACAAAGTCTGTCTCATTTCCTTTGGGAACAGTGAATCAAAAGTGATACTGGCTTCCCAGGGTTGTCAGGATAATGGGAAGCAACAAGATTTAACAGTACTTTGTTCATGTTGTATATTAATATATCCTTAAACCCTTGAAGATGCCCGCAGTACAGGAGTGTTGCTGAAGGAACGAATGCATTTCAGAAAGTGCATGCTGCAAAAACCAGAACAAAACTAAAATAGTAGATTCTAAGATGAAGTTGATAGTGTATAGCACTGAAATCTAAAGTCTTCTAGAGTGAACTGGACTGGATTTCTTTCCCATTGGGGCAATGACCTCCATCCACTATAATCTCTTCCACCCTAGTCATGTGTGTGCAACCTTAAACAACCTACACACAGAGTCAAAAGCAACCAAGAGTGATGGCAAAAGCCTGTAATCACTCCAGGAGGCTGAAGCAGGAAGACCACCAGTTCAAACCCAGCCAGAGTAAATGAGCAACTTTGCAAGACTCTGTCTTCAAATGAAAGAATAAAAAGGCTGGGGATGTAGTTCACTATGAAAGCCCTAGATTCAATTCTCAGACACCCCGCACCACCCCACAATCAAGGAAGGAAGGAAGAAGGAAGGAAGGAAGAGAGAAAAAGAAAGAAAAAAGAAAGAAAGAAAGAAAGAAAGAAAGAAAGAAAGAAAGAAAGAAAGAAAGAAAGAAAGAAAGAGAAAGACAGCAAAAGTCTTCCCAGCTGAGTGGGGAAAAGTCGGCTCACTTAGAGATGCAGCATCATGACTTTAAATGTTTCTCCACATAGATAAATTAATTTTCAGACAGAGCTAGATATAAAATAGTTTCACTTTGGGAAGGGAAAACAAAGAGCAGAAGGAAAAACAGTTGAGAAAAAGAAACCCTTTCACAGGTCACTGTTTTCCAAGATGAACCCGGAGAACCAATGAGGAGAGTGATGTAACTTTCCCAAAAACCATTGCCAGCCTTTCCCTACTTCTCCGGGACCCTTGTTTTCTGGAGAAAAACCTTAGGATGAGTGGCATGTTTCAACACTGCCTTATATTCCTATGAAAAACAAAGAACAACAAGGAATGGGGGGAGTGGGCTTTATAATTACATCTATACCTATAATAAAAATCTAGGATAGCTTACTTAATTTTAAAGTTAAAGTTTCTCTGTACTGTACAGCATGTAGAGTATATAAGTTCTAGGCAACAGCCATGCATTTAAATCCTATCAGAAATCTACCTTGTAAGCTGCCAGTCCCGGATTCAGTCAATATAATTGGTAAAAAAAATCAATCAATATCCACAAATAACCACTGATCTATACTGAAATTTAAAATCCCTTGCCATCTTGGAACTTCTAACCTAAGGAGCCGTCACATCCACTCACCTATGAAGAGATCACCAGAAATACCCATACTGGTTACCAGCTGTATATCAGTTAAGGGGAAACAGCAAAATTGCACAGAATGCTGGTTTGGTGAAGCTGTCGCTTGGTTACAATCAACCAAAAGAAACACAGAAATTTACAAACCATGTACCAAATGAAAAACAAAATTTATATGTATATATAAGGATAGCTGGAATAGGTGCATTGCTAATATCTGTAGTTTATTGGAGGAACAGTCAATGTTTAAAATTTTCTTTTTACTTGTTATTATCTTTGATTATTTCATCAATCTTACATTCTTATGTCTAATGGACTGAGCAACTTCATTGAAGATAACAGTATGTAATAGAGCAACCATTGTAAGTTTCTATCATTTTGTCTTGAGGTCATGTATCATTTTTGTGTTGTTTTGATTTTGTGTTCATTGTTGTTTTGTCAGTTTTTTAATTTCTAAAATAAAAAAAGAGGAAATTTCAAAAAATTATTCAGATATACTCAAAACAAAAATAATTGTGAATGACAAAAATTTTCCCTTTTTTACCAATTTTTTTAAGTAGCTTGTCATCTATTTCAATAGATATTTCATGTATGTATGCATTTAAGCAGCACTGGGGATTGAACCCAGGGCCTCACACATTCTAGGCAAGTGCCTTATCACAGAGTTACACCTCAACCCTTAATTGAAAACACAGGACTTGTAAACATGTAGTCAGCACCAAAATAATGTCCCGCTAGTGTTAATGAATGCCCTTCATTCATTTATGGAACAGTTAAGATGCTGTGCCTCTGTAGCTGAAGAATTCACAGTGAATAAGAGCACCATGGCTGCTGCCCTCACAGAGCTTAAGACCTAATGTAGGGGACGAATAAGTGACAAGCACAAGGAAGGGCATTACGAAGGGGTATTGGGGACCACCGAGGAAATGATCTCTTAGATTATCATTATACTTTGGAGAAGGTAACATTGAAGCGCAGAAAGAGGGCAGTGAGTTGCCCAAGGTGATAGAGATCTTTCTAGCAAAGTGAAGGATAGGGAAGTGGGATTGCAGCCTAGAAAGATGAATACCTTTCAGAACATCTGCTTTACTAAGATAATCCATTTTGGAAGCAGGTGAAACATTATAAATGATTTTTAAACCACAGACAGAGAGAAGGCTTGCCATCACTGAAGACCACTGGCTTTTTATTCTACCACATGGCCAGTTTTCTGATTTTTTTCAAAAACTCTTAAGCAGCGTGAGTGGAAGTTTGAAAACAGTGGACTAGAGAATTTACCCAGTTATGGAAAAAAAGAATGTAGATTGGCTTAAAGGATTCAAATGTCCATCTCGAAGAAGACCATTAGATCCAGCGCTCACACAGCAGAGAAATTACCTGGGATTTAATCTGGTCACATCTGAGTGTCAAAAAAGAGCGATGGGTGTATATATGCAACACCCAAACTTTCTAAAGTTATGCTTTTTATTGACAGAAATAATATTTGTGTTTCAAAGAGAGCTCTTAATAACTATAAGGCCATGGTGCACCCCTGCAAAAATACTACAGGAGTTTTAAAGATTCCCTTGAGGCCTGATGAAAAGTTATGAGTGAAACCTGCTAACACAAGGGAGCTGCTAGCACAGGACTGAAGATTCTACCATGAAGCACAAATATAAGGTCATCATGTTAGATCTGAAAACATCAGACGGCTGGCCACTTCTTTTTTAAAGTCAGGCTAACTGAAGCAGAACTGACATGAAACAAAATTCTCCCTGTTTATTGTACAGTTGCATATATTTTGCCAAATGCACAGTCATGTAGCCACCAAAACACCGAAAAGTGCCATCACTCCCCGAGAATCTCCTTGTGTCTTTAAGCAAGATTCCTCTCTGTCCCAGGCACTGGCAAACACTGATCTGTTCCCTATACCTACATTTTTGTTTTCTTAGAATGCAGTATAGATGGTAGCAACGACATGGAGATTTTTGAGGCTGGTTTCTTTTGCTTAGCAGAATACAGCTGAGATTTATCTATATTGTTGTACACGTCAGTAGGTCACTCCTTTTTGTAGCTAAGTAGTATTCTATCATAGGGATATACCACTATCCATTCACCAAGTGCATGACATTTGGACTATTTCCAGGTTTGGGCAATTATGAATAAAGCCACTATAATTGTTCACATGAAGGTTTGATGTAAACATTAGTTTTGATTTCTTATGAGAAGACACTTAGACGTGGCTTTGCTGGATTATATGTATGTTTAACTTTTAAACTGTTTTCCAAATGGCCATACTCTCCTGCATTCTGTAGCTAGGTTGACAGTTTTGATACTTACTTAATGGAAAAAGTTAAAAAAAAAAAAAAAACCAACAACTGCTGAGCAAGAAGAATGTGTTCAAGAAAATACTTAAGAAAATACTCTGCCAAAATACTCAGAGCAAAAGGATACTAAAGTGAAATGTATCACTAGGGGGGATAACAATCAGGAGAAGAAATATTAGCCCCAAATTTAGCTCTATATAATAGGAACTGGGCAAGGACATAAACTTGTTAATGATTCTTCAGGTGGACTCTATTTTGGAGTCGCAGAACCTATCACCATGACTGAATGACAACTTTGCCTTGGATTTCTCTATTTCCTTCTCCCCTCATTCTCATCTAAATCTCATTCAATTAATTTAATTGTCAATATAAATGCAATTTAAGGATCACCTTCTCCTGAAGCATTGTGGCCAGCCATAGCCAATGGCTTTTCTAAATTCTTACAGCCCTTCTAATTCTAATTACTCCTAATTTAAAAGTTTATTATATATGTGCTTGCTTGGATTCTGTTTTAAACACATATATTCATTTTTACTTCTGAAGAATCATACTCTTCCACTGTGTGGTCTGTCCAAAGAGACTGACTCATCCATATAACCCTCTAAAACCCATGTGGATCTAAATAGGCCAGACTATTTTGTGGTACAAATGTCGATCACATTCAAGGGCTAATGTACTAGCCGCTACCACTATTCCGGCAGACAAAAAGAATGTTCACATGAAGCCAGATACTGGTCTTTAAATTTTCTCAATGGATTTGGCTCAGCCAAATTCAATTGGAGAATCCTCCACTTGATTTCTGAGCAACTCTAAAGGGAAGGAGAACATACCATCACACGGGCTGACTGGTCATCCCAGGTGACCAGGAAACCCATGGAAGCCCATGTATTTTGAAAATAAAAAGTGGTACCCATGAAAAGAAGCCAACTACTTTAAAGGGGACAAGAAAAACAGAAATATTTCCATGGGTAACGAGCATGCAAAAATCTTAACATGAAGTTCTGAATGCTAGGAAAGTTCAGAATATGCTTCACATGTTTTATCTGCTTTTCCTCTTTGCTAGATCTGGAGAAAGATGGACATTAACCACGCTCACTTCAGTTTCCACTGAGCAAGCTTCCTGACCTCACAGGCCAGTTCAGGGCTCCTGAGACTGTGGCTGCGTTATTAGGAAGTGTCCCAGCTGAACCCCAAACGGCTGCATTGGGGTATATTTTTAAATCTCAGAAAATCGCCTTTTATACCTGTGCTTAAAACTGTGATCATGAGCTAAGCTGTTGTACTTGATTGTGTCCCTTTAACTGAGGGAACTTCCTGCCAAAAAATATTATTGAGGCTAACAGCTTAATAAGTTTTATAGAAGATTAAATATTTATATGAATAAAAATAGCACCTGCAGCAACACCAGGAAGGCTAAAATTACAAGGGCTATGAAATCTTCATGCTTCAGGGCATAAATTGCTTACCAGCTGGCGGAGGCGGCTTCCCCATGAAACAACACTGCATTGCTAAATGTGTCTTCCCAAGCAGTGTCTTGAACCTGAGCACTTTCAGGACCCAGGCCATAGCACAAAGACCGGGAAGCTGTCGGTTTGCATCCAGCGCAAGTTTGAGCAGAATTAAGGAGGTAGCAGTGATACCACACAGATCTCAAATGTGAATACGAGAATGCCAGAGAAGGGCTGACAACCCCACCACCCTGAATGGGGATAAAATGGAACAAAATTACGAGAAGTGCGACAGTGTGGGAATGGAAAGAGTGCCAAAGTTTGAGGGCTGTTATGGACTCTTTGCAGTAAGAAACAAGAGGTGTTCAATCTTGCAACCAGTGAAGGCAAATGGAAGAAAACTAATCAAGGAACTACTCAGGCAAAATCTTTTTTTTTTTTCTTTAATATTTTCCCCAAAGTAGGGAGGAAACAAGATCATCAACAAGATAAGATTGTTGTTCTAACCTTGCTAAAGCAAAAACCATTATTTGACTAGAAAGGAAAGCAACAGGGAAACATTATAAATTAGGGGTCAAAGGAGAAACTAAAAAGATACGTGCAAGTTTTAGGTGCCGGGTTTAACTTCTCCCGGCACCAAACTATACAGTGACATTGGCAGATGGTTCCTTCTTTTGTTTAAGGATTACAGGATGAACAGTAAGCATCAATCAATCCATTTTATAAATAAAATATTCAACAAAGTAAAAAGTAGCATCCAGCCAGGCAAAGTATGCTAATAAGGTTAATAACTGTTAGCTTTTATTGAAAACTTACTTGGCTTTGCAAGTTTAGATAACCCGATGTGCACAAACATTTCAGTTCCTAATATGACTTGATGTTCAGCTGCATAATTAGTTGCTTTCCACAGAAGGATTATTTAAGAAACAGCTATAGGCTCCAGGAGGATGCTCTTGTTCAAAACGATGTGTGGAAGTGCATGATGGGTGGGCTTCGGAATGACTACAGCAACAAAGGGCTCCTGTGGATTTTAATAACACTGATCCACTTGTGAATCATAAATCAAATGGGAACCCTCTTGCAGCTCGAAAATTTCCAAGAATTCTGGGGAGAATCCTCCAACACAGCAGCATGTTATCAGTGAGGAGTAGCCACATGCACTTACTTTTTGTTTTTTTTCTTAATACTATTTTGTATCTTCATATGGGTGTTGGCAGGGACCAGCACAATACAACAGGAACGGCGAGGACCAAGGGAGGAAAGGCAACTTTAGGGCTGACGATGGGGTCTTTTAGAATCTAAAGGTTTACAGGGATATCGGGAGCTGAGATGAACAGAAAAACACAAGCTGTTCAAGATAAGCCATCGCAACCTAAGCCAGAGAGACAACTAAATGGTTGGTATCAACAGGAGCTGTTTCTTATTATGTCTTGAAAACCTTTAATTTAATGCATATTTTCTTTGCTGAAAAGGAAATGGTGATATTAACAAATTGGTTTTATTCCTAACCTGGCAGGCTGCCTGCAGTGAAATGTAAATACATGTACATGGGAGCTGGGATTAGCATTTACTGAAGAAAAAGAGTAGTCAATATTTTAATGAGGAAGTCTCAGAAAGCAATAGCACGAAATACACTCCGATGTCACAGGGGAGCTTTTTAGGTTAAGCCAACTAATTCTAAATTACTACTTTTCTAGGCTTTCCTTTAAGGGAAGTTTAGACTCAGGGAAAAAAAAATATAGCTATGGCATTTACTTTTAAATATCATAAAATAGCTGCAATAGTTCTCTATAAATACATACACTAAACTATATACATTTCTGTCTTATATACATATAGAGAAAGCATGTCTGCTGCTTGACTCCAGTTAAATGGCCCATTTAACAGTGTCATCCTTCCATACTTTTCAAAGGCAAATGAAAAAAAAATTGATACTACACAAGAATAAGGGATAGAATATAGGAAATAAAATTACCTAATAGAAAATATAGGCAATAGGAGCAAATAAAAACCAATGGTGATTTAAGGACGGAATAATGGATTTCACACTGATTGGGACAGCAGATCAAATCAATTAAAGAAACACTGTCTATTATATAATCTGCACTCTGGCACCCTTAGAAGGCCTATTTCAATCTTGGAATATGATTTCTTTAAGAGCCAGAAAAAAAAAAAAAATAAGGAATTGGAACACTCCGGGAATAAAGGGAGTGTGATGAGTTTGGGAGATACAGAGAAGATCTAAAATACTGCCAGTATTAACCTTTGAGTGAATTAAAGTGATCCTAAGTTTTGAAGAATTCTATGTGGACATCTGTGAACTTCAAGATATCCAACAGGACTGAGCTCTTTTAAAACACACATTGAAATGCCTTTTCTGGTGATCAAACAAATGCTATCAAGAACATTTCTAGTCTGGCAAGTATTTAAGTAAGTACTTTATGCTCTTCAGTTGACCAAGTTATGCTCCCAAACTATGAACCAATATCAAAAAGGAAATAGAAGCAGAAATTAGTAATACAGGAAATGAATATAATGCAAAATGAACAGCAAAGTTCAAAGCTAAAATTTTTCAAAAGAATAATTAAATTGATGAATACATGATGAGATAGAATCATTAAAAAAGAGAGAAGGCACCTATGGTCAATACTAGCCCTCTAGGGCTGGGATATAGTTCTGTGGCATAAGCACCTGCCTGGCAGGTACAAGGTCCTGAGTTTGAGTCCCAACACCAAAACAAACAAACAAACAAACAAAAAAAAAAAACTAACCTTCTATAGACATAAAAGTTTCACAAGAAACACTCTATAATCATTTATATTTTACATCTTCATGCCTGTATAGTTAAACTCTTTTATTAATAGGAAATATGTATGTATCTGATAGAAATCCTTACATATGAAAACTGGGAGAAATAAACCAAAATATCCATAATAAATTATTTTTATGAGATAAAGATTTTTTTAATTTAATGAGTAGTTACAAAACAAAATCCATTTACACAAAAGCCTATTACATAGCAGTGAAAAAGAATGAAATACACTGAGATACAACATCATAAACAGATCCTGGAAACATAATATTGAGTGAAAACCTGACATAGTCACCAGTCAACATTCAATGTGACAAAATTTTTATAGACAAAAATTTTTTAAATCAAAAGAGTACATTGTTTAATCCAACATGTATAGCAAGTAAAACTGTTCTGAAAGGCAAAGGCATAGCGAGCGTGATTTTCGGAATGGTGGGAATTTCCTGGCAGGGAGAAGAACACAGGGTTAGGACTATGCACATAGCAGATGCTACAGAGCCATTGCTGTCCTGTCTGTAAGCTGGGTCATACGCTTGGGGGCATTCCTTTCATTGTGATGCTTTGTACCTTGCATGTATATTACACATCTCATTCTGTGTGTATAAAACAGCCCTAGCAAAATAGGTGCAAAAATGTCATAAAGCCCTGCACACAGAGAAAAATAGAAAAAGACCTTGCATTTCTGCTACTGTCCAGTGACTCCTACTCCTACTCCCATCCACAAAAAGCGAGAGTCTGGGTTTCACAGTCCACCGACAGAAGAGATCAGAAGACTAACAGCTGTCTCTCCACCAGACATGAGCTGTTTTATGAGGAGCTGGAATATGTTTTCCCACAAAAGTCTCTCCACTGACCTACTTGCCATCCATTCAGAAACACTAGCTCGAGACAAAAAGGGCGGGGAGAAAGTATGACATCTCCCTGGGAAAGAGCCTCAAAATTGAAGCACTGAACTGAACTTAGGGAAAAACAAGGGTGACAGGAGTGATGCTGGGAAGTTGAGGTTTTTTTTTTTGTTTTTTTTTTTTTGATGTGTTCTATCTGAACAAAGATTTATACTGTAGAGGTAGAGATGCTCCCTGAAAACCTGGAATAAACTAGGAGCTGTGCACATCAATACATCCTTGGGATATAGATCCAAAAAGGACACATGACCATCACACCAGATGCCAAGTGTAAGAGCAAACTCCCAGGACTGGTGACAAACACCAAACAAAGCATCCATGATAGACTACTGTGGGAGGAGTGAGTTAATACCTCACAACCTCAGGGAAACACTGGTGCCGTTGAAAATGTGCTCCAGGACATCTGAAGGCTTACTGAACTGGACATTCCTTAAAGGCAGGGACCAAGTCTTGTTTACTACTGAAAGCCCAAAATAACCATCTAATGACTATTTGTAAAATAAACAATTAAGCATCTGCAGAAGAATGCAAAATAGACCTCATCGTAAGAACCATAGAAATTTAGAAGCAAAACTGAAACAGGAAAAATAACAGAGCAAAAGAAGGTGAATGAGATAGCGAGAGACTTGTGTAAGCAACAGTGTATTGACACAATGTAAATCTATATTACAGGCTACAAATTAACTGGAAGAGACCAAGCACACACTGTAAGGTTAAAATAAGTTTCAATTTAGTTGGCCAGGAAGGCAACGTAGGCAGGAATGGATATGGCTCAGCATGAGCCCGAATAGGAATTTTCTGAATTGTGAAGATGATCTCAATTTTACCCTCTCCCAGGATCCATGCCCTTGAAATACGACACAACAGTTCCTCCAGGTAAAACCTAGAGTCACTTTTTGCCTCTTGGATCTGGGATGGTCAAGTGACTTTTTTTTGGCCATGGAACCTTAGCAAAGTGATGCGATAAGGTTTACATTGTGTTTGTGTGTTGTAGTTTGTCTTCTCTTGCTGCACTAGGTGTGGTTCCAACACCAGATGTGTATGAGGCCATCAGGAAAAACCACTCCCCAGCTGACTTGGAACACTAACTGCCATCACAGAAGTGACACACATGTCACATGTGAGACTTAGAGGAGAAGATAGCCAGCTGAGTCCATACTGAATAGTAAACACATTAAATGCACAAAGAAAAGTCAGGTGGGGGGTGCACACCGGTAATACCAGCACTCTGGGAGGCTGAGGAAGAAGAATGGCAAATTTGAACCCAGCCTAGGAAACTTAGTGAATTAGCAAGCCTCTGTCTCAAAATAAAATAGTTACAAAAGATAATAGTGATGCAGCTCTGTAGGAAGGACCTGGGTTCAATCCCCCTACCACACACACACACACACAAAGAAGTTTTTATATTAAGGGAGCACAATTAAACACAAATATGCAATTTATGATACATCAGTACTACAGAATTGCAATACATAGAATGCAGGTATCTTTATAGATAATATTTAAAGAATAATAAGAAAAAAATTTTAATAGGACTTTAACATTCCTCAAAGTTTGTCAAAAAAGACCAAAGGATGTAAAACATGCTACAGAGGAGCTTGATAATGTAATTAGTGACTTCTCTACCTTCAGAAAAATAACCTTCATTTCCAGCAACAGTGAAACGCTTAGAAAAGATGATCATAGATACTATCCCCGCAAAAGAGCATGTCAATAAATTCAAGAATAAGTCATCACAGGTATGTTTTAAGAAGCAAGTCAGTAACACTAGAATTAAATTCTAACAGATACAGTCTTAAAATTGAGTGTTCTAAAATTTAAAATTGCTTTTAGGAAAGAATTGGGCATTTTCATATAAATATCAGTTTAAGCAGTAGTGTGAACCCATTTTCCCAGCTACTAGGGAGCCTCAGGCAGAAAGATTACAAGTTCAAGGCCTGTCTGGGCAACTTAGTGAGACCATGTCTCACAATAAAATAAAATAGTCTGAGGATATAGCTCTATGATCCCTGGGTTTAATCTTTAATACTACCCAAGTAAATAAATAAAGGAAAGGAGGAAGGAAAGAAATAAAATATCACCTTAGGGTTATATTAAACAATGAATACTATGAGAATATCATATATCATAGGTTATATGGTGTCACTAAAATGGAAATTGTATGAAAATCTGTACTTTTAAATATTTGTATTAATTAACAGCAACAAAATATAAATGAACTAAGGATATGACTTAAGAAACTAACAAGAGAATAGAAAAACTATGTGAACAGGAAGAAAATTTAAGAGTGGATCTTAAAAACTACCTGTGATGAGGCTAATCAAGAAAAAGATAACTTCTATTAAGCATGAAAACAATGATTTGACCAAAGACTTCAGAATTATTTTTGTTGCTTATAACAATATTTTGTATATACTTATTTCAAGAAGTTTAACCTCTCTGAGCTGATATTCCCTTTCAACAGGAAAATATAAATTAAACTGAAACTGATTCAATAGGAGATAGAAAAAGTATTAAACAGGTCAATGATCTTGAAAGAAAACTGGAAGCTTCAAAGAACTTTTCCCCAAAATGAGCCAGATGCAGGCACTAACTCTATCACGGCTAAAGAAGAGAAGCTGCTCCATGCTATTTTAAATGCTCCAGAGTCTAGGGAAGATGAAGGAATCTTGTTAATTAAAATCTTGAGGCTATACTTACACTGGTTCCCAAAATTAACAAAAATGGTACAGAAGCAGAACTATACAAATATAACTCTTCTATGCAGAAGCCCTAAACAAAATATTCATGACTTAGAGAGTCATGAAAAGATGAATCCACATTGGAAAATCTACCAATAAATTGAAAGACACACTATGTCCTCTTATGAAATTACTCAATATCACAGAGATGCCAATCCTACTCCAACGACTTATAAATATTATGCAGTCATTATCAAAATCCAACATGGCAAAATAAATGTAATAGTAAAGTTCAAAAGAGAACAGAGGCAAGTTTGGTATAACCATATATACACCAAATCTATTAAAATCACATAAACATTACAATATTGACATAAAAAAATCATTGCCACTGCCAAAACTAGAAAAAATTAAATATCCACTGTTCATTAACAGAAACAAGGACATCTATGTGCATTTGTGTAATTGAACAATACCCAGTGATTGAAAGTTACATGTGGAAGGAAGTTCAATTCTACTGGTGATTGAGAATAAAAATTTACAAACAAGTCAATAGGATACATTGCCTAAAAGAACATTAGTAACAGGGAAAATATCTTAAAGGATATATACTACATGTTAGTGATGGATATTTCTCCATAATCAGATTATGAACTTTGAACTCTTCAGCATTTCCTAAAGTTTTCTAAACAAAATGTTAAAATAATCTTCATTAAAATTTTTTAAAGTTCAAATATTCAAGATTCTAGTCTCACTAATTTAAATATGTGATACTTATAAGTATACTACACAACACTGAAAATCATTTAGAACACATATAAAGGATATCTGTGGTAGCTGCCAATGGCAAGCATCTGGATATGACTCACCAAAAAGATTACTATATCTCTGAAGGAAATATTAAAACAAATAGCTCAGTACTCCAGTGATTACATACAACTTTATATATTCACTCTGTGCAGTGGACAGAAATTTTTCATTTCATACATCATTTACAACTTGCTGCAGTGATTTTGCAAAATCAGTCCATGCCATTAGCACACACAAAGAGAAACACCCCGTGTTCCTGTTGGAAAATTCAAATGTTTGTGGACTTAGCTATGCTAAGCAGATGTCACTCTGCTCACAAACAGGATGAAAGGACTAGGTGAACACAGATATGGATAAAATATCCAAGGTCAGCATACTGACTTTAAAATCCATAGTTCAAGCCTGAGTTGCACTCATAAGTAAACTTAATTTTAAAACTACTTGAAATAATTGAAAACAAAATGGTCACAGGCAAGAGCCAATCTCTACAGATGGGATTATTTTTTAAAAATGGGGACCAGGTCTGATTTCTAAAATACTTCACCAAGGCATTTGATACCAAGCATCTGGCCTACTCAACACTTCATCAAAATGAAAGCCTAATGCATTTATCACATACCTAAGTCCCTACTCTTTCTTTACAGTGTCACCATTATCAAATCAGAACATGGAGAAGTGTTTCTACCACAGTACAAAAATTCTGCCTTGTATATTTCAGGTCAGTGAGAAATGTTTTTCTGGGCAATGAAATACTCGCAGGGTCAGAAGTATTTTGTGAACGCTTTCTTCCTTTACAGTAGCCAAGCAGCTCAGGAATAGGAAACACTAACTTTTTTCTTCCTCCAGCACTCCAGCTCTCCTTCCTCCTTATGCAGAAACACTACACCACAATTTTCTGGTGAGCAGACTTGCCACATCGTTAAGTCTAACTATATCCACAGAAATGAATTTCAACAGTCAAACAACATGTTAATTCACTATTCTATGCATTTCTTTATCACCATGCTGCATTCATTTCTAGGACAACGGAGATTCCGCATCACCCTCAGTCTCAGCAAGTAACTGTGAGCCATCCGTAGGACACTTACCAACGCCAGTCATAAGCAAACATTGAAATCATCGCAACTCATATTTAGAATGGTAGCACCTGCCTTAGAAACTGATGCTTGTTCCTGCCTACATACCAACAGAATCTTTAGCAACTGGATTCATTTATCAGGACCAAATATTAAATAGTAAGTACAATATCTTATTGTGCAGAGACATCAGAGCTGGATAACCAAAGTCAAACTCATACCAGAATATTAGAAAGATATACAGGCATTTTGAAAGTGAAGTCATAAAGTTTAAGCCGCTCATTTTTATGCCATACAACTTCTAAATCATTACGTCCAAGAAATCAGACAGGTGAATATCTTCCTTGCTGAAATCAACCTTTAACTATGTGGGATAAGACAAAGCCCTCTGAAAGAGAGTCTCTGGATCACTTCCAGAGCATCACACCTGGGATGGGTCTACATACCAAGGTCAGAGTTCTTCTTCGATTTATTCTTCTTTCGGTCTCAGAAGAGTTCAAAAAATCCAGAAGCCTGTAAATATGGAAAAAAAAAAGTGTTTGGTTTAAAGGAAATTATCACGGGAAAGTGAGAGCAGTAATAAGCATACTTGGCTAAAAATGAGGCACCTTTGGAGTAGAAGTTGATAAATGCCTCCAAAGCCACAGAAATGATGGCTTAATGAACACTAAAACCTTCGCCACTTCTCAGAATGAAAGTACTGATTCCAGCTGCAGAGAAGGCCTGTGCCCTCCCCTCCTAAGAAAGACGCAGAAGATGGCAACAGAGATTCATGTCACATTAAATAATAAATTACTAATGATGGATACATTTTAATTCATCATTAAACACTATTTAGGAAAAGATCGAAAGGAATTTGTGATTTCTCATCGGTCTCCATCTGGGAAAAAATGCAAAGAAAGTGAAGGACATTTCATCTCCAAAAATAGAAAGAAGTTCTTAGTTCAGGATGGGTCTCAGTGGCAGGAGTATATTGTAGAATTTTTCTCATACTGACACAAAAATTTAATAAAAATGGCAAATCTTAAACTACAGTCTTCCGGTGAACGATGTGGATTTAAGTGTACCATTGGCTCATGCACATGCCATGGGTATACTTACCACTTATTCATGATACTTGTGCCAGGATAAGTACCTTAACTATTGTGCAGAAACCCTATTAGTCATATTTTGTCATCAGAATCCAGGAAGCAGGAAAATACAGAACATGAGTAAAAGACACGACATGCAGAGTAATCACAAAAGAAGAAATTAAAAGTCCAGGAATCTAGTGTGAATACCACAAGCACAAATGGATTAGAAAAAAACTTAATTATACTACACAGTGTAAGACTGAGACCACCCTTCAGAAGACATACAGTTTCATGGGGGTAGGAGAGTAAACTATTATTTTTTATTTATTTTTAAGTACAGAAATAAAGATTGACATGACCAAAGATGGCAAAACATGATTCCATAAGCATCTTCCTATTATTGCTGAAGTATAATAGGCATGCAAATTAAGAGAGCATGAAAGAAAAAATATCTTAACAGGAGATAACTGTTGTTTTAAAGGAATGATAAATAGTTATTGATCCAATTGTTATTCTACAAGCCAGATTTAAGAAACATTGTCCAAAGTCAAGGCAGAAGGGTCTCAATAAATTAATGAAGCATGAAAAAATAAGCTATAGAAGTAAAATCTGACTTCAAATAATTGTTTCATTAAAACTATCCTTATGGAAAACATGTGGAAATGAAGACTAGATAGGGTGTGATTGACTAAAAGGAGGAAGAGAGAGGAGGTAGAGAATGAAATTTTATTCATACCAGTCCAGAGTCGAGAGCTCACTGGGCTCCTGATTAATGTTTCTGAGAGATAGCAAAGCCGAAAACACCTCATTACTTGCTCAGCTTCATTAGTATCATTAAATGTAGGTTCCCTAAGATAAGGGTTGGAGGACTTAATACCCAATGTTTCCCTCTATGTAGAAACTATGTTCAAAACTAGCTGGGGGTGGTGGCAAAGGCTTGTAATCCCAGCACCCTGGTAGGCTGAAGAAGGAGGATTAAGGATTCAAGCCCAGCATGGAGAATTTAACAGCTTAGGAAGACCCTGTCTAAAAAACCAGCCAACCAATCAAGCAAAAAAAAACAAAACAAAAAACCAATAACAACAACAACAAAAACAGCATGGGGGGGGGATTTTTATGCCTAAGACATCAAGAAAGTTGCTCTGAAGAGGGATTTTATAAAATACAGTCACCCTTCAGAAGAAAATTCAAATCTGCTTCCTTTGGAATGGTCATCATTTTTATAATTCACAACCCATCTTTTACACACCAACTTAAAAGAAAGGTAAATAACAATTGTATGCTTTTTAGACATAGACTATACACCAGAGATTTCCACCGCTTTTATGCTCACAGGCATCTTTCATTATATTTTTATGTAATAAACGAATGGTGTTTCTTGAAACATCATTGTTCTATTTTGAAGCTGTCAGTGATGGGAATTATGGGTGAGTGTGCCATACGATTAGCCTGATGAAAAGCCAGCTCAAAGCCCACTCACCTCCCTCTCAGACTCCTAGAGACTGAGCAGGGGTGGGAAGCAGGGAGCAGGGTGTAAAGGAGGCCAGGCTGGTAACCAGTGGTAAACAAAACTGAACCACTGTATAACTGCTAGTAAACATGTGTGTATATAATCTGTTTTGATAAAGCAAACATATAATTTTATTTTCTCAAGTGACTTTTAATAAAAGGTCTACACCGTCCTAAATTTCCTGGGTACTTTTACAATCCTTTGCTAAAACCAAAACCTAAAAGTGACAGAAGACCTAACTATGCAACACATCTAGAGGGTATTAATGGACTCGCTGCGGCAAAAAGAGGGCAACATATCATTAAATCTCAGTGTCTACAGCAAGTGACAATAGCACAAATATTATTTCTTTGTGAGCCATGAACTCTGTGCCTCTACTACCACTCTGTACTCACAGCTGGAAGGCAGTGCCTATGTTCCAATAAAACTTTATTTACAAAATCTACAGAAGAGCCAGATTTAGTTCTTGCACTTTAGTTTGTTGACTCCTGTTGTAGAGAATTGTTGTCATAGTGGTCATTTACATAGTATTTTGGTATGGCTTATGTATACATGGTTACATGACACAACATGAATTTTAGGAGAGATTAGGATCTAGGAACAAAAGGAAGAATGACGGAGCTCCTAAATGGCTCTGAGCATTCTAGAAGCCAAAGCCAAGAGCAATTTGAATTCTAGACTGCAACAGACAACAACAGCTTCCCAAAGATGCCCAAGTTCCACTTCTCAGAATGTTAGGTTACATGGAAAGATGGATATAAAGTGATTATCAGCTGACTTTAAAATAAGATTATCTCACATTATCTGAGTGGGCCCTTGTAATCATAATAATTTCTTTTAATATAGAAAAGGAGGCAGGGCCAGGGATATAGCTCAGTGGCACAAGTGCCTCTCTAGGAAGTACAAGGTCCTGA
>NW_004955484.1:6274115-6524216 GCF_000276665.1 Chinchilla lanigera
AAAAAAAAAAAAAAAAAAAAAAAGATGCAGGGGAGGCAGAAAAGGGAGAAGCATTGTTGGAATTGTGACACAGACTGGACTGGCTGTTGCTGGCTTTGAGCGTGGAGGGTGAGAAGCCAAGGAATGCCAACAGCCCCAAGAACTAGAAAGTGCAAGAAAATGAATTCTCCTTCACAGCCTTCAGAAAAGATTGCACACCTGCCAGCCCCTTCATTTTATCCCAGTATGACTCAGCTGACACTTCCAGACCTTTAAGATGATAAATGTTAGATGTGTTAAGACATCAAGTTTCTAATAGTCTGTTAAAGTATCCATAAGACATGAGTCCCTAATATAGGGTAGACATTTATTTGTGCATCTTTGTATTGGGCCTACTATATGATAACACAGATTACATACACAATCTGGCACTGACAATGACTGCAATGGTGAGACCGCTGTACCTCTTTTCTAAAACAACCCTTAAAGGCTGTTTATTAAATAGGCTGATAACACAATAGCAAATGACACGACAGCACCTGCCCTACCAGAAGGAGTCCACACTATGAGGTCTGGATATTTTGTTTTCCAAGCATCTGGGTTGATATGAGGATAAAACAGACTACTACCTCAACATCCTCCAAAATGTGGGATGTTATTACATGCTTGAAGAAAACAGAATTGCGTTTGCATATGAGTAGGAAAGATGGCTTAGGCAAAATTAAACCATTCTGTTTGTGTTGAATTTCTGCAAATGGAATGTATGCTTATTTGGATCTGCAAGAGAATAATCATATATTCAGACCTAACTATGAATCCTTTCCTTTTTCCTGGGATATCATGAGTTTTGTGCCCTGCATAACACATTTGGGAAAACTTGAACCTGATGGACAAACTCAACTGATTCTTAGGGACTTCTTGCAGGCTTTCTGAGATGTGAAGAAAATTCACGCCCCCAAAAGTCAGCTGATTGGTCCCCAGAGCTGCCCAATAGGATCAGGACACAAGGTGAGGCATCCGGTGAGGCATAAGGACAGGCATAAGCCTGTCTTCTGTGCAGCAGTATCCAGGCTGTCTTTGCTGGGTTTATGGTGGGGTACTGGGCGGCGCCTCAGCAGGCTGAGGTCAATGTACTAACTGCAGAAAGGAAACATACTGGACTTCCGTGGGGCTTGCTAGGATAATCATTACATTTGCAACACACATTTCTAGATTCCACATCTTATCTTTAGGAGAGATCTAAAGTCTAACATCACAATCTTTGTGTTTTCACACAAAAGAATGGAGAACATAACCAAGTGGTTTGGGAGTGCTGGCCTCGATTTACCCCGTTTACCACTCTTGCCAGAATGGATCCCTTTTTATACATCTCTGGGAAGAGGAAGCCTCATTAGCTTTGCCATTTAGAGAAAAAGAAGAGACAAACTACTCCTTTTCCTTTAAAGTTATGGTTTTTATTTTTAAAAGTATCCAAAATTCTGTTGTTGTTGTTGTTTTTTATGTTACTAGATGAATTAATGTAGTGTCATTAAGCAGGGAAAAGTGAAGGTGAGGGAACAAGGCCCTGTGGTGCAATTTTGTTAGTGCACATCAGAAAGAGAAATCGCATCCACAGCACCCTCCTAAGATTTAGTAACTGTTAACATTGAAGATTACTCTTCTGTGCACACCCCCCAAAAGTCCACGTTCGCTTTCTTCTTTAAGCAAGTGATCTTCCTCCCAGCTAAACCCAAAGGTCACAAGAGAATATGCACATTTCCATCAACATGTGACAGTGTGACTGCTATGGTCTAAATGTCTGCATCTCTCCAAAATTCGTCTATTGAAACTTAGTGACCAGCGAGATAGTTTTAAAAGGTAGTGGCCTGCAGGTGATTAGATCACAAGAGCGGAGTGCTCCTGAATGAGATTAGTGCCTAGAAGAGGCCCCTCCAACTCAGTGGGGACACCGAAGCTGCCATCAATGGACAGTGTGGGCCTTCATCATACACTAAATCTTCTGGTGCCTTGATCTGGGACTGTAACAAATACATTTCTGTCATTTACAAGTTACCCAGTCTAAGATACTTTGTTTTAGAAGCCTGAACGGACAAAGAAAATGATTTGCTGAGTGTAGTATAAACTAGTTCAAAATGATCCAAGAAATACTTGTTAAATGATTGGTGCTGGTTGTTCGAAGACACAATAATCTAAAGTTAGAGGTACAAATTTAAGTGATGTCTTGATAACGTTATTTCATTTCATTCAAAATACAGAAATAAGATCTGTTAATAGGAAACCCGCATGGCTCTATGTCATTACCCCTAAAATTGCTATGATTTCACCTGGTGCCATGGTAACAGGAGGATTTTTAGAAAGTCACAAAATTTCTAAATCAATTCAAGATATTCCAGAGAAGTAGTCACAGACCCACAGGGTGACTTTCTAGGGTCACTGATTTTGCAGCATGTCAGAGCTGCATGCGGAGGTGAGAGGGGCCGCGCGACAGGCATGTTTTCTAATCCAACAAGTGGAGAAGGCCAGGCTCCTGGCTTCCTGGGCTCTGCTGGGAATGAGGCCCCTCCCCGACCTACTCAGTGTCTAAACAGCAATTTAGATGAAGAGTTAAGGGGGGAAGGAGTCAGGAGGGGGATGGGCCAGGCCCAGCTAGGCAGCTCTCTGAGAAGGCCAAATAAGGAGTTCTGTGTTATAAGTCAGATGGAATAAATAAAATTTCTGAAGAGTTTCCTGGGGTTTTTAATTTTCGTAAGAAACCATGGAAAACACGACTATCAGGTTTCATTAGCAAAACATACCCAGCTCTGGAGACATGCAGAATTTAAGAAGCATAAACAAGGTTTTGTACCCACCCCAATAGGCCAACCTTGGTTTGTAGACTTTGAAATCTGGTTGTATCTTAGCATCTGTGTGCAGGGAATGTGCATTAGGGATTTTGTGATCCCCAACTAAAACTGTGGTCCCCTAGTAACCTGCTTGAAGCATAAAAAGCACATTTTGAATTAACTTAGGGCCGATGTCATTATAAGCTGCAAACCCCTCCAAAGCTGTCTAAGGACTTGAGTCACACCTAGCAAAGATAAACGTAAAACTTGGTAATTGTGTACAAACATGGCCATAAAGATCTCTCACACGCCTTCACACATACCCTTTGCAATGTGACCCTGTAGCGCCTCCAATCGAGAAGTAGTGCTTCTTTCTCCGCCCCTTGAATCTGGCCATAACCTTGTGACTTTCTTTGGCCAATGGGAATTCGCCAGCGTGATGCAAGCTGAGGCTTGAAAAGCACTTAGATAGGGGTGCTTTTCCCTGCTCTCTCTTGCTCAGCAGCACGGGCTGCATGGGCTCTCTCCGTTATTGAAACCAACTTGCAGTGAGTTCTTGCTGCTAGGTAAGTCAGTCAAAACAAGTGTATCCTAAAGAGCAGTCCCAGTGGCACGATGATCTTCTATTATCAAGGCACAAGCTTTAAAAAGTCTGCTAAACCTCAAGAAGGTTTTAAACCTCTGTGGTCTTCCTCTATATGGCATAAAAAAGCCCAAGACTTGATAAAAAACCAAGTACCATAGTACCTATAGCAAAATATTGAGTGAAAGAACTCAAAGAGCTTAACTATGACTCTCCATGGACAAGTACTATCACCTCTGATCTTGAAGGTGCAATATTTAAGGTTATGGGGTTTAGAATAAGACAAGTATAAATTCAAATCCAGCTTTAACATTGAATTGTTAGAGAGCTAGAGTAGTGAAAATGGCTATAATAATAGCTAATATTTATGCATTATATTTTTGCATTAAATATAATCATTATCATGGAATCTTTAGTATAACTATGGGGTGGGTTCTATTCACATTTTACATGAGGCTAAGAGATGAAGTAACTTCCCAAGAAAATATACCTAGTACATGGTGGAGCTCAGGCAGTATGATTCCAGAAATCATATTCTTCACTATTTTGTAACACTTGTTCTTCATTAATTTTCCATTTATTGAGCTAATGAATCATTGACTAAGTTATTCACAGAATATTTTAGGAGCACCTCTTATATACAAAGGATTTGAAAAGCTGGGCAACAATGGTGATGTGGCCCCTGACTTAAAAACCTTTTAGTTGTAGGGGTTAAGGGAGATTATAACCAAATAACTCCACCTTTTCCTGCATCTGTGTTCCCTGTACTCTATATTCAGATCAACCTTTCCCTGTTGAAGATCTGAGTTACCTCTTTGCCTGACATCCTTCCACAGGTTTCTGGCAGCTTTAAGATGTGCCCACAAATTGTTTGATGCTGCCCCTCAGAGAGGTGGAATTTAATTCTCTACTGCCTTATTGTGGCCTGGATTCCAGGACTCACTTTTCATGAACAAAGTGTGGTAGAGGAAGGTGTGCAGGGAAGTATGTGGGGAAGGATAGGATGGGGTGGGAGGTAAGATTCTTTTCTGAAACTTGAAAAGTTTCTCGTTTTTTTTAGAGATCAGTCCAATCTTCAAATGGGAAGCTACAGAGGGAACCCCATAGATCAGGCTGGGAATTGTCTATATTCTTTTTATAGGAATGAATTCAGGCAGATGTATAGCCAGGTCCCAACTACACTGAACTTCTATTTCATGTCTTAATTTTAGCTTTTCTAAGGGGGAAGGGGAGAGAAGAGAGGGGATTCAATCGAGAGTTAAAGGAAGTAACTCATTTTAAAGGGTCAGGAGATTTCAACACAGTAATGAAGTTCGCCTCTATATATTTTTAATTGCAGGTAATTACTAGGAAAAAGTAATTACTGCCATTTCTCAATGGAATTAGAGTTCGTATCTTTGCCCCAGTACATATACTCTGTGATCTATACATTCCTATTCACAGTGGAACACTTTATCCATCTGATTTTGGAGCAGAGGTTGTGAATTCAAGTAGGTTTTCTTATGGTAAGAATTTCAAGGAAAATATAACATTTTATTTCTAAAGTATTGGCACTTAATTGTCTAATTATTCCTGACATGAAAGAAACAAAGCTAACATACAACAGAAGCAGAAAGACAAGCTGACTAAATGCCAAGTGGAGAAAAAAAATGTTTTGAATTGTATAAATAATTTTGAACCACGCCGCTTTATTTTGGCTGACAAACAATGAGATTCTTAACGTGTGAAATTAGACCCATTGAAGAAATGAAAGAGGGTTGCGGGTGAGTGCCAAGTTGTTCAGCAAGAAATCACAAAAATGTGGCAGCTGCTGCAACCCTCTTGAGGACTCCACAGGTTTCAGAAAGTAAAGTTAGCAGGAACTACTCGGCAATCCAGAAAAATAAGACGGGCTTCCAGAAGGACAGAGAGCCCTTGAGCTCTACCAGCTTATAATAAATAGCGTTTCAAAAGTAGCGCTTTTCAGAGATAATATATAAATATTTTAAGTAGCAAAGTATAGGTGTGGGCTATTTTTTCCTGTACCACGTCCAGAAAATCTGCACATACACATCAAACTCTGCATCTAGGGAATCTGTTTTATTGTGATGTTTGCATTTTTAAACAACGTGCATGACCTATTTGGGGGTTAATATAACTAAATGGAGCCTATTTGCTGTTTATTATTTATAGAAGATTCACTTTGGATTAGGGCATCTCAAAACATTTGTGTTTGAGTTGCATGGCAAAATGTTGTTAGATAGCTCCCAGCCCCGTAATAGCCACAAAAATGACAAGTGAAGATCTAGAACAACTTATATCTCGCACTACAGAAGGTAAGATAAAAGTCAAGTTCTTTCTTTCACATGAAGACCACAGAAAAGGGAGAGAAGAAAGGCTTCTCACTGTCCTCTGTCTAAGCACAGACTTGGATTCTTAGGGTCCCATAAAGAAAATCTTTGCAAGTCAGTGTAAAGGTCCCTCCCCTCAGTTAGGATCCCAACTATGATACGCAAAATAAAACACTCATCTTCCATTTGAGAGATGATTTTCTTAGAAATCATTTGTTTTGCAACTACTACAGAAAGCAAGCAACCTATGAGTTTGCGTGTCTCCTGATGGATTTTTTTGAAAGAGAAAAAAAAAAAAATAAAACAGATTAGTAGAAGAGTTACAATAATTAATACATTGCGTATTGTTATCTTCATAGTATTTATTCAGAGTACAAGATATAGGCATGGTACCTTGCCAAACAATATTAGAACGAACCCTGCTTTTCAGTGAACTAAAAGAAACTAACTGTACATCTTAACTATCTTGTGTATAAATATATTTTTTCTTTTTCCCTTTCAACACCTACCAGTTGTCCCCAAAATAAGAAGAAACAAAACAATAGTATAAATAAGTTACTACCAAAATAAGATTTGTAATTAAGCCTGTCAATTTTACAGCCCAGTTCTGGACAAGGTTTTCTTCCGTTCTGCAGCATCAAATAATCTTGAGGTTTCCTTGGTGTGTCGTTTAAAAAGTATTTTAAATATGTATGTTAATAGCTTATTTTAGGTGAGGGGCTAAAAACAGAGAGCACGGGTGGCTTTCCAAGTCTTTGCACTGGGAACATGAACTGGAAGTGGGAGTGGGAGTGGGAGCGGGAGTGGGAATGGGAGTGGGACTACATCATTCTTTATTACGGTAATGAACTCTGGAAGCTTTCCAAATTCAAAGCAAACATGATGGTAACAAATATGAAGCAAAAGGTCACAGGATGATTAAGCCATTCCCTGACCTATGGAAAAAGTAGCCATGACTGACCAAAGAACTCACAAAGCCAAGTACTCTGCCAAGCGGAGGCAGCTCAGAACCATGATGTGGCTGCTATGTTAGGCGAGGGTTACCGATTCAGATGCCCAGCTCTCCCTCGTAACTGCAGAGTCTGCTTCACCCAAGCAAGCAAAAGGCCCTATGTGTAAGGGAAAACTGCTCCCCTACCCTGAGGGGTTGGATCATCGCCAATGGCTTTCAGAAACACTTTTTAGACAAGTATATTTATACTACTCTTTTCCTTGCTTAAAAATGTTAATCTCACACACCCAACCGGCTAAGATTAAATAATAATAATTGCCTTTTACTTGCTATTTCCCATTTCAGTGATGAGAAAACAAGCTAAAAAAAAAAAAAAAAAAAAATCAAATTGCTTTCCCAAGACCACAGAACCAATAAATAGAAAGGTTAGGTTTTGTGGATTTTGGTTCAGATTTTTTTTGGAAGGACAACAGCAGGAAAGAAAGAGCATAAGCTTGGCGAAACATAGTTTCAATTCTTTGCCATTTTATAACTTTGTGCACATCTCTTAAGCCCTTTGCATATCAGCTTCTCTCATCCTCAAAATAGAGATAATGCCACCAACACCTCTACTCTGTCAAGAAAGTGAAGTAAGATAACCTTTGCAAAGCACATAATACAGTCCAGTTCCTGGTTCATAGCAGGTGCTCAATAAATGCACGATTCTTCCTCCCTGCCCTAATGCTACAATACCTGTTTATCTAAGAATCTTCACTGCTCACCTGCTCATACCCAAGCTGTCCAGAAATGAATCAGCTGGGCAAAATGCCAGAAGAACAAAGTAGACAAATATGTAGGAGTCACAAAGGAGAGGAGGTAGCTGGTTGGGAAACTCTCTGAAACCAAGAATCAACTTAATCTTGGCCTGGATGTGGTTGGGTTTCTCCCAAAGCAGACCTTAAGGCAAAGATTAGAATATAGGTGGTTTATTTGAGAGCTGAACTTGGGGGACAAAACCAAGAGGCTGTTAGGGATTAGGCATAGAAAGGAATGGGAGACCAATCAACCGAGTAAGGGGAAATTGGGGGGCGAATCTACTGGGGCCTCTGGAGGTGATGTATTATTACAGGCCCAAGAGTCACTCTAGCTGAGGGTGATAGCAGGGTGTGTTCACTAAGCCTTCATTTGTCATTGGCTGAGGGCTGCTTCTGGCGGTATCAAACCTTTAGTAATTCTGGCTTGCCCCACATGCTGGCCAAGCTGAGCATGCCGCCAGAAAAGGAATACGTGAGAGTCACAGTTGTTTATAATAAGCAGTCTTTGGTGTGGAGAAAGGAGTTCCCACAGCACACAGGTTGAACACCATAAGGCAGTGATGGCGAACCTTTTAGAGATTTCAATGATATAAACAGCCCGCTACGGCACACATGCCATAGGTTCACCACCACTGGCATAGGACCTGCCACGGCGGCAAACACAGCTTATCACTTACAAAGGGGTTGCTGTAAGAAACAGTAGCTTGAAATCCTTTCTGAAGCTCATCCTGCAACACTTGCCACTGTTATGAAGGTGGTTGGGATCATCACTGGCCAAGGAAACAGTGTGTTGGGTCAAGAATTCTGCACCAAACATCCGTCAATAAAGGCTATGCTAAGCCCCTTGTAACTCCCATTGTCCGTGGAGCCTGGCATGCTCCTCATACAACCTGGAAAGACAGAACCTGAAAGGAGTGCTTGCTCAGCTCTAGATTCATCGCCTTCCTCTGTCCGGGCTGTGTTTGATGTCAGCTCAGTCAGAGCCATCCGATTTGTGAGCATGCCAGGCGGAAGTCTGATTTATTCTCTTATTACTTTCTCTCTCCCACCACAAGCCTGCACAAAAGGTTTTCCTCAGTATCCGTTTATTCATTTCACTGAGACTTTCATGTCTTCAGACTCTTAAGAGACTTCAGAAAAGTGAGGAAACTATTCTATTGGTAAACTCCAAGCTTAAATTACACAATGATCCATAGTGACTACTACATCTAGCAAGCAGCAATTAATTCTAATTGCACCCATTTGCTTATAGATCATCAAAAAAGGACACAATAGTTAATGTACATGAAAAAAATAGTGATATAAATTCCTCTAGAAGAAAGAAAACAAAGAAGAGAGGGAGAGAGAAAGAAGAAAGGTGGTTTAATTATTTAATTTTTTTAATTTGGAAAGTGATACTGGGGAAAAAAAATAAGCCGATTTTGGAGGAGAAAGGACTTGCAATTATTTAATGTGCTAGAAACTGAGGAAATGGAAAATTACCACGAGGTCAGCGCTGTAAGAACTGTTGTAGGTGAGAGCTACTGATAAGTGCTGGAACTGATGCGCAGAAAACTGAAAAGAAATAGGAGATTTGCATAATCTCAAGGAGACTCCCTCAGCATATTTATCTTGATATCACCAAGAGAAAAACAGTAACTATTCAAGGAAGAAACCTTCCAGTCACCAGCTTAGCCAAATGACCAAGGTGAATATCACCAGTAATAAAACATATCATGGATGTCCCATGCCCTATGATATCACCAAGTCCATCTTACCAAAATCGTATGACCTCAATGTGCTCATGAAAAAAAATCAGGACAAAAAAAAAAAAAAAACAAATTGAGGGACATCCTATAAATTAACTGACCCGTATTCTTCAAAACTGTCAAGGTCATAGAAACCAAAGAGAGGAATTCTCACTGGAGGAGATTGAAGACGCATGACAACAAAATTCAACGTGGGACCCAGGAGTGATCCTAGAATGGAGAAGGGATGTGAGTGGGAAAATCAGTAAAATTGACTTAATTGTATCACATTGATGTTGGTTTCTATATTTTGGTGCCTGTGACATAGATTATGCAAGATGTTAGTGGTAGGGGCACCTGGGAAGGAATATATATGAAATTTCTCTATTACATTACAATTTCTGTCCAAGTCTAAAATTATTTTTTTAAAAATTAAAATAAAAAGATAAGAGAATTGAATATAAAATGACAGATTAACATGTTTCACATGCATGAAAGGGTCGTGTTGTATGGATTGCCTTCTGTATTTGTTATGTCCCCTTGCAGATTTTGTGTCTTTAGTGATTTCCTGTTCAAAAATCTTTTCATCTAGGAAAAATTGAGATTGCCAGGTTTTTTAGTAAAGGCCTCCAGAAAAAATGTCCGTCAACATCTGTCCAGGGAAGACAGTCAGTGCCTTAATTACAAGTAAACAGGCACAGGACCCGGCATTTTTTCAGTGCTTGACTATCCAGCAAGCATGGTTGTCAGTACCTTACATGCGTTAACTTGCTGTACGCGCGCAACAGTGGTGGGAGGCAGATACTGTTATTATGCCAATTTTCACATCTGAGAAAGAGTTAAACCACTTGCCAGGGTCATGCTGCTAGCTAATGCTTTTAACCACCACTGACCTGGCCTGCAGAACACAGTCGGGGCCACCATGACAGGGCCATCCTGCCTCAAGTTGGAGAGACAGAAAGTACAGAGGGTAAGAGACACTGGGTTAATCCTGAAATGCTATTCAGAACATTGTTAAATAGCATGTATTAAACATTAAAAAGCACTCTTGTCTTCTGAAAGAGGATGTCACTGACAGATCTCTTCTCCCCTAAAGTTTTATCCCAAAGCTTGTAAGATATGTTCTAAGCAAGAAAGAAAGATAAAACTGTTTAGTGATCAGAGATTATAAACTTTAATAGGTCCTTACAAGACATGATGTTTTGTATGATCATTTACTTAAATAATTTCTCACATATGTGTTACTTAATAAATGGTGCCAACCTCTACTATTAAAATATATTTTTAAAAAAGAGGAAAATATATGTTGTCAAAATACACCTAAGTCTGTTATGTAAATACACAATGCATTTTTTTAAACACACATACTTTACCCCATAGATCAGGTGTTTAGTAAAGAGGGTATTACAGACTATTGGATAAACTGATATTTACACCATTTTCCAATCAATTATTTAAAACACATGCCGTTAAAAGTTTATTAGCTTGATTATTTTTAAAGAACCATCATCAAGATCATTAAAGCAATCAAGGTTCTAGGGATTCAATTAAAATATAACAATAAGTGAACGATTTGAATTACAATAAACAAAAGAATCACATCACCAGTGCAAGAAGTACTCTTATTTTTTTAATAACTCAATTGTTTAATCTCAGTGCTCAAAACAAAACTGAATTGGCCTTATCATGAAACAAATCTTTGGTCAAAATTAGTCTTATAAAATTGTTGACTTCATACTGAAAGCTTGTGAAAAGTCACTTTTTTTACAGTAAAGGACTTAATGCTTTTACTTTTAATTTTTCCCTCTATCATTTATTTTGTGAATGATGAGCAGTTCATACCATGAAGTCTCCTTTCTAGTTAGTGGATTCACATATCCATAGTTGGTATTTACATAAATCAGACCCTATATTTAACCCAGGGATATACACAAGTTTATATAGAAAGGAAAATAAATACTACAGGGTCACCTTGTGGACATAAATCTCAAAAAAAAATAGCACCTATTATTTTAAAATAAATTAGTCATTGATCTTATTGTTGTTCCTGTGACCTGGCAGCATTTTTTTCAATTTGAGTAGCTTTTAAGCAAATTGGCAAATGTTTCCAAATGTATTTGTGAACATTAAAAGCATAAACCAAAGCTATATTCTTAAAGTCCTGAAGAATGTTTTTGCTATCAAACTCAAAATTCCTGTGCTATTTCTCATCCTCAAAAGAAAATTATAGTTAAATTAGAAACCCCTGAAACACAGGACTGATAATAGAAATGCCCGCAGAAGGCAGCCTGCAATTGTTCTGCCACAGTAATACAATCTATTCCAGAATAATTTTTCTTTTTATTATTTCATTAAGTTGTATCTCACTAAAGTTCCTCTTAGGATCTCTCGGCAGCACCAAATTTTTCATTGAGAAAACGATAAATCACTGGCCTAAATTACAATTTAATTATAAACGCCTTTGCCTTCTAATGCTGCTTGGGACCTTTTACCCTGCTACATAATTCTAAAAAATGACCCCTGTCATAATTTCCTTCACTAGAATAATATGGAGAGATCTAATCCTGAATCCTGCTGTCTTATAATTTAATATAAGAGGTAATTATTATTCAAAAGATAATGTTGCAGATATTGAAAATATTCTGAAGTTTGAGTTTGAAAAAGAAGAAGAAGAAACCGTAGGTATGTGGGAGCTCTCTATCACTGCACCTATCAAGAGAAGGAAGGCAGAGAAGCAAAAGGGTTTTTAATGAAAAAAATATTAGAAGCTATATATGGAGAGCTGGTGTTTTGTACTGTGTGAAATGCACTTATGTAGTCTTCAAACCATGGTTAGAAATGGAATGCCTCATTTCCAAAATCAAGGAAGCAGGGAAAGCAGTACTGCCTTAAGCAGCAATTTCTTTAAGTTCTGAGTCTACTGGAGCACCGGGGTAATAAAAATTGCACCCCTGCTCTTGTGGGTGAAGGGAAGATTTGTGTGAAAAAAGGCTGCAAAAAGCAAAGGAGAATGACCTAAAGTGACCGAACTGCAAGAACATAGCAGAGACAAAGGCATGTGAGGGCACTTTATGGGCAGCATCGATATAACCTGGATGGGTATGGACCAAAGACATTCCTGGTTCCCCAGCAAGTTGTCAAAACTGGGGTGCATGGCAGGATTTTTTCTTTCTCTCCAGGGTTTATAAACATACACACAGACAGCAAAGAACAAGGGCTGTGGAAAATTCCTCACAACTAACCTGCTCTTTGAGTCCAGTGAGCAGGAATACAGATCCTATCAGGGAGAGGACCCTGGGTCGCACCCCTCACACCTGTGTAGGTATTGGTCTCTTACGATGAGCTGAGACGACATAGGTGAAAATTCCATTACCTCCGCGGGAGATTCTTTGTTATTACTTATCCTGAAAAGAGGGGACAGGGTGGAATTCAGGGACTGGGTCTTAGAGATGAGGTGAAGGAGTGCTTCATTGGGAAATACCTTACCAGAAAAGTGAGGAAAGATAGAGTTTCTTTGAAATTACAAACGTTATTTAGATCATATAACTAAAAGCTAATTCTGCTCTGCCATATTGTATGAAACAGGCAGAGTCTTCTTTCACTGGGTTTCCACCCTAAAATTTAAGTTACAGTGAAATGAACCATCATAACTAATGGCATAGGTATAATTATGTGAAATAACATTCAGATTGTCCAGCAGAGGTGGTAATGGCACTGATGTTGGTGCTGGTGGAAAAGGAAAAAGGGCTAAAGATAAGAAAAACACAAAAGAATGACTCAAATGAAATTATAACCCTTGCCTCCCAGTCTTACACTAGTCAGCAAACCCTCATACAGCTCAATAAACATCAAACTAAACAGTACACAGACACTGGTTTATAGCCTCTTTTGTTTTGGTTTGTTTTTGCTTTGGGAGCAGTTCATTTAAGATGTAATAAATTGGAAGGGTGCTTCCCCCTCCTGGCCCCCATCCCTCCATAAATCTCAGGACAGTGCAAATGAAGTATGTCTCATTACGGACAGAAAGACAGGACCTCCCTAGGCAGGGACATCCCAGACTACCATTAAAGCAATCATTAAAAATAACAACCCACCTAAGGAAAAAAAAGTCATTCTTTTCAAAGATATATATTAATTAGCCAATAGTATTAAAAGGAGGTTTTCTGGGTTCAAATTGGAACTGAAATCCAGAATGCAAAAGAAAGCAGAAACAGTGATGTGGGAAAAGGAAGGGGCAGCTTTATAGGAAGAAGGTCTATAATTTCCTGTAGCACTAGCAGAGAGAGCCATGAAATGGTATCCATAACGAACTGGTCATAAAGGAGTATGCCGAGATTGCTAGACTGTACCTATCTGAATCATTTCATGAGTAAGAAAGATTTAAGAGTCTCAAGAGGTTCAGGGTAGACATTGTACTGGACTTTCCAATAACTAAAAAAAAAGTACAGTAAGGTAGACACACAGGTAGATAGCACAGATAAGCAATCTGTGGGTTTAAGATGCGCTACAAATTTTCTGCTTTACCGTGGTATGTTTTCAAAGGATTCCAGGTATAGCGAGGCAGGTAAGCGAGTGAAGGGTAGGAAAATAACAAAGCCAGGTGGAGGGGAAATTTAGATGGCCTATCAACCAAGCCAGTTCTATGTACATGACTAACTCTTAGCATGTCCACCTAAAAATAAAATTGCTCCATGGAATTAAGATCACACTCTGAATTGGAAACTATCTGCAGAAGTGAACTGAGCACAAATTTGTCTCCTACCGTAGTAGCAGTCACAAAGTAATCAAATTCCACAGTTTCAGATTATACAATTTCAGACTGAAACCATAAGGATCTTTGGTCACTTCTACTACATGAATCTCAATATTGCAAGTCAAATAATAACAAAATAAACAGTTATGAAGTGCTATCTCCCTCCAGCAGTAAATGTTGAGGGAATCAGAACTCCATTCCTGAGGAACAAAGCATCTTTTGTTCACCACGCTATGGTTCTTCAAGGAGTAAACAAAAAATTTGTGTTCACAAAGTGCTCTGCAATGCAGAAGAGAGAAAATACAAGATTAAAAAATAACGTGAGGTTGGATGCTCCTTGTTTCAGAGTTTTTATGTCTACACTGCATGGACAGGAAGCCCCTGCAGGCTCGTCCCATCACATCACCCACATAACCTGTCAAGATCTGGGTCATCTATGTCGGTCCTCCTTGCACTGTCATTTACCCTCACTGGAAAGGACTCATTCATGTCATGTGTCTAGTTTTTGTTGTCCTGGAAGCATACCTGGTAACAAGAATTTAGTGAGAGTAGTTTACTTTAGAATGAGCAAAGAATTACTGGTAAGACAGTAGGAGAGGAAGACCAAGAGGGGAGAGATTGGTAATCATCACTCCAGTTGGAAACCTGTCCTTTCTCATCCCTGGAGAACTCCAGGAGCCATGGTGGAATTGTACCTCAGAGCTGCTCTACCTGAGAAAGTGAAGGCACTCCCGTCTTTAATTACAAGTTCAGAACTGTGCTGGTGCATCTTTACCAATGTTCCCCAGTGTAAGGGCGAGAGGGAGGATGAGGGAGTCTTTTTTTTTTTTTGGTTTTTCTCCGGTACCGGGAACTGAACTCATGACCTTGCGCTTGCCAGGCAGGCGCTTTTGCCGCTGAGCTAAATCCCCAGCCCCCGAGGGAGTCTTGATTTGTAGCATTTGCCAGTGTCCGTGGTGTAACCACTCCATCAAGCCAACCAAAATAACAACACTGGATGTGGAGTCCAAAAGAGAAGCCATCCTTTAACAGTATAGCCAAGTTAGGGATAAAAAGATATGACCTCAAGACAAGAGCACGGAGAATAGTAAGATGTAGTAAAATAATTAGGAAATGATGGTCGATTACCTTTGCTTTTAATATCATTTACTTAATTACAGGTGTAATTAACTTTTAGTAACAGCTGTGTTTAACAACCGACCCACAAAATTCGCACAACTTTAACCATTAGGTCTTGCAAAGCACTAAGCCCATTGCTAAATCACCACTGCACAAGTTCCCCTTGGTCACTGGTGAAGGCTGGTTCTGGGGGGAGTTAGTGGGCTACTTCTGGTCTGAAGTGCAGGCAGCAAAGCGATCCTCAGAGGCCAGGTGAAGCATACCAGCAGCTGGATGCCAAGAAAGTTTAGACAGTACAGCCAGTGAAGCTACAGTGGGAGAGAGCTGGGCAGGCTCTGGCAGAATCTGCTAGTTGGATCACAGACTGGCCATATTCCTGCAAAGCTCTGACATATTTCTTTCTGGTTTTGTGTGGTGTTGCTCCTTCTTATCTGGAACAACTGAATTATTGTTAACCATGCTTCCCCTCCTTGTTTGCTAAGTTCTAAGCCCATATTCAATATGTTGTCCTGCCTTGTGCTTTAAAACAGAGAGTGTTCCAAACAGTTCTCTCCCGCCCCTCCCCTCCATGGTACAAATCATTATTTCTCCCCTCTTTCCGTTTTTGTTGAAGACACTCCGTTCCGAGGCCTGCCTCAGAATCCCTGACCTGCAAGTCTCTTGAACACACTTACAAGAGGCGCTCCTGTTCAGTCAGCCCCCAGAAGTCTCTCTTGACAATTTGCCATTGCTTCTTTGACAAGAGGATGCTACAGTCTTGTATCTCACAGAGATTCTTCCAAATGCTTCCTAAGTGGCTTCCCAACTTTTATTCTCCTCCACTTCTAAAATACCCAGCAATCACTTCCCGAGTAGTCTTCCCCCCAGGTCCTGAGCTATCAAAGTGAGATGTCAGTGCTGTATTCCAGGCCTTCTGTGCATTAGCCCAACCTCCCAGTACAACTCTACATACCCAGACCCCTTCATGCCCTGGAAAATGTCACAGACTGACTGACTGCCCCATAACAATGTCCAGTTTTTATACCTCTGTGTTTCTGCCTACAATGTTCTAGACAAAGTTGCCCGTCCCTCCCAAGCTCTCTCACGGGCCAGCTTGTCAACGCTCTCTTCCCAACCTCCACTCAGAATCCCTCCCATTTTTCACATGGGTTCATGGTACTCACACTGACACGTTTTCTCTCTTTCTCTCCCGATTTCTTTCTCCCCTGATGTTCCTAGTGGTATACTGCACATAGTAGGAATTTAATATTTACTGACCTGATGTTTTGTCTGTTTCAGTTCAAATAAAGAAGATAAGACTGCATCAGGACTCAAAGATCCAATTAAGCACCCAATATGTTTTATTAGACAGCACACTGTAAAATGAATTAATCAAAGATGGGAAATTTAATTCAAATTATTTGAAGTGATCAATTGATTTTTAAAACTCCTTTCTGCCCACCTTCCTCAGTATTTGCTTTTCCCTGGGAGTTTAAGGTAAAATCACTCCACCCTTGGTGACCCCAGTGCTTAGAACGAGTTAAAGCACGCTCTCCCATTCTCTGCAGAGAATGAGAGTGAATTTACGGAGGAGACAGACCTTTGGAATGCTCCAGAGTTGTTAAAGTCCTAAACATATCCATGCAGAAATATTTTTTGAAATATAATGAGCAATAAAACAAGCAAATTGCAGATATCATGGTATATTATGATAGCATTTATATAAAGTTGAAAAACAGGGAAAACAAAACAATACTCTATAGGTGGTAACATGTATGTGGCAGAAAACAAGAAAAACATGCAAAGAATGATAAATTCAGGAGAGTGATTAATTCTTGGGGGGCAGAGAAAGAAATGAGGGGGCAAAAGAAATGAAAAGAAGAGGCATATATAAAAAGTTCCAAATGGATTTGAAACCCTCTATATTTTGGAAAAAAGATTCTGAAGCAAATATGACAAAATGTTCAGATTTAGCAAAACTAAGTGATTGCAGTAAATATTATTCCGTATGTCTTTTTTGTATACTTGAAATATTTCCTAATTTGAAAAATAAGTTTATTTACTAATGTTGGAAGAATTCCCAAATGGTCGTACATGAGAGCTGTCCTTTAACAAAAACCACTTGAGTGGCATGAAGTGAGATGTGAAGAAGTGGAATTGCCATAGGAGTAAATGAAATCTGTTTTACCGATACTGTTTGATCTTTTAATTTAGCTAAATTGATTATAATCATCTATTTTTGGTTGATTACTCAATATTCACTGTAACTAAACCACTCAACTCTCAATTAAGAATAGGCAGCTGGTTTAAAACAAAAGCCTGATGAATTGGAAGGTTAATAACACAAGCCCCAAGTGATATCAGTATAATACAGGTTTGTTAAAGGTTGTCTTTTACTCCAACAATAATAACTGGGAGTAAGAAAGAAAGATTTCTCTCCAACTCCCTATCTGTCCAATGGTCTTGTCACAAAAATTCCTCTCTGCCTAGTAGTAGAATTACTACCAGAACTGCTTTCATATCCAATTCTCTCAGGGAAGTAATAATAGTACCTACCCCCTGCAGGACTGTTTTTAGGATTAAAATGAATTAATGCATTGTGGAGCTCAAAAAATAATCCCCCCCAAGCACTTTGAACTGAAGAAGTCTAGGATGGTCTCAGAAGCACGAAGCTTCCTCTGACCTTCTCCACCTCTCTGTGTGAAGCAGGCTCATAAAGGAATTCTTTGACCCACCTTCCTCCAAGGTCATACAACCCTCATTCCGCAGGGATCCTGCCCGGTAGCCTGGGAAGGCAGACTACACGGGTTGGCCAAAAAGAATAGAACCCACAGGCTTCCCTTAGCTCCCCCTGTTTATTCTCAAGAGTCCATGACCCATGTTTTTGCCCAATCTTATTTTTCTATAGCTATCCATTTCAGTCATCTGACTTAGCATAAAAATACAGTTTTCCTGGGTCTTTGGGTCTTCATTTCTGAATGCTGTCATTTCACATAAAACTCTCATGAAATAAATTTGTTAGGCTTTCCTCTTGTTCATCTGCCTTTTGTTATAAGAGTGGCAGCCAGGAGTCCTGCGAAGGGCGAGAAAAAGGTAAGACATTTTCTTCCCTGCAACTTTAGGCATGTGCATTAGGGCACATGGTCCGTGCTACTAATATTATCATTATTATTATTATTATTAATCATTTGTAAAGTAAGAACCACAATGTGATCCCTCTAAATAAGACTTCATGGTCTGAGGAAAAAAGTCTTTTTCTTCTCACTTCTCAACTCTACCCAAAACCCTTCACAGAAGTGAATGTCCATTCTGAAATCTACCTTTACACCTCTCAAGAATACTTCTATTCTTCCTCAGCCACAGATCCAATGCTTGCGAAAACCAAAACCCAACCATTATCTGCTAGGTAGCACAGAAGTGGGGAGCATGTTGCAAACAGCTCAGCTTTTACCTAACCCCTGCCCTCAAATAAAAGAATGGTGGGCTACCCGAATGGTTGACCTAGAAGGTCTGCAGAGATGTTCCTCACTGCTTACTTCCGGTACGGCCAGCCGCGGCTTTCCAGGGAGCTGCAGGCCTTTGCCTTCTTCTCCCGCCTCCTGCCACCAGCTCACAGGCCGTTCGGTCCTGTTTAGTAACTGGGTATCAAACAACAATAATTGACAGCTGCTCCCCCCCAGCCTCCCCTCTCGGAGCAGCAGTTTCCCAGGAGCCGTCTTGTACAACCTCAAACACTTTATTACTGGTCAATTTGGGTTTCCTGCCCACTTTAAGTGGCCGTGCTGAGGGTCTCCAACTCTCTCCAGCCCTCACTGATCAATATTAACAGTCACTTCCACGGCATTTCCCTGCTTCTCGGCAAGGCCAGGCACCGGCTGTAAATTACTGCATCGCCTGATCATTGTACAGACAGAGACGCCGTAATTCAAAAAGTTAGGGCTAATTGTGAAAGGCATTTCTTTCACGCTTTTCAGCACCAACATCAAAGAATGGCAGCGAATAGAATGCAAAGCTTGCCCATTTTGGGTTTGTATGAGCTCCTCCCCCCACGATGCTTCCTCTCCCCGGTATTTACGTTTGTCGGCCCAAATATTTCCAAGTTCATGCACACAGACAAACCTCCAGGTCTCCAGAGAAGTCAAAGGGAAAAAAAAAAAAACAAAAAAAAAAACCATCATCCAATAAAGTTAAAATCGTTGGTTTATAGTCAATACATTATAGGTACATAAAAAACAGAACAACTCAGGATTAAACAATTATTGGCTGGGGCTCCCATAGTAATATTTGTTTATGAGGTAAAATTTAACAAGAAACAAACAGCACGCGTTGTTTATAAGCAAATAAGGCACAGAGAGCCTCTGTGAATGCAAATCTCCAAACCTGGCAAAACACTGAGTGGAAATTGCCTGCTGCTGGCAGCTGATGCTGTATGTGGAAGGTGACAGAGCAAAAAGGTCACAGTGAGCAGGGCCTTCCAAGGTGGGGGGGCGCATACCCGCTCCTGAGGGGTACTCAAGGCAGAGACACAGCCTAGAAACCCATACTGGACTCTCAATCAGGAAGCAAAACCCAAGGACCAGCAGTAGAGGAAGAGAGTGGGAAAAAAAAAAAAAAAAAGAGGCTGACGGAAAGAAACAATAATTATTTTCAGGCCCAAGAGGGCCCTTCTCCTGCAGAGATGGATGCAGAGTCACCAAGAACCATGGCAGCTGGGCTGGTTTTCTGCTGCCCTCAGAGCACCATCACGAAAGGCTCAGGAGAGAACCCTCACTCCGACTGGAGAAAAGGAAAGAATAACAGTGCAGACAGGGGTCTTAGGTAGCTGAGAAGTCCCTGTCCACCCTGGGGTTATACCCTGCCCTGGGCCACACCCTCTAGCCGACCCTGAGCTCACAAAGCCAGGGAAGAGAGAGAGGGCTGGGCCAGAACCTGTCTGGCACTTAAAACAATGGTGTCAGGGAGAAATAAGTGCTCTGCCCTCTGTCTTTATGCACGTGGCTCCTAGGAGTGGAGAATAGGGGAAGGGAGCTCAGGATTGGTCCTGAGGCCAGGAAATCCCCCGGAGGTCATCCTGGACTCAGTATCCCCTAGCTCTGATACCACCACGTTTGTGAGGCTGAGTTTGAGCTGACTAACCAGCTGCGGCTGTAAAAAAGAAGGGGAAGGCCCTGGGCTGAGGTGCCACAGACTGCTCTCCAGCCACCATGATGGGCCTCCTCGCTGAAAGTCTGCACCACCCCAGTGCCTCAGGGGTCGAAGGGCAGCCTCCTTGGGGCCTTGTCCTCCTTCGTGAGTCATCAGGAGGAGTCTCAACTCAAACCTAGGGCCCCAAAGGCTCCTGCTCTGACCCAGGCCTCTGCCTAGGTTGCAGTGCAAAATCATCTTTAGGGAGCTCAACTTTCCACCTGCTGCATAGAGGGCACAGCGCTGTGTGACTCTTGATCGGGGGGAACGTGCCTGGCTCTCACCAGCCTCTTGGGGGGTACTCAGCTCTCCTTTCGGAGCAGGGGAGCTGGGTGGCCAGGGAGGGAGCGCTAGCTGGGGTCTCGGGGGCAGGTGGCTTCTCTGCAGGACCTTCCCTGCCAAGCACAGCAGGAGGAAACCTCAGCAGGGTTGAGAATCAGGCCTTCTGCTCGGCAAACTTAGTTTGGTCTACCTTGGCTTCAGTTTCTGTTCCTGCTTTTATTTTCTTTGTTTTCACCCTTCGAGGGCAGGATAAGTAGTCCTGTCTTTTCAGAAATAGGACATAAAGGACACCTTCATTCCCAGCCGGGCCGTAGGAAGACACCAGGAGCGTGACGCCTGCTTGCCAGGCTTGCACGGCGTGGGCGGGCTGTCTGAGGATGTGGGCTCCTCTGCTGTTGTTCAGAGCCCTGGACTCTTCCCATGTGCAGGCACTGGCCCACCAGCCTAGTGACAAGCTGATCTCCCAGCTCAGGACCTAGAGGGGAATTAGACACCAGCCGCCCCATGCTCTCTTTTGTTTAGAAAAAGGAGAGAGAGAGAGAGAGTGAAAAATAAAATCCTCAATCGTTTAGTACAAGTCATTTTACATGCTGGGATAATGAAGTATAAAAATGCCTTCAAAGAACTGATTTCCTACTTTTAACTCACTGCCAGCCAAGCTCTTTGTGAGGCCTCTCTGGAACATGCATTCCCGTCCCACTCAAACAAAAGAGCTGCGAATTCATTAAACTATTTAATTATGCCTTTTTATTTTTCTCCATTAGCAAGTCCTACCAGCACAAAGTAAATAAAGCCACCATGGTCTTTCCCCAGCAGACACACTGACTGTTTTTATTCTTTATTCAGTTTACAATATAAAGGGCTATTTTCCCCCTCCTCCTATTCTTGGCGAGTTTCCTAGTACAAACCCTGCAAATAGAAGCACCCGACTGTATACGCAATGCATGGAGCTGGCGCAGGGGCTCTCAGAATTGCAAGCACATACCCTAGACAGCTTTCAAAGTACCCGCAGCCAACGGCAGCCAAACAGCACTTTACAGCCAGGCGCGGAAAAGATATTAGCTTTTTTTTTATATATACTCTAGTAAATTTGCTTTTTACATCTATTTCTTTCAGAAGGGCTTGTTATTGAGCTTACTGTCCACAAATTCCATTGATCTCAGGCTGTGACTCAATCCATATGCTCACGCTTTGACACCAGCACAGCAAGCGAGCGATACAAATCCTGTTCAGGCTACAAACTTATTGATTTTATAGATTTCCCCCAAAGTTGTGATAATGATATATCATTGTTAAATTTGGTAGAACAAACTGCTTTCCCAATCTGTCAATGCGAGCATGAAAACCAATTCACAGCCTTGTTTAGAAGGCTTTCGCGTCAGAAGAATAAGTACAGCCAGAGGAACCGGATCACCAATACCCAGCGGCGGGCACCAGCGTGATGTATGATACCTTCCTCGCTGCCCTTTTCTGACCCGTAGCACACTGGGCTGCCAGACTTGTACTTACTGGCTACAATTATCCACCGCGATTCCTCCCCAGGACGCTCCGTATTAATTATTAACAACTGGGAGCGTGCTGCTTGGGTGACCCACATCAGTAGGTTTTAAAAGACAATTTTGGTAATTTTAATATGCTATTCAGAGGCAGTCGGACACATTAGGATCCCGGGATTATTGACTTTAATAGGTCAATTTTTTTCCTTGCCTTTGCTCTCTCTCCCCAGTCTTTAGGAAGCAAGGCAGCTGCGTCCAGCAGGGGGCAGACACCAGACAACGTTTCATTTTGAAAGGAAGCACCTTGGCTTCTGGCCTGTGCCTTAGTTGGGGACTCCATCTGCCTCAATTCTAGGCTCTTTTTCTACAGAGAATGGTTAGACCTTGTGGTGCTAGTGGCTCTGTAGGATTCCACTGGCTTTACTCCTCTGTAAGGAATCTACTTTCTTCCAACGTGAGTTGAACCCTAGGTATCTTATGGCCTTGTGTCTCGGAGGAAATTGACTTTAATGGAGAGCTCCCCAGCCCACAGTGTGACCATGAACAGTCCCACATGGTCTTTCCATTCAAGTAACCCCTTTGCTTATCTTCATTAATGCCAATAATAATTTACATTCATATAGCACCTTCCTGTTGGCAATGGATTTTCATGCAGTGCCCTCACACCATGTGAGGGAGATTATGGACATACCACTCTGCATTCTATAGTTGAGGACTTCTAGGCCGAAACTCACTCTGGGTCATGGAACTAGTAAATAGCAGAGCTGACCCTTACACCTTGGTTTTCTGGGCTGTACACCCAGTCATCTCCTCTTAGTTATAGAAATCACTAAGGCATAATATTCCCTCTATGCCTTAGTTATTTATGTAACAATCTTAGAAAATCTTTGGGGCTGGGGCTTTAGCTCAGTGGCACAGCACCTGCCTGGCAAGCGCGAGCCTGAGTTCGATTCCTGGTACCGGAAAAAACAAACAAACAAAAATCTCTGCACTGCAGATGTTCCATTTCTGTACCCCAAAATATTAGTTCAAAATTATTTTGGTGACATTATTTGTCTATTTCCATCAGCTCAGGTGTCATGGCAGTAATTAATTCTGAGGCTTCTCCTGCTAGGAAAAAAATACATAGCAGTGGCCCACAACAATCACCATTATGAAAATAACTCCAACTCCCTTCTGCTTACTGGGTCATGGGACAGATTGGGATAGGAGGAAATAGCCCCTACACTTGTGATGTATATCTTTATAAAGGTGACTAAGGTGAGAGATTTGGAACCTCTAGGAAATCAAGCTCAGCCCAATAGAGAAGACTGTTTACAGACACCGACCCAGAACGCAATTCTCATAACCCAGAAAGAGAGGTTGCAGAAAAGCACCAAAACAATTAAGACCCCAGCCAGGAAATCAACAATTAAATAGGCTGGCTATTTGCCTTAATCCTCCCATGCCAACTTCTACAGGATTTCTTAGGGCTTCTAGGCTCAAGCCTTCCCATTTCCAAAGGAAAGATGGAGGAATGTGCCTCTCTGAGAGAAGCAGCAGACAATTAAAATTTTATGATGAATAAGACCCCCCCCCGAATTCCTACTCCAAACACATCCGCACACACACACTTTCGAACCTAACTGCCCTCCTGCTCATAATTGCACTGGTCCAAGCTAGCAGAGCCTTCACACAGAATGATGGTTTCCCCTGTCTCCTGCATTTGTTCGGCTCCTTTGGGAGGAGCAATTTACAGAAAGCATTATCGATTTTTGCCATAATAGGTACAGAGATGCCTCACCGTCCCTACTCAGCCGGCTCACTCGCTGCATTGCAACTGTCAGGCCAGTTTGTGAAGCCCCGTCATTATTTTTTTTCAAGTAAATCCATCACAAGGTTGGGGTGGGGGAGGGGAGGGAAGTGATGAAAATAAAATTATTTTCACCTTGCCATATGAAAGAATGTGCACGTCTTTCGTTGGAAATGAGTGCAAGCACCGTGGGGCAGCAGAAAAATAAGAGAAGGAAAAGGACATTTGCAGAAGCTCGGAAAGAAAAACAGACAGAAGAGGAGAGTTGGACGGGACCTATTTGAAATATTCTTAACGCGGTTATTCAGGAGCGCCAGCTCAGTCTGACTTCCCCAGGGAGGGACACACCTGCAAACATTGTCTTTAGTGTGGAAAAAAGGGGAAAAGGACACGTACTTATTTATTTCTATGTGTGCACCCCAATAGAATCTGCCCTGAAATGTCTTTCCTCATGGACCACCCACCTTTCAGAGACCACAAATCCCCATTCAACTTCATCCCTTTGTGCTGGACATTTTCTGTGGCTCCCTGGGCCTGCCTCCCCTCACTAGGCACCAGAGGCTACGACCAAGTAGTGACTGAGCAGCGAGGAAGTATAGATGGTCCTTACTTCAAATCCTCCTAAAGTAAAAACGAGCCTCTTAAAAATCACATGCAAAAGTAGCAGAGGAAAATTGCGCTAAGTGCATTACGGATACCCAGATAAGACTTTGGATGCTCGTGTCCAGTCTTCGCTGGGTATTGGTGGCCTCTCCCAGCAGGTTGCCTGGCTCCTAAGGAAGCTCACAGCTTACCATCCCTGATCCATGGTCTCCCCTCTGCCTGAATTCCTCAACCTAGCCTGGTGAGAGGCTCAGAAGCTTTAATCCAAGAATTGGCTCTGGATCTCATTCCAAGTTCCCCAGTTCATTAGCCATGAAAAGTGATAGCCGCTTAAGATTTTTATGAGACATTGCTCCAGAGGTGGACCACAGAGAGCTGCACTGTTGCATAGCACTTTGTATCCAGCCCGCCAGCCTCTGGCTCGGGTGTCCGCCGCTCAATAGTGATCATAATGCAGCGTGAAAAGTGGCCAGTTTGCTCTTGGGAAAAGGCAAGGATGAGGTGACATTTTATTCCAAGCGGTGCTTTCTTGAGAGGATATTTTTTTCTAATGTAAATTCAACACCTTACATGTTGTCCTTTCTCTACTCCCCTCTACCTCCCAACCTCTATTGTCCAGCTACCAAAACCTGCTCTTAACAGCACATAAGCCTCCACCCCATCCCACACTGCCCTGCTCCCGTTTGGCAGAAGGAATCTTTGCAAATAGGTAAACTTGGAGGGATTGGAGTGCAGCTGAAAGAGACGGTCCTGGAGTCCACATGGGCACTGTGGCCAGACAGCAACCTGAATCATGTTGAAAAACAAAATCAAGCCCTCCTGTATCAAAGCATACAGAACACACACTGAAATGGGGGTGAAGGGTTGCATTAGTGGCATAAGACCTGAAATTCTGATTAAAGCTCCCCGATTCTTTCACCCTTGATGGCACATGTCCAGCTCCAACATGGCAGGTGTACTGGATTGAAAGTCTTCATGTGTCAAAAAGGAGAAATAAGAACCTTAGTCACTTGGAACTTACGCTTTTTAATTGTTTTTAAATGATCCCACCAGAGTGTGAGGTGTGAGTGATGCTATTCAAGCCCTGGATCTCTATTCCATGAAGAGGGAGATCACCTGAAGAGAAAGACCATGATAAAGAGCCATACGCATTGATGAAATCTGCAGATGTAAGATATGTTAAGCCATCAGTTCAAGTTACTGTCTCTTTTTACATTGGCTCTGTTATACAGTATATGTATCTCCACAAGTCAGGGGGCACTCAAGTGGTCAGTAGCATTCATTTTAGGATCTGGTTACATTTAGTTTGGCTTTAGAGAAATAAACTTCTGTGAGGTTTATAGTTATGACCAAGAAAATATAGATGTTCTTAGCCAACTCAGCAAAAGAAAACTTCCATAATACCCCTGATCCCAAAATAGCAGTAGATATCAGGAGTATAGACTCTCACAACTACACTGAGAATGATGGATAATAACTTACTGAAATCTTGTATGAGCCAGACATTACTGCATTAAGGATATCACAAGCATTATTTTGCGGAATTCTGATAACAGCTGATGTTTGCTGTTTGCTGCTGTCTCCCTGCTGCTAGGACAGTGCCTGAGATATAGTAGCTGTGTAATAAAAATATCTATGAAATTGATCAGTAACCCATACAGCAATAGATGATGGTATTAAACTAAGGTGCACAAAGAAATATATGCCATTAATCTAGGCACTGAGAAAAATCTAGGCAAATACTACTACAAAAAGGATTATCTGTAATCCCAGCACTGTGGGGGGCTAAAGTAGGAGGACTGCAAGTTTGAGCCCAGCCAAAGCAATTTAGCAATCTAGCACTTTGTATCCAGGGTCTAGCACTTTGCCTTAAAATAAAAAAGGGCTGGAGATGTAGTTCAATGAGAAAGCCTTGGGTTAAACACCCTGTACCACAAAAAAAGGGGGATGGAGATCATCTCTGTATATCATCTCTGTATGAAAGTATCTCTGCATATTTCCCCATTTTCCCCACATTTCTACAATAAGCCACTTTTCCATCAACACTTACTGAGAATTATTAATTTTGAAAAAATATGAAAATATATCAGGAGCCTAAGGTATAAGGTTCATTCTTATTCTGATCAGAGTATAGTTTACCTGTGGTCCTTCCAACTTAATATCCTTAACATTCTCACCAGAACATAAGGTACTAGATTCACTCTGTGAAAGTGGGGATAGCCTAGGGGCTGCCTATGGTCCATAGACTTATTTTATTTCACCATATGACACTTTTCAAATTTGAATATAAATACTTCTGGGCAGGGTCCACTTTTTCCAGTGCACCATGGTCTTCCTTCCTCCATATTTTCTTACCTAATGGTGCCCGGTCCTTGTCTCAGCTCTTAATTTCCCAATCCTTGGATTTGCTGGGCATTAATGTATGTGGATGAGCTACCATCTCACTCTGTGAAAAAAAATCCTCCACAGAATATGAAGGCCTCATGAGCATTCTGTCTCATGGATATGCTCACTTCTGCAATATGTACTCTCTCCTGGGTATCTCTTCCTCAGTGGCTTTTGTGAAATCAGGAATTTACAGAACTTTTAGAAAGGGTCTCTCATGTCATAAGTAGCATGGGAAACATAGTTTGCGATTGTTTTTATTTATTGAATGTATAGAACATGCCAGAACACATTTTAAGAATTTATAAGCATTTTGAATGCTGAATGCTCTTAACAATCCTAAAAAGCTGTTTTTATTTTCACTATATAGAGAGCTGAACAAACACACAAGGATTAAAGAATTTAAGTCAACAGATATTCTTGAGCATCTAGGACAGACATCCCTTGGTATCTATAGAGGGTTGATTCAAGACTCCCTTATAATACCAGAACCCAAGGATACTTAAATCTTTCATATAAAATGGCATAGTATTTTCCTATAATATATGTGTGCCCCTATATTCATTAATTCACTCTTGCTTGCTTATTTACTTTCTTCCTGTAGTGCTAGGTATCAAACAGAGGACCTCACACATGCCAGGCAAATGTTCTACCACTGAGCTAAATCCTTGCCCCTCTCCTATACACTTTAAATCACCTCTAGATTACCTATAATACCTAATACTATGTAAATGCTTGATATGGTTTGTGTCTGGATGTCCCCCAAAGCCTCATGCAGTCATGGGGCAGGCTTTTAGAGTTTATGATTGATCCATAGTCCAATGCTGGGGTTATGGGTGTGAGAGCTACACCCACCCTGGGGCAGGTAGTTTGCATACAATATAAGGAAAGAAAAGATACTTGCTCCCTGGGGCTGGGGATTTAGCTCAGCGGCAAAAGTGCCTGCCTGGCAAGCACAAGGTCGTGAGTTCAGGTACCAGAGAAAAACCAAAAAAAAAGATACTTGCTCCCCTTCCCCGCCCCTGCCTCCTCCCTTTTACTCTTGCTGCTTTGCTGTCTTCCACAGCCATGAACTATTGCCCTCTGCCATGTGTCACTCTACCTTGGAGCCAGCCAAGAATGGACTGAAACCTCCACAAACTGTAAGCTAAATAAACCTTTCCTTTCCTTCCTTAATACTGGGCATCAGGGCATCAGCAACAAGAGAAAAGTAACAAAAACAATGTTATATAAATAGTTTTGCATTCTCTTGTTTAGGGAATAATAATTAAAGAAAAGGTCTATACACTGATCAATACAAACGCAATTGTTTTTTATCCTGACATTCCCAATCCATGGTTGCTTGAATCTGTGGCTATAGAACCTGTAGATATGAAGAGCCAACTGTATACGCCATGTCCTAAACCAGTGTCTACAGCATCAGGACCTTGTCATTCCCTCAGTACCATATTTCTCTCTATGGTCCTCCATTTTAATTTCTTTACCTGTCCCAGTAACGGTATCCTTGTCCAAAGGATATATTAATAAAATATTATTCAACTTTGAATGTTAATTAGTCATAATTTTAAGTAAATCTAGAACAACACTATCTAAGCAGAATGGCTGGAGAATATGATTTGGGTGAAGGGTAAATACAGAACATATGGTCCCTGTTATATACCAATGAGAACACAAGGACATACCATCTTTCTAGTTCTCTTGATTTTCTAGGTGTTAATCACATGAAGGAACTGAGATATGGAGCCAAATTATCAAGGAGGACAATTTTACCACTGATGTGATGTAGAAAACACAGAAATCATACGAACAGGTTAACCTGGTATCAACACCAGGATGAATGCATCTGGGTGCATTGGTCCATGCAGAATAAGCACTACCAAAGCAGAGGTAGCAATAGGTAGCCTTTCACTGTCTGGAGCCTGGCTCCCTGTCAAAACAAACCTGGATGAGGTGTTCCCAGTGGCCCTGCCAGGGCTTGCTGCTTGGTAGGTCCTAGAAATGTATGCAAGGAGGGACTCTTGGGGTTATGTGCTATAGACCTAGTCTCTAGGAGAACTGTACCTCAATTCTGGAAGCTGCTTCTTGCAGCTTGTATCTAGAAATCCCTACAAGGCCTCATGTGGCCTTCGGTGGGGCTTTTGGAGGTGGTTAGATCACGATATGTGATACCAGGATTAAGGGTGTGTGGTTCTGGATTAATCCACTAACTTGATTTAGCAGAGTTCTGGGTGTGAATAATGGAAGCCCCAACCTGGACGTGGGTGACACCAATCAACAGGTTTGTAGCCTAGGTGGAATACAAAGAGATAGAAAGAAGGCAAGCTTGCTGCTCGATACTTGCTACCTCCTGCCTGCTCTGCCATGTTTTCCTTCTGCTGTGCTATCCTACTGCCTTGGAAACCAGCTGACCAGGGACTGAAACCTCTACAAACTAGGAGCTAAATAAACCTTTCCTCCTTTAACTTGTGATGGTTGATTATTTTGTCCCAGCAGCAAGAAAGTAAGACAGTGTTCATGACTAGGAAATATTATTTTTCACAACATGAACAATGCCACTAGTACAGTGTCCAATTTTGGTGGTTAGTTCATTCACTTATTCGTTCAGTATCTACTGAGCATTTCCTATTTGCATAGGGCTCAGCTAGGGCTGAGCCTGTTTCCTGAGGGCTCATCTAGGTACTTAATCTATTCCCTATTCTCATAGAACTTACATACTAATGTAGCATTAGGCAATAAATAAGTATTTACATTCTGGAAAGAGACTGTGATTCAAAAAATCAGGAGGGTAACATTATAATCAGTTAATAGCACCTTAGCGCACTGCTCAGGTGAACTTGTAAAAAATGTAGAGTGAATTAAACAAATCCCAACAGTCAGAATCCAATTTTAAACTATCTGAGACACCAACACTACTTTCCTAAAATTAACCTTGACTTTATGAACCAAGAAATCCTCTCACACTTGACTTTGATTCTTAGGCAGCAAAATTAAACCTCTTTCAAATGCAGAAGTTCTTTTCTCTCATCTCCCATTCAGAGAAGATAGTTCAAAATACAGTAGGCAGAATACTGTATGAAATATAATGCCATGAAAATTAGATATGCCCAAATCTCCAGAAAAGTATATTTTTTCTAAGAAAGAACTAAATTGTAAAGGTGAACCATACGGAGAGAAGATTCTGAATGGGGATATAAACCATGACACAGTTAATGAAATTGCCTCCAGTAATCTGGATAAGAAGGACTCACAAGAAAGATTTACCACATTTCTGTGCAAACTAGATCTAACACAAAGAGATTCTAAATCTCTCTGGAAAGGATCCATTTAAAAAAATTTAGAATCTATTTAAATACAGAGAGATGTATCCAGATATTAAGAGAGATAGGCATTCCCAATCTCTTTCCAAGAAGAACCATTAAATCAGATGGTCAGTTCCAAACTCTATTCTTTTATTTCTAACATCTTCAATATTGAACTCATCCATCAATACATGGCTTCCTGACAAGTATATGTTCAAAAAATTGAATGCTGAGATATGATGACATGGTGCAAATATTCTTCCTTCCATCAATGGTATCAGGAATTGCCATCGTTTTTTACCAAAGTAGTTCGATGTCACTTTCAACAGATTATCTAATAACACACGCTAAGGGAAACATACCCATTGGCCATGGAATTATTTTTCATTGTTGATTCCCTAAACAGTTAATAAAAAGTTTAAATTGAAATACAAATGAACTGAACTTTGCTTAGGTATAAGGAGTGTCATAGATTTATTAATCACTTTTCTACTGCTGCGAAAAAATATATGACACATGAAACTTAAATGAGGAGATGATTATTTTGGTTTACAATTTTCAGAGAACAACAATGTTCATGGTTGGTTGGATCCAAGACAGAAAGAGCATGGGATATAGGCAAAGTGGAAGAACGCTGCTTAATCCAAGGCAGACAAGAAGGAGAGAGAAAGGAGGAGACAGGAGTGAAAATATAGCTTATCAAGTTATGCCCTTAGTAATCTGCTCCTTCAACCTGGGCCCCACCTTTTAATGTGAGACTTTTAGATTTAAAACTATAACATTCTGCTCCTGGCCCTAAAATACTCATGTCCATCTCAAAATGCATTTAGTCCATTTCTAAGAGTTACCAAAGTCATAATAGTTCCAGCATTGCTGAAAAGTCCCAGACCAAAGTCTCCTTTGAGATTCATGCCAAACTTTTTGTTATGAGCCCTTGTAAAAATAAAAAAGAACACCAAACACTTCCAACATACAATGACACAGGGTAAACATTCCCATTCCAAAAGGGAAAATAGGACCAAAGGAAGACCAAACCCCAGCAAAGAAAACATTAAATCATGTAGCTGCATGTCCAACCCCCAGGGTAGGTTATGGTGAGACATGAGCTCCAAAAAAGCATAGGGAGCCCCATACCTTATGTTCTTGCTGCTTGCATCCCTAATGCTCTTTGCCTTTTGAAATGTGAGTGGATGCTTACATAACCCCATAACCATTGTATTCAGCATGCCTGAAAAGCAAGCAGCACACAGTTGATGCCAAGATCAGTCACCAGCTTGAACAGTAGCTGTTCCCCTTTGGACCATGGCTGCAGAAGCTGCTGAGTGTCTATTACATCTGCTCTTGCAGATATACTTCTGTAGGTGGTCCTGAATGAACAGACATCCCAAGGACTCTTTCTTCTGAAATGCATGATTTATGATTTTGTATCCTTGAGCCTGCTATGGGTGCCTTGCTGTTTTCAAGCCATCTTTCTTGTCCCTATACAAAGTAGTTGGCTTCTTTCTAATACTAATCTTTTCAGCAACCAAGTCAGTGATTAGACCTAATTTTACAAGCACTTCCTTTTTGTCCACCAGTAGCTTTTCATACCTTTTGACTTTGTTTTGTGTTCCTGATTCTCATTATAATTCTGACTGAAAGTAGTTAGCAGCATTCATGCCACATCCTGAACACTTGAAATTTTCTCCACCGGATCAATTAGTCTGCCATCTTTAAATTCACCTCTTGCAAAGTCTAAAGATGTGGGCAAAATATAGACAACTTTCTTATCAGAATGTAACACACATGGCCTTGGACCCAACTGCCATTCTAGTTCTTGTTCCCAAGTGAAACCTCCTGAGCCTGGCCTTCATTGTCCACATCACTATCAATATTCTGGTTTTCTAAACTCTGACCAGAATCACATGTCAGACTCAGCTTATAGCACTGTAGGACTTCTATAACCTACATTTTCAAATCTTTCCAAACTCCTCCCCCAAATAGTTCTAAAGGCTTCTAAAGCCCAAGGTCAGGTATTGTTACAACAACAACCGCATTCTCAGTACCATCTTCCTGTATTAATTTCTTGTGGCTTTGAGAAAATACCTGACACATGCAAGTTAAAGGAGGAGAGGTTTATTTTAGCTCATGATTTTCAGAAGATTTGGTCCATGGCGGGTTGGTTCCAAAGGAAAAGTAGCATGGCAGAAATGCAAGGCAGAATGCAAGCCATAGTAGCCAGAATGCAAAGCAATAAAGGAAGAGCAGGAAAAAGAATATACCCTTCTAAGTAACACCCCCAGTGACCAGTCCTTTCTGATGGGGCTTCCTCTCCAAATATGAGACTTTTGGAGCACATTTTAGATCAAAGGTGGAGAAGGAAAAGGAGAAGAAGGAGAAACTAAGGAAGCAGGTTTTCCATCTGCACTGTACTGATTCTAATGTTCAGAAAATTCAAAATGAGAAAATATATGAGTATATAACCATAAACATTAAATTATGGCATGAAATGTAACACTACTTACTCAGCTATTAAAATATTATTGAAGATTATTGAGTAAAGAAAAATGTTCACAATGTATTGTAGAAGAAAAAACAGATTACAAAACAGAATAGGCAGTAGGATATAAAACAAATATACAATTAGAGAAAAGACAAGATTAAATGCCAAAATGTTTACAGTTATTAACACACAGAAGTAGAACTAGAGCAATAATTATTTTCTTCTTTTTCTTGTACTATTTTTGGAATTTCAAAAATCATGAGTCTCCCACATGTCACATAAATATAGACCTAGTTATAAAGCCAATGTTGTGCACAATCCATCAAACAATTTGAACCCCTTTAATAGTCAGAAGTCAGAGGCTGCAGGGAGAACAACAAAGATGATGACACTGAAGGAATCTAGATTATTTCAGTGTCGTTAAGAAAACAGTCCCCACTAGCATCAACAGATGAAATAAAGCTGCTAAGGGCTTATACATCATGACTGGTCTGTGATGAAGGGTTCACTAGAAAATTAGAAAAGCAAGGGTAATTTGATGATTTTCTATAAAAATTAAATTATTCTAAAAGGCTTTTCTGTAGCCTGAGATGATCTCTCTCCTACCCTTCTTTTTTGAGGATGAGAGAGTATAACTGACTATGGAAAGAAATGTCTGAATGTCCTTTCTTTTATGAAGCAGGTTGATAATACTAAATAGTAACTTTGCTTATTTAATACCCTCCTGTAACAAAATTAGCTTCCATAATTTAAAACCATTCTTAGTAGCCCCAGTCATTCGAATCTGAAGACTAATAATTCATACACGATGTATTTCTAATTATACACATTTTACTACAAGATTTGCAAACTCTAGATCCTCAGGCAGTATCTACCCCATAAATGAACCACTTGGTAACAGTTGGGAAGGAGCACTTTATCGGGCTCATACCCTCACAGGTCAACAAGGAAGTACAGATGAGGATCCAGTCTTCCCTTTAGTGGGGCTGAGGGGGAGTCTACTTAGCCACGTCTGGCTGACTTCTGTCATGTTTACTACTTGCTTGGCCCTTGTAGCCGTCTGGGAGAGCCACATTTTTTAGAAAAACACAAATAGCCTGTTTTTAAGAGACAATAGCTAGCGGGGTTGGAGAGAAACTAGTCCCAGATTCCTCTGCATAGCAACTTCTTTGGGTTTGGTTTAAGAACTTGGCATCACTGATCAAAGTCTGAGCAGTGGTCTTTCAGTACTAGCCAATAGCCATGGCAGGAAAGCAAACCAAACACAAACATCTCTGGAAGCACAACCCCGAAGGTTTTAACAGCTCTTAACCATTCCACAGACCCACCCCCTCCACACACATGCACACACTCATCCCCTGCTCCACCGCAACCCTCCTGAGGAATGCTTCATTTAAATATTTTTGTGACTTGGCTTTCTCCTTCCAAGATCATTCATACCATAAAAGGAAAGCAAGAAAACATCAAGAATTTTAAGCACCTCGTCTGTAATAGGATTAGAGCATCTGTAAGGTGTAAAAAATGATTTCATTGTTTCCTATAAACTGGCTCCTTCCTCACCAGAGTGGGCCTCAGTCAAGATGTAGAAAGCAACTTTTTAAACAGCATGTATTAAATCTGACAAACATCTGGTCAATCAAATTTACGGCAATACATAGGGTCTAATAAAGGTTTATTTCTTCTTGAAGAACAAATTTAAAGATTTTTTTAAAAGGCTTTTATATATAAAAAGAAAACTAGGCCTGCATTTCTTGGCCCTGTCTGATATTGAAAGTTCTGTACTTTGCCAGGAAGCGACCACAAAGGGTTCTGTTTCCTTGAAACAGCAGTAGGAGAGATGAGCACCCAGACTTGGGGGCCGGCAGCTGTCCTGCATTGAGTTGCCAAAGGAAAAGCACCTAGGATGACCCATGAGGCACTCAGTGTGGAGCCAACTGTGGTCATCAGTGGACCCATAAGGCATTCAGTGTGGAGCCAACTGTGGACAAGGTAGCAGCTACAAGCCCCATGAAAGGAAGGTCTCAATTCTGCCAGCACTGTTTCTGTTTTCTCATTGTTGCACTGTGTGTGTGTGTGTGTGTGTGTGTGTGTGTGTGTGTGTAGGCCGAGTGTGGGGGCATGAGGGAATGCAGTAATGTACACACTGTTATACTCAGGGCTAAGAGAAAGCCCTGGAGAAAGTGCTGGAGAAGCACTGAGGAGCTACGTACGTTCTCTCTTTTCATCTGCTAGTCTAATGCTATAAATTCAGCAACTATTTGGAGCTTAAGGACATGGGAACCAGGGATGGCAGTGTTGTTGAGAATAAAGCTGGAGTTTCTCCTTCAAACTGTAAGGAACTAAAGCAACAGAAAAGGCTGTCTACCTAGATGGCCTACCTACACGACAGCCCTATACCCCCAGCACTCTACGCCCACTAAATGACTGTGTGTTCTATGTGCTTTTCTACCTCTTCCAGCCCAGTGCTTCTCTGGTTTACAAAGACTCATGGCTCTTGCTGATGACCACCTCTAGGTCACACCTCCTTGCCTGGGACACTACTTGAACCATCTCTTTGGTGGTCATAGGAACCCCACTGCTGTAGACTTTTCTGGACTCAGAGGAGGAAAGCTGATGGGTAAATCTAACATTGCAGTATTTAACATAGTTGTTCCTAGGCACATGTTGACATTCAAATTTAAATTAATTAAAGTGAGAAGTTTAGCTCTTCAATCACTCTCATGGGTTGAACTGGGTCCCTTCAGAATCTGTATGTTAAAGTCTTAATCCCTACTATCTCAAAATGTCTGTCTTTTCAGGAAAGGTCTTTATAAAGAAAGTTACTCAAAATGTCTGTCTTTTGAGGAAAGGTCTTTATAAAGAAAGTTACTATGGGGTCTTTAGGATGGTCTTTAATCCAATCTGACTGGTATCTTTAAGAAGAGGAAATCTGGGGAGAGAGAACAAGAGCCTGAGAGAGTAAGTAAGCGAGTGAGAAGGGAGGAAGAGAGAGAGTCCCTGATGAGGATATACACAAATGTGAAGAAGGAACCACGTGAGACAGACAGGCCGCTTTCTGCACACCAACATGAGAGGCCTCAGCATGAAATCAACCCTGCCACCTCCTTGATTATGGACTAGAACTGTGAGAAAATAGATCTCTGTTGTTTAAATGCCCCAGTCTGTAGTATTTTGTTGTGGAAGCTTGAGCTGACTGATACAGTCAGGACAGCCTCATCTTGACAGCCACTTATAACTAACTACATTAGACAGCCCAGATACAGAACATCTCCACCTTTGTAGAAAGTTCTACTGGATAGCACTGTTCTAGAACTAACAGTGGCTAAAATAAAGAGAAAATTTCACTTGTCCTGGCCTATGACTGAGTCTCCTATATGACCACAGTGGTTTACTGGCAGCTGTGTTGTTCAGTTGGTGAGTCTGTCCACATGCTTTTCAGTGTATAGGTCTTTCCTTTTTGCTTTTTATACTGAGCTAGAGCTAAAATGATCAAGTAGAGAAATTGAAAATCTGTAGTTCCTTCATACTACTGTTGGCTATTTCTCCCTCTGTGCCTAGCAAGAGCCTGGCTTGAGAGACAGCCCCCACCCTCCCATACTTATAAGACTTTACCTTCCTGTGAAGAACTAATAATCTTCCTTACACACACACACACACACACACACACACACGTGCATGCACGCATGCACAAGTTGCATCAATACTTATTTCTCTAAATCATGCAAACTGTGGGTATCAGGGCCTATTAGTATCTTTTCTACATTCCCTCAGCCACCAGCAGTGGCTGTTTTATCCATACTGCCTTCCTGTGGTCAACCAAGGCAATGTGTTCCACTAGTGAAGGAGAAAAGCCTGCTGTACTGGGAAATTAGTAGTTGAGAATGACTGTCAATCAAAAACAGTGGGAGCTATGGATGAGGGACTTTCTTGTCCCTCTATAGTCACGTCCAAAAGAGTGGTTTGTGGTGTCTTTGACAGGATCGACAAGAACGAGAAATCTCCGGGTGCCCATGGTACTAACAGATCTATACAACCCCTTGCCTACAATTTCCTTTACTGGCTGCCTTTCCTTCCCCCACACCCACACAGCACAGCTGGGTCCATTTCCAGATATCTCCTCACACTAAATCCTTGCCCTGGGATCTGCTTTTGGGGTAACTCACACTAAAGCACTTTGGTAGACTTGGTTAAAGTCTCCCACATTCCTCACCCACAGTCTTGACATATTCAAATTGAATCTTGCTGCACCAATTTTTTGAATTTTGGAGACATCTCTTAGAAGTGACTACCTAAGAGTGATCTTCTTTATCATAGGTTCCACAGGGTCCATAGAGACACCATTAGGTCCTTCTTAAGAAAGAACAAATCTAGAATTACTTCCATGATATAATCTACAGGCTCCCTCGACCGTATGACCCATCCTATCCTTCTCAGGATAATCAGATAATACAAACAGGATAATTTCTAAAGACAAATTATACAGATCACCATCGACACACAGAAGGCCGATTCTTCAGGGTAGTTAATACAGAAAGTTGTGATGGAACAGAGCACTCTTTTTCTGACTCTTTACAATAAAACTTGTTGAAAAACTTGAGGACCATTTGAAGGACCCTTACTTGGTGATGAACACAGAGGAGTGAGTGTTCATTATGGAAATGAGAATAAGATGTAACTTGTTGCCTGCACTATAGCAAATAGTTCCATTCAGGATTTTGCTACAGCTCACATTACAACAAAAATTACCCCATCATCAGTCTTTGTACAATACCCCCTCCTCCCTGCACATGAACACAAAAATCCCAGGTTGCAGTGGCCACATAAAAATCAAGTGCATTATACTTAGGAATCACTTCTTTTTGAGAGCTTTGATTTGTGGAAGCTGAAGAGAGTAAGTAAATACCCAGAGACATCTAAACTCCATATGGTTCCTGTCTATCTCTGAAAGTTGGCATCAAGTTTTTAATTGTGCTCCTCCTAAGAGGCCCACTCCATGTACAAGGGAAAGACCTTAAGCCTCATTCATGCTAATGAGGCTCTTTATTGGCCCAACAAGATAGAAAGAACTTGAAAGCTTGATATTTCCAGCCATTTTTTCTCAAACAAAGAAACCAAGTGTCAGTTAGTATTGAGTTCAGGGACAATCTTCAGGCCACCATTTTTACCCCAAGAGGGCCCAAAAGTGCATCTAAGAGGCAAGAATTCCTATGGACAGGAGCTTCAAAGTCTACACAAGACTCCACAGGGACCTGAGACGCTCTCCGTAGGTGTCGCTGTGGTCCTGTCCAGGCCTTGGCAGAACATTCCGTATCAGAGAGGAAAGACAGCTAGGGAAGAAGAGTGAATACTTGAAAATTAATGATGTCAGTCTGTCTTCATATATCAAGTTAATTTGAAAGGGCTTTAATTTTCTTAAAGGATAAAAAAAGGTTTCTTTGCTAGATTAAACTTGCGATTGTCATTCATATATTGTTTATAAGGTAGTCATCTCTTTGCTCCGTATTTTTTTGTTTTTGATTTTGTATACTAGTTAGCAGTGAAGACTTGTCTGCGTGTATCAGAAGGAATAAAGAGAGAAACGTCCTTAACTGTCAGTTTTAATAAGAGGAGTCAACATGCCTCTATTCAGGTTAAATATTGTCCTGTCACATTTCAATAGAGTCAACAGATTTTTTTAAAAGAAAAGTCAAAAGCACTGTGTATGCAAAAAACCCTCCCTGTCATAGAATGTCAAAGCCCTTCTTTATCGGGGGGAGGGGCGTGGAGGTAGGACAGAAAAATCTTTTGTAAAATGTGAAAAATTACCACTCATAATTGGCACTGACATAAAAAGGGGTTTTTTTTTGTTAGAAAAACAAAGAAAATCTCTAATTTAATAATCACCTGCAAAGTGTTATTGTGATGTGAACAAAAAACACACAATCAAAGTCATCTTTTTAAAGTAACTATAGTGTTTTTTTAAGCAATCACTGTACTTACAGCAGCTCATAGACATAAACCAGTGATGTGCAGAATGAGGGAAAAAAAAACACTCCAAACTCCTCAAGCAAAGTTTCTGAAATAACCAAGTGACAGGCTACAATAAGAAAATGCAAATGGGACATTATGTTCAAAATAAAACCAAACAAAGTCTTTTTTTTAACTCAAAACATATTTCTGTAATGTGGCATCATTGAGGATTAAATTGCAGAATAGCCTTACTTCAGTGAAGGACTAACAGATTAAAGATACACATTTTGGAAAGATGGACTGAGAGAATTGGGCATATTGAGTAGGTGACAGTTTGTAAAATAGTCTAGCAGTATAAAGTCATTTTTCTCTTTCAAGCACCTGCTGATTTATTTAAAACAAGAACAGTAGTTGGAGTTTTCAAGATATGATATGTTTTCATTTGTAGCAAATGCGATAATTTGAGAAATTATTCTAAATCTGAATGAGACTATAGGCACTTAATAACCACCTGTACCAGTTAGGTCAGTATAAAAACTATGTACAGCTTTCCAAACTAAGTCTATTTAGAATAGTCTCAAATGTGATAATGTCAAACCAAATGAGACCAGTGTTGCTAAGAATGGCCAGGAAAGCTGGCTCAAAATCTCAACGCTTACTTTTTAACACTCAGGCTGTATTACTGAGTAAAGAATACTCCAAAGTGACTACTTTCTGAAGGCTTCGCCCAGGCCTAATGATTTCCTAAAATGATTAGAGTTCAGCATATCAGCTTCAAGTTCTTTAAATGAAATAAATACACAAATATAAACAAAAAACTTTTTGCCTCAGAATATGGTGACAATATGTCCTGATGTGCCTAAGACAATTTCGGTTTCCTCATGTTGTCCTACTGTTTCATTTGTTTTAGGATTTGTCGTGAATGGCCCTCTTATTCATGAGGTATTATTAGTCATGCGTTCAAAAAAGGTTCAAGTTGACTCTAGCAGACCTGCACTTCCTGCTTCCAGCTTCTGCTGTTGTTTTGTTGAGCTGTGCATGAGATGCATGTGTGGAACAAAAGCCTCACTTTAACGTACAGCCACCACTGAAATGATAGTTCATATCTTTATTCCAGGGGCGATTCATGCTTCTCTGTTAAGAACCACTTGTAAGGCACTTAGAGATAAAATGAACCCTCAGATAGAACAAGATCTAGCTTATCTGGTCAGTGGTGGTGATGACAGAAGTATCTGTCACCACTGCTTTTGTTGGTTCCTTGTGCCATACTCCATGCCTGTAAGCTGTACAGAGGTGGTAGTGTCAGCGGGAAAAGCAGAAAGATACAACAATCCTGTCATGACCCTGTTGAGAGTAGTCTGTGCACTCTTGATATTGGATTTCATCCATTAGTGTGTAGTGAGAATCTACAACTGTTTCCTTATTGTATTATTTGATCATACTTTTCATTTTCCAATAAACTCTTTAGATGACAGTCAGCCAAATCCACAAAAAAATACATGATTAAAGAAACTTAAATTCCAAATTTCTGCCACTTATGAAAGCTCATGACAAAAATATTTGCTATGTTTACCATCCTCTGTGGAAGAACCATAGTAGTATCTCTGACAAAAGAAAAGCAAAAGACATGTATCTGCTGAAGAAGTCTTGTCTAAAGTTAGTTCTTCTAAGAAGACTATGGCAAAAATAATGACTTGATACATAAAGCTACAGAGGGTGCTACTGCATATCACTGCCAATCATGATTCTTCATTTAGATGAAATGACTGTTTTCTAAATTAATTCACCCATTTTAGACTTCCATGGACATAGATGTTAAGCTTCCATCTTTATGTTCCCAAAATTAAACAAATTTAAGAGCAAAGAATTAAAGTAATATCAATTTTTTAAAAAGATGGCTGTGTAATTTTTCTTTCTTTGACGATCATTAATTTTCTATCAATTAGATTTTAGATTTGAAACTTTAAAGATCTTTATATAAATCTAAGTGTTTTAATGAAATAGTCATTTTATAAACAAATGAATATATTCTGATTGCATTTTCTTCAAAATCAATTAAAAACATTTAGAGAAGTATTCAACAAATGAAAACAAAACAAAACAAAAAACTATAGCCTGGGGAATTCAGCAAGTGGCATAATTGGAAAAATTTGTATAGAATATAACATTCAAATTTATCCTCAAGAAAGCAAGAGGGTAATTTAAAACATTTAAAATAATGAGACCTCAAATGATTCACAAAATTTTGTGTTGAAATTCTATAGCTATGCCTTAGAATACCTTAAATTGTAACCACAGAATATTTTGATGGTGCTGCTCTTTAAAAATTACAAAAATTCATGTTTTTCCTGAGATTAATTGAAATCAAGAAAGCCTATGAATCTGTAGCACCTTAATTTGGGAAAACATTTAAAAGAATTATAAAGACTGATAATTTGACAAATTTTGTCTTACAAATTTTTATTAGTTTCTCTAAATGAATCACCTAGAAAATATTTTTGGCTAAATATATATATTATATATATATATAAAATATATATTGACTTTCATATATATATTGACATATATATACGAAAGTGACAGAATTTAAAATCTTAATGTATCTTTAAAAAATCTGTTTTGATTTTTATTCTTGAAAACATGCAGGTTTGGAACACAAGCTACATTTAGTCACTGTACCTTTGAGTATTATTACTAAAGAATGACATCTCTCTATTGACCAAGAAGAGGCTCTTAAAGAGATGCCTTTCTCCAAAATGAAGTCTCCGAGACATGTGTGTGCCCAATGCTGTTTCCTTTTGAGCAGTGTCATCTTGTGGCTTTGTACTGGGTCAAATAGGCAAGAACTCTGCTTTCTAGCATGTTCTGGGTTTAGGTTACTATTGCTCACAAACAACCCTTTGTTTTGGATTTGAAAGGCCAAAATGACGGGGCAGCATTTTTTAATGGCTCTGAAGTTCGGTGTGAATGGTTGGGCACTGCACACAATGGCAGGCCATGTATATCACCGGGGATCTGCTTGCTCACGCACAACATATACAGCAATACTTGGACCCACAGCTGTTCAGTTCCTGCAGGATCTTTTCATTCAGTTTCTCGGGTGTTGGGCAGACACACCTGCAGCTCTTTGATCAGCAGGTCCATCTTCTCTTGTCAGTTACCCATGGCACTGAGGTTCATAGTAGCCAGAAACAGATAGGGATTCCAGTTTGCCGTCGTAGAATCAGTTATCCTCGTGGGTTTCTAGACCATCCTCACTCTTGTCTGTTTCCAACTTTACACCCTAAAATGGTCCTGCTGACCAGAGGAAACTTTACTTTCAACACTAGATGTAGAGACAGAGGCCTGCATGGGCCAATCTACCAACTCCCGCTGTTGGGCACTGTCTCAGCCCTATTCCAAAGCCCTTACTCCAATCACTCCTGATAGTTCTGCTTCTACGCTTGGCCCTTGAAACACCATCCTTGTTTTTCAAATCCAGGTGGTTCCTGAGTTTGATTTTATTAGCCATCTGCTAGATACAAACGTGAAATTTCACAGCCACTTTGATGTTTATAAAATCACTTTCAAATGATACCTGGCAAACTGAAATAAAAACGAATGAAGGAAATGCAGAGAGAGGGATCAGCAAAGGGCCTGCTTTCCTCCTCCAGACAGGAAACTTCACTCTTCTGATGAGAGTCAACCAAGGGGAGAAGCCTCTGGCTTGTTCACTCTCCTTTTTTTTTAATCTCACTCCACCTTTGCGTAGTTTATCAGTCAACCCATTCATTTAGGGAAGCATTCTGGCACAATGGGAAGGCAGGTGGTCATCTTTAGCAGGCACCAGAACCCAAGCCGGCATATCCCTGCAGATCTTGAGGAGTAATGCAAGGGAGGACTTGGGAGCAATCTCTCACTCGCATCAGCACACGTTCTATACTTTTTAAGTGCCAGATCCCTAAAGCCCGGAGGTTATGCAACAGTCCAGGTGGGCTCAGAGCGCTGTGTTCCTGTCTCTTCCTATGGCATCTTGACTCCACTTTTGATAATGGATGAATAGATCTCACAAGCTCAAAACACAACACAGAAAACAAATTTCACCTGCTTCCCAAGCCTGTTCTGGTCTGTAGCCATCCCTAGTAGGATAAAGACAGCATCACCATCCCAACCCTCAATGGCCTTGAACTTGATTAAGAAAATGTCTGGGCATTTTACCAGCGTGAAGGGTAATATCGACACCACTCAGACAGATGAACAATTAAAAATCTTTCCCTGGAACATGAATACCACACAAAAGCGATGCTATTCAAAGCTTCAAAGCAAGGGTCTGTGAAGGCCCCACATACTTGCCCCATTTTCGTTATTTCAATTTACTTCAGGAAAAGAGGAGAAAAAAAAAATCCCACAAAGCTGACATTATAAAGTTTCAGGGATACGGGAGCTATTTAATCATTTTGTGTGTTACCCTGGCTTTGCTGCAGTCTCTTTTTCCTGCGGTTTTGTTCTTTCGCTGCTCATTAGCACCTCCCCCAGAGAGTGGGCAGGAGAAGGGAGAAAGAGATAAAACTCAAATCAGACAATTTTATCAGTCAGCCTGTCAACAAGTTGAATATATTGAGAGCCCAGGGGGTACCGAGACACTTTTTAGCAGCTCTGATAAAAGGTTTGGTGGGGGAGGAGGTCAACACTAATGGCAACATTGAGATTTTTTTGGATTATCAAGGGATTTTATTGATTTGTGCCCTCCACATTTCCATTAGTGCAGATAATCAAAAGTGGGGCAAAAATAATTAAGCATCTGTAGAAACTTTCTTAAAGAAAATACTCTTTAAAATCCATCACTTTTATCCCTGTGAGTTTGGGGACCTGTTGGGCAGTTCAAATGGAAAACAACTAAATTAATTTCCTTTGCTTTGTCTCGATTCTTAAAATTGCACTGTAAGGAAAAATAAAACCCATCACAGCAGGTCCTCTAGCTCCCGACAACCTTGTCCTCTCAGTCCGCCTCCAGCATGGAGAGGGGCAGGACCTACGGAGGGGCTGTGTCTCAGTAAAGCAAGGACGCTGCCTTGAAACCAAGCTGACGCCCGCCAGTGAAGGGCTGAGTTTGCCACGGACGCGGCCAAACTAACCATGTGTGCTCTGCATATTAGCATGAGTTTCTGTTGAACCTTCCTGTCTGCATAGACACAAGAGACCCTTTGTTTTGTCACGAGGTGACATAACACGTGATGCTTGCTGTGTCTGAGCTGGAGTGGAAAAATAAAAAATAAAAAAGCAATCGGTCACTCTCTCTCTCTTTTTTTTAAATCAGGAATTGAACTCAGGACCTTGTGCTTACCAGGCAGGTGCTGTGTGGCTGAGCTATATCCCAGGCCCTCTTTCTTTCTCAAAACTAGAATACTCTTTTAGTTTTAGCTTCCAGACCCCCATGCCAGCTGGCTTCAGTCTGGAACTCAGCACAGAGTGGCTCTGGTGGGTCATGACAAGAGGGAAGGAAAAGAGAAATCAGTATTTCTCCTCCTTCCTCTTCCTCAGGTTGCCTTTTCAGAAGCTTCTTGGCCTCCATCGTCTCCTCTCTGCTTGTAGCTCTAACACCCACCAGGCTGTGCTGTGGTTTGAACTGCCCGGACCCCTAAGCACAAGCAAGGCTACCTCCTTCCTTGTTCCCTTGGTCAAGGAGTGACAGTGGTCTCCTGCTGTTGTTAATTTTTCCTGACTTCACCATTGTCCCTGTGTGTGGCTCGACTTCCCTAACACCTGCACAAATAAATCTCTGTATTGAATTTGCTCTTTTAAATACCAAAGCAGTGTCTGCTTCCCTGCTAGCCTGTGACATGTACCGAGAGCACAAATTTCACAAACAACTTCTATCTCAATAGTTGGCTGAACGTGAGATCCTCATGGTTTCCTGCTTTGACAGACAGAATTTCTCTACTGCGTGCAGCCCTTGGCACCTGGGATCAGATCAGTTGTGCTGCAGGGGACTTAACTATCCCAGCAGACTTAACCATCCCTAACTATCAGGAGTTACTTAGCAGTGGTGTCCCTGACCCCTACTCAGTAGGTGTCAATAGCATCCATCCAGCCAAAAATGTCCACAGACATTGCAAAGAGAAGAGAGAAGTCTCCTCCTGTTGAGAGCTAATGCTGGAGGAAAGGAGATGGCCCGAGCTCTGTATACACTTCAGATGCTCCGCCCTCCATGCACTGATACTGAGTCTGGGGCTTGGGCCATGGATGGTGGGGGCTGTGGCCCAGAGCTCATGGTGGCATCTTCTGTTTACTGATTACCAGGGACTCTGAAGGGAGAGAGAGAAAGGATCACTCCAGTTTCCAGCATATGTTGACTTTCAAGGCAAAAGGACTAGTTTTCTTTCCTATGGGGACCCTGCTGGCCTAGTAGGCCATGATTGTGATAAAGCCCAGTGGTTCTTACTCAGTTCCTCGGGGACATTGAGAAAATGTGGGACTGGGGCCTCAAGGTTTGAAAGCAAAACAACCTTCTCTATGATCCCTCTTCCGTGACCTCTCTCATGTCTGCGTTTTCAAGTGCAAACCAGCCAACGTTGTGCACCAGAGTCTCCTCCTCCCAGTCCCTCAAGGGACACTGCCATCTGATTGTCATGTCATTCAGGAAAGACACAAAGGTACTGCCAGCATCGACCTCACAGCATGCCAGCCTGGTTCCTTGCTGCCTGGAGGTAGCGCTGTAATTTAATTAAATGTCAACCCCCCAGGTATTATATTTCAAATGCAAATAACTTTGGTAATGTAATATTGTGGCTGAGACTTTAAACTCAAGGAAATCGAGAAAATCAAGTTATGGTTGCTTCTAGAATTAACATTCCTTTATACATTCCTTGGGCGCTGGACTTGCTTTGTGTTGCTAACTACTATCAAACACACTCACTCAAGTGACTGGATATTTACTGGGCATGCGAGAAAGACTCTCTCCCTAAAGGTCAGAATTCTCACTGTTGAAATGAATGGCCTTTAAACTGTACTTCTGATTCTTACGTGGGGGCTGTAGTAAGAGCCAGGACGAGCAGGTGGGGAGCTGTACTCTTGCCTAGATGCATTGCTGGCTAATTGTTCCATGCTTCCCTTTGGTCCTCACCTCCCCTAAACCATTAAACATAAATGTGTTAGTCACATCTTTTAGCAAGGTGCCATGCATACTTGTTTTAAATACCTTTTAAAAAGTAAGATATAATGCAAAGTACCAAAAAGGCTACTTTATTTTAATAATAAACAATATATTTCTGTTGCTCTTTTCTCAAGGCTTGGTTTTCAAATACAAAAATGGTCAAACTCCAGAGTCTCACCCTACAGTTAATTGCAGAAGACAGCAGCTCCCTGCCTCAATCACGGTCCTCATTATAGAATACAAGGGAGATAGTTTTTTAAAAAGTCAAATAATCATGAAAGAAGCACTTGAAGGACACCCTGAGAGAACTTCCTCATGTATCCGAATGATTATGAGATGGCCAAAGTATCTGTGTGAGCAGGCTGAGCGGTCCTTCAAGTGAGAAATTAAACAAGGTTTCCGGTGCACTGATTATTTGAATGGGCAAAAGTGGGCCACCTCTGAATTGGGTTACTTAGGAAGTGACCACACACAGAAATGCCAGATTGCTAAAAATATTCACTTCATGAGAACCAAATGCACAGCAAGTGGCAAAAGGGAAAGGCTAAGACTTAAATTCTCTCCAGTCTCTGAACCTGGATGTCTGAATTCCCCCGCAGGTGCTCCTCTTCCATGCCCAAAAGCAGCTGTCTAGTGTCTCTCACAGATGGAGTCTCCAGAGCTTTCTCCCTCATAGGCTGTGTATATGTGTTACATATGAGGGTGGCGGAGCTGGAAGACACTGCTCTGAGGTTCCTGCTTACATCTCTGCCAACCCAGAACCTCCAGGGAGATGGCTGCTTTGCATCTTGCAGTAGCTCCTAACATTGTCCAGTGAACCCTGCAGATCTCACTCCTGGAGCCTCGGCAGGTGGGAGATGAAATCCCACCATTTCTAGGATATCTACACTTATTTATGTTTGCTTTTTAAATATCCTTCTTTCTTCCTAAGAAAGATTTAATATCCACTTCCTTAAACAAGTAACATAGGCTACAAATTGGGAGAAAGGAAGTGCATAAAGGGTGTAAAATGGACCCAGAAATGGATGAATGTATAATGGGACTCGCTCTTGTGCTTATCCAAAGTGACCACTAATTTTGTGCTAAGGCTAAAGGGAAACTGCAAACATTTACAAAGTTCTCAGGGCCACAAAATGAATACAAAAGCAAACAAGCAAAGGAAACAGAAGAAGCCCAGTTACCCCTGACACTGAAGCTAACAGAAATTTCTCCAGCAGATGAACATTTTGACATGCACATCACCAAAACACCTCTCATCAGCCTATTACTAACTGAAATTTCCAATGCAAAGAGAAAGGGGAATGATTAAGAATATATATATATACATATATATATATATATATATATATATATATATATATTCCCCCCCAAAAATGCAATTGTTATGTATCATGAACATATACTAATAAAGAAGAAACTAAAAAATAAAATTAAAAGCTTAGAATGATGTTTCATTATGAAAATCTTTGCAGAAGATACCTAAGACCATCCTCCCACTGACATTATAGCCATTCTTAAATGTGCCTATAAAGAGCAACAAGTGCTATTGTCCATCATATTCTCCTCCAGTTTGCCAACTGTAAATGATCACAAAAATCGTGCCTTAATGGAATCCCTCGAAAGGGGCAAATAGCCCCTAAATTACATGCAAAGTGATGTTTACAGGTGTTTAGGTGTACTGACTGTTGCTTCCATAGGCTCCCTCAGCTACTCCTAAGTGTCAACCATCCAACGCAGCCAAGAACCCTGGCACCACCACCGGTATTCAAAAGATGTCTGGATGGGCTCTGGTTTGCTATTAGGCCAAACATGTATTCCATATTGCCCATATTGCATCACTGTGATCCTCAGCAACATACAAAAGTCACAAAAACTTCTTGGAGAGGTGGGAGAGAATGTGCTCAGCCTGGTTTGTGACTATTTATTTGAAATGTGAAACCAAGGGAACACATATGCATGGCAGAACTTTGTCAAAATTTGGGTTCAAGCATACAGAGTGAGTAACCACAGAAAAGATTGTGCTCACCAATACTGGGAAGAATCGAGTATCTTCTTTCGCTAAAAGCCACGGGTTAGCTCTCAGCTGGTCTCACCAGGCAATGTAAGACTGCAGCCCCTTGCTCAAGGGAGGCACATTACCATGAGAATTCATGATGGATCATGAACATAACCAAGCAAAACCTTCAGATGCTCTCTCAGTGAGGAAGTGAGCAGGTCTATTTCTTTCCAATTACAAATAGTGCAAAGTGTATCATCCTTATTGCTTGGCATTGTCATCTTTTTCATTGTCAGTTTTTTAAGCTGTTAAAACATGTCACAGGAAAGAAGAGTCCTTTATAATCTTATCTACCAGTGAGAGGCAAAGGTGAGGATCCTCCTTCTATTCAAATGAAGTTATTTCTTTACATACAGGTTTAGTGCACATAATTTAACTTAGTAAATTTTTATGTAAATGGGATCATATTCGAAATGCAACTAGCTCCCTCCCCCATGTAATGAAGTATCTTGGGTCAATTCTCACAAAAAGGAAGGGTTGTCACACACATCTGAAAATGGTACCCATTGCACATGGACCAGTGGAACTGCGTCTCTTTACCCTTGCATAGCATCCCACTGCAGAGACATTCCCGGGATGACAGCATCAAATCCCCACTCTGCAATATGTCTATATGTCTGAATGTCTTTGCACTACAAGACTACAATAGGCAACTCTCAAGTGTACATTTACGCCTTTATAAAAGCTTTTTTGTTATAGTCCTAAAAAAGATTCATATTGGTGAAAGGGAATGAGCATGTTTTACGCAAAAGCTATTTCCAAATTTCTGTAAAAATTTATGCTACCAGATGAAAATTTAAGAGAATGCTATGCTTATTTCCTTGACCCTTGGCCAATATTAACAATTATTTATACTTTTAGTATATGGAGGTCTGATAGCTAAAAAAATGTATTCAATTGTTAGAAGATTCATACATCTATAATTCCCACATATAATGTACACAGTTGAAACATAACCTAAATGACTATAAATACTTGCTGATAACCAAATTCTTGTTAAGCCAACCTAGTATTAAATTTGCCATTAGTATTATACATCACCACTCAGAAAGAAACGATGGACAGTCACAGGAAGCTATCAGGGCCACTGCAAACAGACATACTGGCTGTGCATACACAACCCTAAGGGGCATCGCTCATCTAGTTGATACATTGCATGAATGAAGATGCAGCCTGTAAAATTCTCCACAATGGCTACACAAAGAAACTGCTTCCTGGAGAATCCAGAAAGACGTTCTCTTCCAATACTACTCTTAAAAACTTAGTTCCACAGAACCAGCCCCCGCCACAAACCCAACAAATCAAGCCATGTTGCATGTGATGTCAACCCAGCAAAAAGTCGGGCAAATTAATCCTTGTAAGACACTACTCATTAGTATCTGAAAAATCTTTGTCCCATTTGTTCACCCAAAGGGCATAACATTAAAATGGCATGATCTCTCGTGACGTACAAAAGTAGTTATTAATTTGCACTCATTATCTAAAGATGCTTGCCAGTAGCCTTTGGATATGTCTCTGGCGTGCACATACGGTGCTTGACACAGAAGACCTAGGGAGATGTCAATGACTGCAGGTGACAGTATTTAATCTGAACAACTCATCTATAGATGGAGTTTACTCAGGGCCTCAAATGCAATTATTCAGCAGGCAAAACTGACAGGCTGCAAGTGGAGTTTTCAGTGATCTATTTCAGTAAACACTCTCTTCAACCTCACTCTGGTATTTCTAAAATGTTCTTTTGGACAGATCATGCGCATGGACTAGACAGGTATAATAACGTGGTGTACTATAACAGAGGGACCAGCCAAACATAAATACATACTCATCTTCCTCCGTTTGCTTCTTTGGGCATAGCTGCCTGGCATCTGCCCATTTGTTGGAGCTTTTGCTGACACTCTGCTCAGTCTAGATGACTTCCTTGTCTCACTACCACCTTGGTTCACAAAGCAAAACCCATTTGCTCTGAGACCAGTCTCTCTTTCTGACAGCTTTTGCATTCCAAATAGTAGCATTTCTCTCTTTTTAGATTTCTTTCCATTATTTCTTCTTTGTGACAGAAGAGCTGGTCTTGACCCATAAAATAGTGTCACAGGAACCCAATTTTTCAAGAACTGCTCCAAACAGATTGGATTAAACCTTGCAATTAGTCCACAATTTGCATTTCGCAACAGGAAATTCATTGTTGCAACTGCAACTTCAGGGGGACTCAGTAGAATAAGGTATTGTTGAAGTAATTCCTGTAAAAGGTCATATATTTAAACCCTTCAATTTTTTCTGACAAGCTCTCAGAAATGAGTGATACAGTTGCTCCAGTGTCCAAAAAAGCAATAATGTCCACACCACTTTTCTTTATAGGCAGGGTGGAATATTATTACCCCATTCATCACAGACTATTCTGGTGATAAAGTATGTTTCTTGATATTTAGAGACCTTTTTCTTTCACTGTCTTAAAAAAGCTGAAGGTCTCCATGCTGAGTGTCAACTGAGCAGTTTTCTCACAATATGTTAACTTCTTCAGTGTCTCCTAAACTATGTGGCATTTAGCAGTTCTACTGAATTCTATCACTTAGGAGGCGAGGATGACGGTGGTTTAGGATTACCACTTCTTTTCAGTCAGGAGTCACCTTATGGTCGTGCTAGAAGCAGGGGATGGACTTACAATCAAATAAAAAGGCCTTCACATGCCAGGATTTTAAAAGTCCCTAAGTGTAGAAGAAGCAGAAGACAATACAGCAAGGTGAAGACTGTCGGACCGCACTACAAAAATTTCCCCAGAAGGCATTAAAATTCAGCGGTACAAACCAGTGCAAACTAGCACACACTTTACAAAACAAAGACATTTATGACCAGAATCAGTCTTCCGGCTGCCATCTTGAGGTTTTGCTTTTACAATGAACACACCTAATGGAGCCCACCATTTTCAAAACACAATATAGTTTGTCTCCAGTCTAAATTTCTAAGTTTTTATCTTCCTGACAACTCTGACCCCTTGGTGCTAGTTTCGCAAGAGTTATCGATTGCCTTTAGTTGTCTCTGTTATCCTGACAATTTAGGGTTGGCCCAAGACTGAAGTAGTTGGAATAACGGTCTCTTCTTGCCTCTTAGGTTACCCAGATCCAAACCAGAAATTTAGCCAGAGTCTGTTCATGACCACGTTCCTTATTTTCATTGACTCTTTTGGCACAGACTTCCCATACTTTCTGAGTGAATGCTGCTTATGGAAATTGGAAGTCAACTCCTGCCAACCTATTCAATTTCAAATTCCCTCCACTTAGGTTTTTTTCTTTTTTAGGTACAAGCAAGAGAAAGGGAGGGAAGGAAATGGGAGGGGGACAGTGGGAAGAGATTCAGGGAGAGCCCAAATCAAGCGTGTCATTTGATTATTGCGTCAATCCTGCCGCTGTTGCTCCACAGTCTAAGAAACTTTAGTGGCCTGGAGTTACTCAGCTGAGCACTCTGTTACTCTTACCATTATCCAGGGGAGGAGTTGTCAGATTCATAAATTCTCCTATCACTGAACAGGGAAAGGCAAGCAGACAAAAAAAGAAACTCTAGAGTTCCTTTGTCTCTTATTTATGATTTTTATTATAAATCTCTTTTTAAAATATGAACAAAAGAAGGCTTGATAGCACTTCGTTTTAAACCATTCCCAGGTATGATATATAAATATAGCACCTTTGTAGTCCCTTGACAGAATACTAAATACAGAGTTATCTTCCTGGGCCAATGGATTAGAAAAGTCCTCCTAGGAAGCCCAATGGTTTATTTCCAGGGCCCTAGGACTTATGCTTTATGCCAAGTGGGATTTCACGGATGAGACTATTTCCTGTATGGAGGGCCAATTTTCTTAAAATATCAAGGCAGCGGGGCAGCAGCCATCTAGCTAATGGATGCTTCTGTTTGGGCTTCTACAACATCAAAGTTAAATTAAGCAAATTATCCAGCACTTTCAGTCATTCCTTAGGCCAGATAACAAACGCCCTGAAATTATCATTTGTTTAAAAACAAAACAGACCAAAATCCCCCATACATGTAATTAACAAGAGTCTAAACTTTCCTACTATGAAGAATTAAACCTTTTCTCCTCGCACTGCCAAAATACATTCTTTTCAAAACAAGAGCTGTGTTATTAATGTTCAATAAATTTTAAGACTGGAATAAAATTTTTTCATTAATCTTTTTCAATACGGAAAAATAGAAGGGCTAATAGAAAACAAATGGGGCATATTTGTTTAACAAGTGGATTTGTTTGGGTGGAGCTTGGCACTGCTGCAGGCAGAGTCCAGCCAAAAAGGCAACCAGGATTCCTGAGATCTTTGCTCAGGGGAAAATTCATCCAGGAACAATTGCCTCTGACTCAGTGAGCAAGAAATACACTTACTATGTTGAGGTTTGCAATTTGCAAGGTCTGTATGTTTCTGCAGCACAGCCTAGCATGCCCTGACTAAAACACTAAGTGACCTATCTAACCAGTCCTATGGATTTAACAAGAATAAATCTCTATGTTGATTACTTCCAAATATATTTCTTAAGGCCATTTGCCCCCAGATAGACAGATATAGATAAATGTGTGATACATAAGTGTGTTTTTGTAGGTTTATGTATTTGTGTGCTCATCCACCTTAATTTCTCCACTTAGATGACTAAAAGACATTTCAGATTTAATATTGCAAAAATAATTATCTCCTTTCTCTAAACACACACATACACACGCATACACACATACACACACACACACACACACACACACACACAGTGGTATTTTTCCATTAATTTCTTTACCTTTTAAAATAACATTAGTATCTTATTGCTTAGGCTCCAAAATTGGTAGCTACCCTTGATTTTTCAAAAAATAGTCTGGAATCTAAGATCTATAGCCTAGCAAATAAACTATTTTGTTATAGTACATCTGACTAAAATTCGTGAAATTTCTCCTAGGGATAGCTCCACCCTTTTTTTTTTTTTTTGCAAATACATGCAATAGGAATGAAAGGAAATGGGTTTCATATTCTACAAGCTAGGTTGTGGGAATCACTTTGAATTACTGTTTCAAATACTTAAAAACAAAATAGAATCCAACATTTTTAAATTGCACAGAGAACTTTCCATCAGTAAAATGGGAAGAGATGGAGACACACCAAAAATAAGATATATAAGATATATATATATATATATATGACTTAGGTACTTATAATTTGCTATATAAGTCAAAAATACAAAGTACAAATCCTAAAAACTAACATGCTATACCAAAGCAAATCAGGTCTCTGCTTCTGTTCTTGTATTGCTTCACTCTATCATTAGATTAAATCTTCCCCACAATATTCTTCATGTCATCTCTTCTTAAAAATATACCTAAAATAGTTGCTCCATGTAATATAAATATAGTTTAGATTTCCTGGTCTGACATTCAAGATGCTTTTCCGGCATCATTCACTGCTGTCATTCACAAAACATTTTGAAGACTTAGAGCCCATGCCTTCACGCACACCTGCTCACCATCTTGCAGCACACTGTTGCCAGTGCTCTTCCCTCCGTTTGGTCTGATCTACCCTGCACTCCTACCTGTACTCCAGACCAGTTCTTTCTGTCTCTAGGCTCACTCCACTTTTACTGCCACCTAGCTAGACTTCCTGTGATATAAATCTGATCATATCACTCTCCTGTTTAACACATTCCCAGTGGCTGGACCCACTGGTGGCACATGCATGACTGTCCCATCGGGTGGCTTGTACCACTGGTAATACAGACGGATCTAATCACTTTTATTGGTCTTTTTACTAATAAAATTAATAAAAAGCCACCCACTGGAACAGTCATGCATGTACCACCAGTGGTTCAATGTGCCTGGCACAGAGGCAGGAATTATAGCCCTGTTGTGAATGCATTAAAAGCCCATGCATAGGCAAAAAGAATAAAATTTGAGTGTTTTTGGATGGTAAGAATATCGTGAATAATATCTCTGAAGTATATTCAAATTTCTACATCATCCTTAGCCCCAACCTCTCAAATATATTCGCTCCACTGTATTGAGCCACTTACCACATGGCTATGTGTTTTTACCTGGCTGTTCCTTTTGCCTAAGACATCCTTTTTGCTTTGCCTTATGAACTCTACTTGGCCTTCAAGGCCCAGGCCAGGTATGATTCCAGTGCCTTTTCTGTTTCTATCACTCCCTTCCCACCACCCCGATAATGCTATCACCACCTTCAACTAGGTTAAAGTTCCATCCTTATCTCTGGAGCCATTGTGTTGCAAGATATGTCATGATTTATTACAGCTATTTACTACCCAAATCTTCCTTGATAACTGGAAAGCCTTTCAAAGGCAGAATTTACATCCTTCATTTTTTACAAACCGTTATAAAATGTTCAACACACTCAAAAGAGACATAACATAATACAACAAAACCAGCTAGTGAAAAAGTATCACCAATCTAGTTGAAGAGTACTAGGCTACCATTCCTAATACCAAACTATCCTGAGTGTGTGGGAGAGTCGCCGGGAAGACACGAGGACCTAAGGTCAGGGCCCCATGCCTTCTACACTGGGATGCATAAGAAACTGCAATACTGGGCCTGTTGTGCAGTGTAGAAACCTGAGGGCTCAGTGAAAAGCAGAACTGTGAAGTGCGGTGTGGAAGATGGCAAGGCTCTCTATTTCAAGGGCGACCTGCATTTACACTAACTGCAGCCAATATGGAAGTATACTGCACTGCCCACACAACTCTGGAATTTATATAAACTCAGTGAGAAATAACTATATCCTCAGCTTCCCAAACCACACCTACTAACATCAGGGCAGTGAACAGGCTACAGGCTGAGGACCTCATTCACTCATTCATTTAATCATTCATTCAACCATCCAATAATTAACAATCTACAATCTCCTTTGAAGGGTCAGAAGGTGTACCCACCTCTGGCATGGAACTAGAGAGGAAAGAACTCAACAGGGAGAAAGAAACCAAGGCTGTCAGCTTCCCCTGAACTTGGTAAGTTGAATCTGAAAATTCAGAGCATCTGAATGGATCCATTAGCACCATCACAGGAAGTAAAAACAGATCCCAATCCAAGAGCAACAAAGAGAAGAAATAGACAGCTGTGCAAAGAGGGCCTCCTGGCATATAGTCCACAAAGAGACACAGTTCTACAAACTTTATTAAGAATCAAGAAAGAGGGGAAGATTGTATTACTATTATCATGATAATGGCATTTGCAGATGACACTACATTGAGAGGTGTTCCCTGTAGCAGCTCAAGACTGGCCCACAATATCAAGCTGTGTGCAGATCTTGGGAAATGATGTCAAAAAGAACACAGCGAGGCACTGGTGGAAAAATGCAGAGGATCTATCTGGGGATGAATAAACTGAAAGATGGAATTTAACTTGAAGGCATTGCTGGATGGCAGTAAATGAGAAAACAACCAGAGAGTGAGCTAGTGGGAAAGAACAATCAAGAGGTAAGGAGAGCGCTGCAGCTCAGCAGTTCTCTGAGCCAGTGAAATCTTCAGCCATGCACACAGGGGCATCCCAGACCATGGCTAAGCGAGTCTGTCTCTCCGTGTCAGCACTGAGCCCAGACTTGGAGCACTGCAGGCAATTAGGGGTAATGTGATGCCTCAGTGGGAATTGAGAAAAGAAAAGAAAAACAAATCAAAGGGAGTGAAATATGAGGAAAGACACAGGCGATAAAATGAACATAATTTGACTAAATAACAACCTAGGGGACTATGATAACCATCTACAGAGCATAAAAATCCAAAATGGGGCCTGGAGGTCTACTGGCCACGGCTTTGCGCTGAGAAATATCTAGTCTCATCCATTAGAAGCTCAATAGGAAGGCAGCATTTTGCATTCATTTAATTGAAAGATGGGGACTCTGTTGTGGGGAATAAACAGACCTGGGTTCCCTGAAAGTACATGTGCTCTGAAATCATCTTTCAGAATGCATAGACTGAGAACCTGGGAGAAACCCAAAAGCCACTGCAAGAAAGTCGGTGAGTTCATAGGCATAAAGTCACTCCTGCTTGCGTCTGATGTTTACTGAAGAAATACTCTGTGTCCACACCATACACAGCACTGAGTACAATGCTTTCAACAAGGAATACACAAGTATATAGTCATAAACTAGATTAGACAGCCATGAGGAGAACAAGCAGACTTAAACAGAAAACCATGAAAGGGCTCTAAGTAACAGTGCCATAATCCATTCTAGTTTTTAAAAATACACACAAGTACTCTTGATCAGTGGATAACATTGTATATCACTTGCCAAATGATCTTGTACCTAGAAGTTTGCAAATGGATGCTAACTCTAGGTATGATTCTAGATGTATACATATACATATATGCGTATGTGTATACAATGTATATGCACACATATATGTATTTTAATGTGTATGTTTTGATGCATTTAAATATTAAATAAATATTTTAAAAATTAAAGTAAAAATGTATGAATATAAAAGCATAGCCTCGTCTTCTCATAGTCACAAGCAGAAAGTGAGGGGTCCTAAGAGAAAGACAAAGAGTGAGTTGTTTTCTGTCACGATCTCAAGTCTTGATGCTCCCATGTGACTTTGGACCCTTCCTCTGCTCTAGCCACCACGGTGCCAGAGAAGCCTGTCACCATATCCATGCGGTCATTACCCTGTATATTACAGCGGTCAGACCCAGGGCAGGGTCTGATCTGAGGAAAGAATGTGCAGCACAGTCATCTAAGAAACAATGGGACAGAACAATCCACTCCCTCACTTCAAAGTTTGGACCTAGGATTCCCAGCTCAGACCATGGGAAAAGTGTAAAATCTGGAGGCCACCATGCCTAGCCAAGATGTCAGCAGAGAAAAAAGGAAAGGAGTTTGGAGCTGAGGTCTAGAAAGAAAACAAAGATGAGCACAACCATGGGTGCTTTAAACATGGGAGAATAACCCTGGCTTTGGGTTCTTAATTTCCACTCTGTTTTCATGTTGTCTGGTTAAATGTTTGGCACCTAGATTGTGTGTGAGTATCTGTATGTTCCTCACTCAAAGCTCTCTGATGAGTCAGTACATCTCTCTGTCCTCATCTTTCACCTGTAATCCAACTCAGACTATCTGAGGAAATAAAATGCATGGAAATAGACTGGCTTCCTTCAGATGTGGCTGGATGCCAGTATGCTTCAAAAATAGCATTCAGTCTCATTCTCCACCTCTGTTTACTCTTTCTCTCTTCTCTCTCAATGTTGTTTTTATTTCTAGTCTTTCTTTTCCTGGTGATTATTTTCTAGTTCCTGAATGAATGAGACTAAAGAATCTGGCTGGCTCAGCATTGACTACGGTCCACCTAGAACTGGAGGATGCATGCAAACCTTACAGCCTGAATAGGAAGAACCTTTTCTTAAAGAAAGATCGAGGCATGTCTTAGTTTGTTTTCTGTTGCTTTAAGTAAATATGACAGACTTGGTAATCTATAAAGAAAGATTTATTTGCTTCCTGGTTCTGGAGGTCAGGAAGTCCAAGGACATGGTGCTGGCATCTAGGGGCCATCTTGCTGTATGACAACATGGCAGAAGGCACCAGATGGTGAGCTAGAGCACATGCAGTGGCTCAGGTCTTTCCCTTTATAAAGTCACAAATGCCCCACCCTCATGATCTCATCTAATCCTAATCACCTCCCGAAGGCCCCACCTCCAAACTTTGGAGATTAAATTTCCAACACATGGACTCCGGGGCACATATTCAAACCACAGCAAGGTGATGTCAGAACAACATAAAATGGATGCTGGGAGGGCAAAAGCAACAAATGTCCAACTTGTCTCCCATCACTTCTCAGTGCGGACACTCTGAGAGACAGGTCTCTGTCCTCACAACCTCCAATAAATACCAGATGACATCTACAGGTACAATGGGTCCTCATTATTTGCGAATTTGCCTGCTCATTAAAATGGACTTGTAACTCTACCTTCAATACTTGTAGCACTCCCAGGTCATTTGCAGACAGCCACAGAAGGGAGAAGGTTTTGAGACCTCTCATGTACATCTCTAGCTGGTGTGGATCAAGGCCACATTCTGCCTTCTTGTTTCAGCCCTTCTACTGCAGGAAGGTATCTTTTCTGCAGGCTTAGTGTCACTCTTTTTTTGCATTTTTGTGATTTTTGTTGGAGATTTTGCAATTTGCAGTACCTACAATATGCAGTGCTGAAGTGTCGTCTAGTGTTCCCAAGGAGAGAAAGTCATGACGTGCCTTTTGGAGAAAGTGCATGCTAGATACACTTTGCTCACTCGGAAGTTATTGCACTGTTAGCCATAAGTTCAATGTTAATGAACCCACAACGTATATGAAATAAGATGTTTTTAAACAGAAACACACATAAAACAAGGCTATGTCTTGATAGGTTGACGAAATGTTGAGACCAGAAGCTGGCAAGCCTCTAAACCCGTATGTCCCCCATGACCAATGGTGCAGTGTACACCAAGTCAGCATTCAGAGGAGCTTTACAGAGCATAAAAACAGCAAATAATGAGAATCACCTGTGTGTGTGAGTGCATACAATATGTCATCTACTTTAGACCCTCTTGGACTTCCTCCCAAATGTTTCCTATATTTTGTCTTCCATCTGTATTAGAAACTTCTTTAAAAAATCATACCAAAGCGGATCTTTAAACCTTACTGACTGAGGGGTGTGTCAGTCAACTACACAACCCACATCAACCCAGCTACAAATGTTTCCATTCAAAAATCTTCTAGGGCTTAAACTACTACCTGCTGGTGTATCATCTTTCCCCTCTCGGTTGTGTGTTGTAGACCTGTTCAAATATGGTGTTCATCCAAAACCATTTTTCATTTTCATGGTAAGACAGAATGAGGTATGCAAGAGAACTCTCTGTTGGAACCAAGTTTTTCACCTGGGCAGACAGAGGTTTTTACCTGGGTAAATGGAGTTTACATTTTGACCACTCAGCAGATCACAGACCATCACTGCCAAGCCAATACCTCTCCGGCGCCCCTGAACATCGCGGTATCTACCTGTCTCTCTTACTGTCCTCTGAAAGACATTGCCCTACCAGGCACTGCACACCCCCTGTGCACCAGAACTGTGTTTGCAGCAAGACAGAGGTATTGGGAAACCAGCAAATGTTTCCTACGTCTGACTTCTGTGTTCTCACAAGAGGCTACTTTATTTCCCAGAGTCAGCTTTGGTGTTGTGAATGCGGACTGGGGAGAGGCTGTTCTATCTGTGTTCTGTTTCAGTTGTAGGAGAAACAGTGTGGTACCCAGGAAAAATAAGTGAGGGGAAATTCACGGGAGAGGGTTTCTGAAAATTACACAATAGTGTAATTGAATCAGGAAAAAGCTTTCCTGGAGCCCGTTCTGGGCATATTCAGCAGACTTCTCAGAACCCTTCTGGGGTTTCCCTCTCCCCCAGAAGCCAAGAGATTGACTAGAAGATGATAAAAATAGTAATGTGACATTATTATAATTTTTGGCTATTTCATGGACATTTTACATACACAATTTTGGGGGAATTTTTTTGCTCCTTTTCTTTTGTGTTCTACACAATTTTATTTATTCTTCAAATCCACTTATAAGGTCGATGTCATTATGATCCCCACTTTACACATGAGGAAGCAAATTCAAAGCACTGCCACGTGAATGAGCGCATGATGACCACCATCCAGTTGCTCGGCGACTAAACCACGGTTTGAATCCAGGCAACTGGACTCCAGATCTCCCTTGTTTGCCCACACATCTGTCCCGCCTGATTAATCTCTAAGGTCCCTTTCTACTCAAGCTTTTCGGGTTAGTTTCCAACATTGCTCACTTTTTCAAGTTGAGGACTCATGCCTACAACTCTGACCTGTGTAAATCGGATATAATGACACAAATAAATTTGAACTGGAGAAAAAGAAGTAAAAAGGGGCAGGAAAATTCCGGAGCTCAAACTTCCTAATGGCTTCAGAAACTCTATAATCCATCCTACTAATCCAGTTTTAATTATATCAATAAGCAGATGGGGTCTGGACTATTTTTCAAGGCAGTGCATAATGTGTGAGTAATTTTTCATGCTACTTCTTCCTTTTAAAAAAATCCTCCAAGGACTTCTGGAATGTATGAGTATCAACAAATCAAACACCTCTCCTCCTCCTCCTCCTCCTCCTCCTCCACTTTCTTTTCTTCTTCATCTTCTCCTCCTCCTCCCTTCTTCTTCTCCTCCCCTCCTCCTCTTTTTCTTCTTCTCCTTCTTTCTCCTCCTTCTTTTTAATAATGTTGCTTCCTTAAACCACAATCTAGAGGAATGGTCTGCAAAGGTCAGGGACCTGCAGATGCATCCTGGGAATGGTCCTGATGGCTCCCACACCCCCCACTTCAGCCAAAGACAAGGAATTCAACCTCCCAGAAAGAAAAGCTAGAGCTTGAGGGTCAGCTAATTATTAAAATGAGGCATAGCACCCTCTGTAAATCAATAGAAATTTTAATTTTTAAAAAGTAAAGGATGAAAGACCTACTTGTAGCCCGAAAGCCACCTCATCATGAAATGATGGCGGAACCTGTCATCAGTAAGGGACTCCCCTCCCCCCACAGCTGGGTACAGTGGCCGCTCCTGTTAGGCTCTGAGAGCACACACCAAGATGAACTTCTGTCCACTTTTCACTTCTCAGAGAGGCTTGCCAGCAACTAAAATTAGACTGGCTTCTATTCTGAGCCCAGGGCTCCTCATGGCTGACTTTCTTTTGTAAGAGTCTGTGATGGTGGTTTGTTTGATTTAAAGAAAATCAATGAAGAGTTACATGAGAAGGAAGAAAACAGAAGACCAGGTATTCCCAGGTTAAGATAAAAGTCCAAATAAAGGGCACCGCATACACAGCCTCTCTCTCTTTCTCTTTCTCTTTCTCTCAAAGCAAAGAGACTAAGAAGCCTTTGAGGAATGGTGGAAACCATTTTGGTGGAGGGGTAGCATTTTCTGTGTTGCTAGAGTATAATCTGATAGGCCTAATCTGGTAAAAATTGCAGCCACTGTTTAACAGGGTGACTGACACCGGAAAGAACAGATGGAAAAATAGGTGGTCACAAAAGGTGGGTTGGGCTCCTTCCAGGGACCAAGAGCATTCTTGCCTCTTGGACTCCTGTCTCTCCTCTTCCCTTTCTGAGTAATAATAGCAGGTGTGCAGGACAGGATAAATGCACAGCAAGATCAATCCCCCTGCTGTCCTTCACCAGGAAGGGAAATCAAGCTGACAATGGCCTCCGACCAGGGGTGACCCTTGACTACATAATGAGATTAGCTGAATTAGAAAGGTTTTTACCCACAAATTTTTCTCTTTCACTTAGGGTACTGGAATTCCAAGGCTTTCTAGAAGCCACCCACCTTCCTGTCCTTTATCAGAAAGCTGCCCTTCTCCCAGAGCACTTTCACGAGTCCCTCTAAACCCTGTGTGTGTATTATTTATGATCTTGGAGCCTTTTCTTTTCAGGGTATTGGTCCATAATAGTGCCGTCTATGTTATTTATGACGCAAGGAATAACTTAAACCACATTAGGAACCTCAACATTATAGGGACTTTAGAGAGCTACATTTTTCTAGTTATGGTTAAACTACGACAGTGATAAATCCAATTGTAAGAGTGCAAGAGGGAATGCATGGGACAGGTGTTACCCATTAGTCACCGTAAGGAAACACAGGAACAAGCACTGGCTCACAGATGCTTCAGTGTCTCTTCCCGGGAACAGCTGTGGGAATCTGACATAGAAGCTGGGGGCTTCTCCAAGCCAGTAATGAGAAAAGATGGACAAGGGTGGGGTGGAAGGGAATGGAGGCATGGAGTGTACCAAGCAGAGGACAGAGAAGACAAATGCAGAAGTATGCCTACTTCATACTCTTCTCTGGCGTGGATTCCACAGGGTTCTCTGTGCGTCTACAGACAAGCTTGCACTGTGAGTTTAAAAGCAGCCCGTGGTCCTTAATTAGCACTAATCGACAGGGCTCTGGACCTATATTCAGCTACCACAACAGAGGAATGCAAAAAGTACCCCGAACACCAGCTATGACAGTCAGTACTGGAGAAATGTACCCTGTTTCTGTGTTTCAGATTCTTCGTCTATGAAAATTAGGGAACTATTTCTCTATCTCCCTCCCCATGAGAATAGAACATTTTTTAAATTCAAAAAATGTGTCTTGAGCACCAACCAAGGCTGACTTTGAGACTAGGCACTAAGACAAAATACAAAGCAAGTACTGCAAGGTGATCATGTTTAGTAGTGGAATGAGACCCCAGGAGAGGTCACTATATGATAATATGGCAACATTGATGATGGAAGACTGTACAAGGTATTAGTATTGGAATACAGAAGGGGCTGGGGATTTAGCTCAGCGGCAAAAGCACCTGCCTGGCAAGCACAAGGTCGTGAGTTTGATTCCCGGTACAGGAAGAAAAACAAAACAAAAACAAAAAACAAAGTATTGGAATACAGAATCGGATGATCCCTGTAGGAAGCACTGGTGTAGAATGGTGGAACCTTGCCAGAATCTTTGTCTCTGGTCACCAGGTGCCTTTTGCAGCTTCCATAAGCTACGTATATCTAAGAGACACAAGAAACAACTACAGACTGCAGGGATTATGTCAATAAGAATAATTAAAACTTCTTAGTAATAACTTCAAATACCGTACCTTAAGCACAAAAAATACATGCATTATGAGGGCACACACTCATTGTTGGCGGGCATTTGGAAGACACAGCCCCTCATTCAGAGCCTGACATTTCCCCTCAAATCCTGAACAGCTCCCTCAGTACCTCCAACAACCAGGAACTGGAAGCCTTCCAAAGGGACTCATTCCACTTCTGCATAATCCTAGTTGTTAGGATGTTCTTCAGGTTGACATTTCCAACCACGAGAACTGAAATGTAACTTGAAACTCATGCATTTATTCAATATATATTTATTAAATACCCACTATATGCCAGGCACTGTTGCTAAGTGCTATCAATTCAGTAGTAAATATTAATTACATAAAGCATTGCCACCACAGGGTTCTCTGAGATAACATTTTCCTAGCTTAGCTCCAATCCAGTCTTCTCTGAAGATAATACAACTAAATCTCTTTTAGGAGATGCTCAACCTAGGCTTTGATCTTCATTTATTTTTTACTCAGCTAATAACACGGTGGCTTATATTTGTAACAAAAGCAAGGGGAACCTAGACTATGTGCTCTCGTGGGGCATATGCTACAGTAAGTGGGGACAGCCCAACCCCAAATTCAAATACAGGTAGAGCATTCCTAATCCTAGAATCAACACTTTGAAATCTGAAACATTTTTTGAGCACCAACATGATGCCCCAGTGGAAAATTCCATACCTGACCTCATGTGACAGGTCGCAGTCAAAATGCAGGTGCACTAAAAGTACTTCAATACCATCACTTTCAGGTTATATGTACACAATGTACATGAAATAGAAGTACATCTTGTCTCTAGACTTGAGTCTCATACCCAGCATATCTCATGCACATTCAACTTTTTCTAAGCCAGGTCTGAAATACTTCTGGTCACAAGCATTTCAGATAAACGCGTATGTAGGTCTGAGTATGTAGGCATTTTCAACAGGGCCATAGGAATTCACAGTTACTTCCTCTTCACTGTTACTGTTTTCACAGCTACTTCCTTCTTCTCTAAAGAATCCTCTGATCATTATTCTCCTCTGCTTTTATAGCAGTGCTTCAAGTTTGGCCTTATTTATGCATTGTCTTACTTCCGTATCATCCCCTCTGCACCCTGAGTTTTGTAAGCACACATATCATATCTATTTGATACACTGTTGAATCTTATTCCTGGCCCTGAGCAGTATGTCGTGAAGCAGTTTCTGTTATTCCCATTTTACAGAAGAGGAAATTGGCTGAGCCACAGGTGTGGATGGCAAAGCTGCACTAAAAGTTAATCTAGATCTGCTTGATACCAAAGACTATTAACAACTATGCTCTCCCTCAGCATCTTTGATGATTTAAACTCTCTAAACTGATGCATTTGGTACATCAGTGAGGGTGATTTAACCAAGACACCAAAACTGGTAGTATCTAGGCTTAATCCTTACTGATACTTGACCATTCCTAATACATGACTTCCATCTCATGAGCAAAAACAACTGGTCTCACTTTCAACCATGCATTCATATTCAGCCAGTAGGAAGAGAACAAAGGAGAGGATTTCTCATTTTCCTTTGAGGACATGACCAGCAAGTCACATACATGATTTCTACTCAGATTTAATTGGCCAGATCTTAGGCATATGGCCATATCTAGCTGCAATAGAAGCTAGGAAATGTTTACTGGGATATCCAGGTAAAAATACGTCCAGTTAAAAATTATTGTTAAGTAGGAAGGACAGAAGAGCTATCCACAAAACCTGGCTTAGGTAGTTACATATTTCCATTGATAAGGAAGTGAGAAGAGTTACAAAAAAGTAAAAGGAAAAAAAGAAAAAATTTAGGAGAGGAGGCAAAACTATGAACAAGCAAGCTAAACTTCTTGTCTGCCCAAACTCTCTGTCTACTTGGGTATTGAGTTTGTTCTCCTGAAGTTTTCTTTCTGGAGTCAGATCCTTGACTCTCATGGACCTGTAAACCCAAGGATGTTATGTCTTATACTATGGGCCAAATTCCCTAGAGTTTTGTGAATGGAAGAGGATCACATAGTGAGAAAGACTCTGCTTCTTCCTGAAGAATAATCTTGAGGGCTTTAATTTCCGAGAGCATATTTGGGGTTGTTTCAGTCTTATAGGAAAAAAATGTACAAAGTGAGGTTCTTTGCTCTAAATATTTATCCACAGATATATTAGAAATAAAATATCCCTACAGCTCTTCGTCTTGGCTCAGGTTCACATATATGAAGTCTTTAAAAATTAAGATTTTTATAAAAAAAAAACTAGAAATCTTCAATGTATAGGGCACAACTTTGTAGAGTATAATTTATTAATTACAAAAAAATTATCCATTTTGAAATCAACTTATTATGTACTAGAGCCCATAGAGAAGTCTGTTATCAAAACTTATCAGATTTTAAAAGTCTGGAGCATTCACAAAGTGAAAATAATTTTTAAAAAACAGAGTGAAACTAACAGGTTCGAGTGAGGTATAGAATTATAAATAAACTCTAATTAATTCCTTCCTATTTCTTGGTTATTGTCCACACGTGAACCCATTCACACCAACTCACACATGACGAGTGAGAAGGGAAGGAAATAGTGTTTATTATGAAAGACGCTGCTTTTTCCACGTCTCCAACCACATTCTGTTGCTTAAAATGATGGGGCAGAGTTGAAGGTGAGGTTTTGGGGACCCTGGGCCACTTGAGGCCGAGAGAAGGTGTGGGAGCCCAGTGAGCCTCGTGCTCATACATGCCCCTCCCTGTGAGCAGGGGTAGAACCGGTTCCTCACTTCTTCCTAATAGAATACAACAAAAGAGATTTTGCAGATATAATTAAAATCTCTCAGCAGTTGACTTAACATAATCAAAAAGGAGATTATCATGGGTGGGCCTGACCTACTCAGCGGAGCCCTTTAAAAGAGGGTCTCGAGGTCGTATACCCTAAGCAGCAAAGACTTTCTCTCCTTTGCTGCCTTTGAAGAAGCAGCCTTCCATGAATTATACAGCAAAAGGAAATGAATTCTACTAACAGCCTGGGGGAGCTCAAAGTGGATCCATCGCTGGCTGACCCTCCACACAGGAGCAGCGCCTAGCCAATGATTGATCTCAGCCTCTTGCGAACCCAGCGAGGCAGAGCCCGGACTCCCGACCTACAGACCGTAGGAGAGCATAAACAGGTGCCGTTTAAGTTACTCCATGCGTGGCAATTTGTTACATAACAACAGAAAGCTAGCTCGCAAGCTGAGCGCTCACCACGCGCCACTGTGCCAAGCGGACAGGAGAAGGGTAGGACCCTTGTGGACACAAATTCCAAACCCTGCTTCCTTCCCACCCTCAAAGCTTTTTCTCTTTGACATTGCTTGCTGCCATCCTGCCTTCAGCCTCAAATCAGGTTTCTGCCTGTGATTCAATCTCTTGCTCCCTATGAGAAATCTTTTTTATATAAAATTAATATATAAATAAATTTGCTCTTGGAGCGATGCAGTGTGGAACCGCGCCTGCCGGGCTCTGCAACACCCACCACAAAGAAAGACTGCAGAGGGGAGGGGCGGGCAGAGCTTTATCCTCCACGGGGAGGCAGAGAATTCATAGTGATCTTATTGCAGATGTAAAATTAGGTCAGGGGCTCTATAAACTGATTAAAGCTAATGCTTCACGCTTCCAAGGAAAACAGCCGATACAAAAGGGAGTGATCTCTGGCTCCGGATAAGAGGGAAGGAGAGTGCTGTGTGCTCACAGGCAGCCCAGCCATGTAGGAGGCTTGGCCAAAATGAAGGGACAGGAAAGGAAAGTCCAGAGAGTGGCTGGGAAAATTCCCAAAAGCAAACAGTAGGCAGCCTAGGGACACTGTCTCTCTCTCTCTCTCTCTCTCTCTCTTTCTCTCTCTCTCTCTCTCTCTCTCTCTCTCACACACACACACACACACACACACACACACACACACGGAACTTGAAGTTCTCCAAGTTCAGGAACTTTGAATCACACTGTATCTCTTCAAATTTATCTCCATCTGTGCCTCTTGGCCCTCTGGCCCTGTGAGAGCTAGCTTTTACAAACAGCAGAGTTTTAAACATTCTCATTTGGGTCCCCGAGAAGTGCACACCTTGCCGGCTGCAAATAATCTCTGCACTCAGATCAGGAAACACAACCTTCAGAGTTCAGTCCCTAAGACTCCACTTCAGTCTCCATTTTTCTCCAGGGCCTTACCCACATCACTTTATTTCTTCTTCACTCTTCTTCCCTGCTATCTTTTCCTTCTTAAGGATGTGGAAAAACAAACTCCGTCATTTCTCTTAAATCCTTTCCCTCTTGCTCTCGTGACAACACTTAAAACAAACAAGCAAAAATCTCATTCACATTCTTCGATTTGTCTTATGGGTTCCCCAAGCAACCCAAGTCACTACCCAAGAATTAAGAAGACAGAATACACCCAAGAATAATGGCATCATTTGCAATGCAAGTGTGTCTGGTTTGAATGTGAGACACTTTTGAGTTCCTAAAATTTCTTTACCTTCTCCTTCTAAGCATGTGTATGTGGAAAAACAGCTCAGCAAAGGACACAGTGATTCTAATCTAAACTCTGAGATAACTACCTATGGAGAAAATTGCCTGATTTGCATACTTGATTCACACAGAATAGGACAAAAAGAGCAGTTGTGAGGCTGGGAAGGGTTGTGGGGCACCTGTGCATGGCTATGGGAGCAAATGCCTCAATTTAGACTTTACATCAAACACCAAGGCAGGACATCTGGGACTTGAATCAGTTACATTTTCATTTCAGTAGTGACCAAAGTCATTCAGCTCATTTTTGGTTCAAGGCCAGTAACCGGCCCAAACTAACTTGGGAAAACACTGCACAAATGATCCAGTCCACACAGGACACAAAATAACAGGCCTAGTTTGACTTCCATGAAAAATAAATGGGTTTAGTTTGAGTCCAACTCTCTGGGAAAGAAGTTCATTGGCAGCTAGAGGCACTCTGTTTTCCTGGATGAAGATGAATGGGTAGAACTCTGGTTCATGTGTCTCCATTCCGACCTTAGGGGCTTCACCATGAAGCTCACATGTAATTGGCTGTTTTGACTGCATCCTATGGATGGTGCTTAGGGTAAAACCCAAGGGTTGCTCTCAGTTTATTTCAATATGGTTTAATTTTTTTCAGAAATTGGGGAAAAATAAAAATTAAGGTTAATGACCTATCTAGTTCCTACACAGAATTTTTTTTGCACACGTCTCATATGACCTTGAGTTGAAACATTCCAGAAAAGATGGAGTAATTTACAGCTAGCAACAGCAGGGAGCCATTACCACCCCTAGACCTGGAAATGAAGCAGAAGTAATATCTATGCCCTGGGAAGAGCAGGTGTATATGAACCACACCAGAAAAGATCAGGGGCCTTGGGTAAAAAGGATGCAACCAGCACTTAGCTACTTTCTGTGGCCCAAACTTACTGTCCTCCCACTTGGCAATTTCCTGATAGCACTTCTCTCCTATTTTCTGAAACTAGCTGGAAAGTGGAATGCAAGGACTCCCATGGTTATGAACCATACAGGTTGGTCTTGTGGGGCATAAACAAGAGTAGAGAAAGAAAATGAGCCAACATGGAGGTACAAATGGAAAGAGTCCACCAGTGCACCTCATGAGTATTGTCTTATAGATTACTCCAACAGGGTCACTTCCATGTTATTACTCAGCATCTACAGAACCCAACTGCTCTGATGTCTCATCCTTCAAACCCAGGGTACACCTCAAATCCTCTCTTCCCTTTCAAGCTATTTCTTTTCACTAGCAAAAGAGGGGTATTGAGTGTCACCTTAATCCTTCCTGAGATCAACACCCAAACTAACCTTTCTACAGATTGCCAATAACTTTGTGCTTGTCTGTATTAATCCAGACCTGTTGTTTGTCTTTATTTCTATTGTGTACTATATAAATGTTATAGAATCACTGAACTTTAGAAACAAAGATAAGAGATTAAAGAGACCAACTACTGTTTCATCCCACAAATATTTATTGAGTCTGGACTTGATCCTCCATGCTAACTCCAACTGACTTGGCTATAGGAACATTAGAAGGAAAATAAAAGCCCAACTCATATACACTACAAAATGTCCCTCAAGCTGGAGAAGGAAGGGGAGGGCAATATCATATATCAGAAGCTACTTTCTTTGCCCAATACAAATATGGAATTGCCTAATTAAATCTGAAGGTAAGATAAATGATGAATAAATTTAACACAAATATGCCCAAAGCCATACTGGTGTACTAAAAAAAAACTTGTGTAATAAAAAAATCATTCTTTATCTGAAATTTAAACTAAACTGAGCGTTTGCTTTTAAATTGGCTAAATCTGGCAATTTTGACCCTGCCCTTGTGTAAGATTCTTGGCTAACTTTTCCCCTTGGTAGTTTGGGAATATAAGGCCAGTAAATATGAAAAAACTTTTCCAACGTTACACAGCTAGCTAAAACAGAACGAGAAATAGAAGCAAAGTTTCTCCTCTCACGTGCTGTGTCCCATCTGTCTTAGATCATAAACTTCATGAGAATTTAAGTAAATCTGTAATCCACCTAGCAAACCATCTCAAGCCGCAAGGTCCCTAATAAGCTCTTTTAGATTGATTGAAAATATGACCTGAAAAATGTCATAATGACATTTCATAATAGTGTTATGTTAGTTTGTAATGCTCAGTATATTACACAAATTCATCAAATGCTGCAGAATTAATAGCACCATGCTACCATTCTTATTCAAATTTTAATGGGCATGAGCATCTATATTTATACTCAGGAGCTCCAGATTAGGCAGTTATTTGGTTTTCTATAAATATAGAAAATCAGTGACAATCCAAAAACCTATTATAGCTAAAAAGTGACTTAATATGTAAAATGAGAATTCCTACCTTTTCAGCCCCCAAATAGCTTCTTCGCTGGAGCCTAAAAGATATTTAAAAGGAAAAATATTTCTGATGGACATTTTCTGGGATGTCAAAAATAAAACAAAACTATCTTGTAAATGTACCCTGGGTTCAGGACATGGAAGAACCTTTGTCCTCCATGGTCCCGTCCCTCTGACTCATTGATTCTTTTTTTTTTTTTTTTTTTTTTGACTCATTGATTCTTGAACCATTCATTCAGTTCCAGGGGTCGGCAGACCCCTCTTCCTAGTGCCCAGCTACAGATCCAAAGGTAAAGGATGGCTTAAGTGTGTTAGAAAGAAAGTAGCTCCCTATTGTCCATGAGAAGGATACTGTCAGATGTTACAATTTATCATTATGACATTTTTATTATCACCTGTGGTACTCAGAATAATCATCCCTCAAAAATGTCAGCATCTGTAAATATGGAAGTCACATGGCAAAGAAGAATGAAGATTGTGGCTGGAATTAAGGTTGCTAATCAGAGGACTCAATGGTAGGAAGATGATTCTGAATTAAAGAGCTAGGTCCAATATAATCACAAGGGTTCTTAAAAGTAAAAGGGGATAGCTGAGGACCAAGGTCAAACAGATATGTTAGAAATACTCCACTGGCCATTCCTGGGTTTTGTTGATGGAGCGGGACTATAAGCCAAGGAATGTGGGCAGCTTCTAGAAACTGGCAACTGCAAGAAAATGGATTCTCCTCTAGAATATTCAGAAGGGAATACTTCCAGAGTAAAGGATCCCAAATTGCATTTCTGACATCCAGAACTACAGAATAATAAATCTGTGTCGCTTTAAGCCACTATACTTGTGCTACTTTGTTAGAGCAGTCACAAAAAATTAATATATCATCTGCTTAGAATTATGAGTAATTATGCATTAATGAATGTATATCAGTATCAAATAAAGTATTCTGGCACTCTCAACCATAGAAGTTATAAAAAGTTGTAAGATATCAGGTTGGCCAATCTAATTAAACAAAAATACAGTACTGCTATCTGAAAGCAATGCAATTAGAAAAGGACACGAGACCACAGGGGTAAAAAAACACATGGCTATTGATCAGTGCAAATCCTGTATTGACAAAAACTAGGTAAAAGAACAAAAGGAGGCAAACAGAATGACACTATATTGAAAAGATTCCTGTTAACTGGAGCTGAAACGGAAGCCATCAGAGATGAGACTACACAGGAACCATCTTTCCCTTCTGAGCATGCGCGGGAGGTGGGGCTGGGCCGCGGAAGGATGAAAGACTCCCCACAAAGGAAGAGCAGGCAGTGTTTGTGAATGGCGACCAGCAGATTTGCAAATGCTTCACGCAATGCTGACAGTCAGGTGTAATGATCTTGGAGAACTCAAGTTCCCAAAGAGACATGGCTCTAACACAGCAAGCTCCCTAAACAACAGCTCCTTGGTAGCTAGAGGAAAGCTCAGCATGGCCCATGCCCTGAGGAGTCACAGGAAAGCAGAAATAACAAGGAGGATAATGGGACCCAGAGCATTTCAGTGAGAAGATGAACATGGTGGTGATATGAATTTCCCAGGGAAAGTCAACAAAATGGCAAAGAGCTGATCAAGTTTGCTCAATACAAGAACACCCAGAGCAATAATTGGTCAGAATTGATTCTACAGTCAAGCATTGAGAAAGTTAATCCACTTTTACTGTCACTCAAGTGAAAAGAAATTGGCTGAATGAACTGACAGATGTGTGTACGCATATGCACACTTACATATATCTATATATACACACATACATCAGGTGGGCTTTGAGAACCATCAGTATGTGAGAAATAGAAACACAGAAAAAGTTTTAGGGAACCCAGCAAGCAATCAAAAACTATATGCTGAATACATGCATTTCCAAGAATTAGAATGAACAACTCCTCCAGTATGAAAAATCACAATATTGAAGTGTCATAATTTTAAAGAAAATTGCTTTTCAGGAACATAAGCTCACATAGTCATAACTGCACAGAGTTATCGGCTCCAATAAACAATTGGAGGCTGGATAGTCACATATACATCCTCACGGAGGAATGTGATAGGTTGTCCTGAGGATCAATACAGTGAACTTCATGACAAGAAAGCCTGAAACTCAGCCTTGTCATCTCCTAGCTGTGTAACTGTTGGCAAGACAGTTTTGAGTGCACGGTCCTGCTGTTGTAAAAAGGAACTAATAATAGATCATAGTGCATATGAAAGCCATCTGCAAATGAGGCATGATATTATTATTTCTCCAGCAGATATCATTATGCTACCAAGATTTTAGAGCCACATAACAAAGATCATGTAGGGTTTCAAATGGAATCAATTCTCTACTATAAATATAAATTTAATAAAATGCTGGAAGATGACTGCAGCAAGTATACTGGGCTTGAGCCAGGACAGCAAAGCCGAAGATGCTGGCCCAATAAACCAGCTACTTACAATTTGACAAAATTGGGCTGGGGATATAGCTCAGCAACACAAGCACCTGCCTGGCAAGTGCAAGGTCCTGAGTTTGATTCCAAGTAGCCAAAAAAATAAAAATAAAACAATTTGACAAAATAACTAAAACAGTGGAACTCATTCGTTAGAACTATACTATTAAAAATAAAACTTAAGTGATAAGACAACATAAATAAATATTTTGTTCATCTTATAAAAAATGAAGCTTGTCACAGCCAATTATTTAACATTTTAGAAACTGAGGTGGCTTCTGATATTCTGGCTTAAACATTTCTAAAACCAAGCATCTATCAGATTTGGTATCTCCTCAAAAAGCTGTGACTTTAGATACTTAGACTATTACTTAGGGCGTTTAATAACGTATGATTTATGAATATACTATATTGATCACTTAATAGCACCTCCACATGGAATATAAGTCTACTGTGACTTCCAACACCCACACCTTATACAATGGCATCTCTTCTGTCTTTCAGCTCTTATACATTCTTCAAATTCTTTAACGTGGAAAGCACAGGTTGAAAATGTTCAAAAAAAAAGCAGTAAAATTCTAGGTAGGAGACACAAAGGGAAAATTGCATTACAGAAACTAGAGGTCATTTTGTTCGAGAAGTTACTTAAATGGCACCTTCAAGTAAGGAGGCTCTTCACAGCAGCAACTAGGGAGATTTCACAGGATGATGACTCTGATGACATACGCAGACACAAGGAGTAAGTACCAATCTGATGTACTCATCTGGAATGTGCTTCCATATTTAAGAGAGGTTCTCCCACCATTCGTAGGAGACAAGGGTGAGAAAAATCTGAGTTGAAAAGTTCCGCTTCCTAACCACCTGCCCATAGTATGAGGTGCATGAATATTTGAAATTGTGGTTGAGTCATGAGCACAACCATCCACTGGAAGAAGCTCTGCCTTCTAGGGGCAATTCTCCTACTGACTTACTCTGTGACCTTTGTATGTAAATAAACATAACCATCACGAATAACAAACATACATCTTCTTGTATTTAACCGAGGTTTATTGAGCACCATTATGCCAGCCATTGTTCTGACTGCTGTACAGCAGAGAACAAAAGAGACAAAACCCAAAACAAAACCTTGCCCTCATGGACTTTGCTTTCTGGTTGAGGGAGACAGAAAATACCAGCTGCTAAATGCAACAAGGACACTGAGCTCTGCCTTACTAAAGAGTAGTTGTTTGCATTAGCATGGGACGAAAAGGAATGTGTGCAAACACATTAGAAATGAGTCCTGACCTCCCCAGTTTTTATGCACAAGTCAAATCATATTAAAAGTGGTACTCAGAATAGGCTGAGCAGTAAGCCCTGCATTTCTGCAGGTTCCCCTGAGATATCAAAGGACCAGCTCCTTTCCTGAAGGCTCTCAGAAGCAAGTGCACACCACTCCTGTGTTTCCACTTCATCTTTTCACCCAGGGCTCCTTCCCACCCTGCCCACTATCAGATGCTGCCAATGTCCTGGATGAGAACAGAGCTTCGGAGACTATACCAGCTTGTATTCTTCACAATGAGAAAACCAAAGACCAGGAATGTCAAGTGACTTGCTCAAGGTCACACAGCTAATTAGGAGCCAAACCAGACTCCCAAAGATCGCTCATTACAGTCTGCAAAGGAATGCAGGTCAGAAGGGTACAGGTCTCCAGGATGGCCACACTGAGGGCAAGGGCATGGAGGTCTTCAAGTACAGTTGAGTGCATTTTTCTTGAGTTGGGAACATGCATAATCCTGATCAAGAAGATGCACCAAAACAGACTGAATTGTTGCCCAAATTTTTCATTTCTCTGTTGTAGCAATGCAAATACATGCCTGTGTCGTAGTCTCTAAAAAAGGCAGAATACATTTCCTCCACGACACTGGATTTGGGGCTATGCCAAGTGATTTGCCTAAGCAATGGGACGTTGGCATGTGTGGTGCCAATGAGGGCTTGAAGTGTGATTGGATGAACACAGAAGAGTGTGACATGAAGACCCAGGTAACCTGAAGACCTACAGCCTAAAGTAGAACCATGCACAGACAGAAGAGTTACCCCATGACCCATAAACCCACACACCCACAAGCAACAACAGATGACTCATCTAAGCCATTGCTTTAGGGGGTAGTTTCCCACATGCATAGTGTGGTAATTAACTGACAAACCAACTGTGATAAGCTTTGTCGCCTTGCCATTGCTTGTATCCTAAACACCCTATGGAAATCAGCTCTATCACTTCTCAGCCTTTGGGCTAAGATCAAGTGTGAAATCAGCTCCATTGGTTTCTGTCCCTACTCTTTCTTCTTAGCACTTAGTGAGAAAACGATCATATAATGTGTCAGCAACCTCCTAGGCCATGGCTCCCCTGTTACTATGAACACAACCCTTCTCTCTACTGTTAACCAAGACACAAAATTTTTCCTATAAATAACTTGCACAAATTGCCTCAGAAAGTGTTCGTCTCCTCCAGTCACCTCCAGTTTGATACAAGCAGGACTAATTGAGCAAATTGGTAAGAAAAACCTTAATTTCAGCCTGCCATGACCCAGTATTGCCCTGCCTTTTCAACAATATTTACTCTTATGTCATTTTGTTACCCTGAAAGCCTAGCCAATGATAAGTTACAGTTTCTATAAAATCCCTTGAGAGTGTCCACCTCCATACTGTTTGGATTCTTCTCCCCTCATAGGAAAAACTCTGCACCCTCTGCCTTAACGGCCTAACCATATGCCATACATCCTTCAGCACTCAGTTCCAGCATCACCTCTGCCTTGATCCTCTCCTTTGTCCCCTCACTTCCCTCCTCTGGGTCCCCAGTCACCATCTGTCACTTTTGCACCTGCCATTACAGTTACCTGAGCATTCCCCGCTGCTCCCCTTCTAAATCCATCTATAAAATGTTAGCTTGTTCATTGCCAATAGACCTGTTTATCTCACTGATAAAGTTTATGTATGTGTATGCACATATCCCCTTCCCAGTATCAGTATTATTTATAATGGAACTTATACAAAATAGTAACCCTTTTTCAAGGATGAGACGGAATAAGTGTAAGTAGAAGCCCCATCGTTTCTTCTGTTACCACCAATGGGTTGTCCTGTGTGCTCCGAAGGGCAGGGTGTTTCTGCCGTGGAGCTCATCACCCTTGGAGCTGGAATCTATATCTGATGCAAATTTCAACTCCTCCCCAACACAGCTGCTGAATCCAAGTGTGCTGCACACACTGCAGGGAGGACGGTACACATGTACTTACAGGGTGATGGAGGTGGCATTTCTCCTTCCTTGTGCAGCTCTATGGAACAATGTATGAGACCAAAAAAGGGAGGCGGTTTGGGAGTCTGGTTTGGCTCCTAACTAGCTGTGTGGCCTTGAGCAAGTCACTTGACGTTCCTGTCCATTGGTTTTCTCATTGTGAAGAATACAAGACGGTATAGTCTCTGAAGCTCTATAGAACTCACAAGCAGAATGCTAGAGATTGGGGTGATAACACCTTAGCGTGATGGGCAGATTGAAGATGGGATCGATTTATAAAGTCCTCAGAAGCTAGGTGAGGGGCAGAATCCAGTATTTGATAAGAACTACTAAAGCAACCATGCCCTGCTTTGCCTATGTGGATTAGGCAGAGTCAGGATTGATTTGGAAGGTTCCAAATGGTGCCACATGACCTTCCCCTAAGCAAGGGACCCTGGGGACAGTTCCCTGACAGCAGACACCACGGCCCCTCAACCTAGCTCCCCCGGCAGAGCTGCTCAAACCAACCAAGAATCCAGGTTAGCAGGAGTGGGCAAATGAGATCACACCCCTTGAAATTTCAAACTGGAGCCTATTTAAAGCAACTACCAGGAGGGAACTTTGCTCATTTGCTTGACCTTGGGCCGTCTGTAGATACACCAAGTGGTGGTTTTACCTCCCACTGAGGCTTCGTGCATGGGCCACAGCCAAAGGCAGATTTCCGGCCCTATCAGACCAATTATTTCACAGGACATAATAAGTCCCTGGTCTGATGTTCCTTTTATTTCCATTACGATCTCATTCAATCAGCTTCTGAGTGCAGTGACAAGACTTGGCTTCCTTCCCTTGAGAGCTCTGTCCACTGTCCAGGCCTTACTGCTTAAAAGAAATTTTTACTAATGGTTACAGTACTTTCTCTTTCTTAGCTTTAGGCCATAGGTCCTGGTTGCCATTCCAGAAAAGGGTGACTATTCCTTCTCTCTCTCTCATTTATACAGTTACCTTGAAGGTATTTATAGATTGTGGTCAGTTCCCCCACAGCAGTCCTTCTTCAGGGAGGCTATAAACGACTTCTGCAATCGCTCCACCCAAGAATGCTCTTCCAACATTCATATCATTTTTGTGGCATTTCTTTTATTCCCTCTGCATTTTATTGCCGTCTTAAACTGTGGAGATGTGAATCACAGTTAACTTTCCAGATGTGGTTAGAATCTTCTGAGGTAAGGCAGAATAAAGTGATTCCCTATCTCAGCCTCCTGGACAATGCCCCTCCTTCCATATCGGAATTAGCCTTGGCATGCACCTCCTGTTTAGTTGGACATCCACTCTTTACCTTCCGTGCTTTTCAGACTCATCAGCTCTGCAGTTAGCTTGCTGCGCTTTCCTTTGGATTTTGGCTATTTGTAACCCTAAGTGGAGAACTTTCTTTTTATCACAACTACGTCTTGTCCTTGGTCCATGGGTCCTATTTCTAATTGATGCAGGCCAAGCAGCTAGTTGTTCCTAAATTTACTTGAGGGGTGCTCATGTGGCTCGCTTAAAAAAATCTAATTGCAGATGTTCCTCTACTTTACAATGAGACTACATTCTGATAAGCCCATTGGCAGTTGAAAATGCCTAAGTCAAAAATGCATAGAGGCCAGAGATATAGCTCAGTGGTACAAGAAGGTGGCTGGCAAGCTTGAGAGGTCCTCAGTTCAATTCCTGGTACCAAAAAAAAAAAAAGAAAGAAAGAAAAAAAAATGCACTGAATATACCTAACCCAGTGAATATCACAGCCTCACTGAGCCTACTTTAAATGACCTTTGAACCCTGACATTACCTATAGCTGGGCAAAGTCATCTAACACAAAGCATACTTTATAATAAAATGTTGAATGTCTCATGTAATTTATTGGATACTATACTGAAAAGGAAACACAGACTAGTGTGAGTATCCTTTTGAGCCATCAAAATATTAAAAAAAAAAAATCTTAAATGAAATTACTGTTAAGGAGGGAATCATCCACACAGCTGAACACCAGACCCTGTACTTAGAAAGTGTCTCAGTGCATCCTGACAAAATCATGTCTCACACGGCGCTACCTGTGGACATCTTGGAGCACCTGTTCCTAAGGTCAGGAGCAGCTGTGTTCGGTCTCAGCTTTGGGATCTGGCTGCACCATGGTGTCCTTGCTAAAAGATCCTGGGTCTCTAGCCCTATTCTCACCAAGACAGTGGCCATTAGCCCCATGTGGCTATTTAAAGTGAATGAAATTAATTAAATTGATCAAATAAGTTCAAGGAAACAAAATGAACTAAAACCAAATTTAAATTCAACTCCTGAGTTTCACAGGCTATAATCTGAACACTCAGTAGCCACAGTGGCAGTGGGTACCATATTGGATAGTATAAACAGGGGCATTTCCACCTTCCCAGAGGACAGTGCTGCTCCGGGCAGGGCAGGCCCCACAGCCCCCATACTTTATGTTCCACAGACCTCACCACCAGGTGGTAATTCCCTCTACTTTTTGTGCTCCATTGTCCACTCTCATTAAACTTTTCCTAAGTTACCTGGTCCCCACCTTCATTCCCCAGCAGACTCTTCAGAAGCACTGATGTAAGCCAAGCCCTGGTTCTGACTTGGGGCACAAGCAATGAATAAGGCACAGTCCCTCCTTAAATGTAGCCTCCATTCTGGTGGAGGAGACAATGAACAAGTATATGTATAACAATGTGTTCGGGAAGAGCTCTGAAGCAGGGAGCCCAGGGCACAGATGACACAGAGACGGGGCTGTCAGAGAAGGCCTCTCAGAAAGAGACCCATATCTGGAAATCTGAACAGTGACATGTAGCCGTGGGACATTTTAGAAGAAAAGGAGTGCAAAGGCCCTGAGGCAGGAGTGAGCTTACCATATTTGAAAAATACAAAGATGGCTAATGCAGCAGAAGATGGGTAAGGAAGAAGGAGGGTGATAGACAGGGGAAACTCAGATTTCTTGGGACCCAAAGATTATGCAATTTAGGGGGCACTCTTTTAAGTCAAAGAAAATAAGATTAGGGACCCTTCCAAATCTTGGAAAGGGCCTATAGAAGAAAGGTGCATGAAACTTAGACTCCACTTGTGGCACAGTAGTTTGGGCCACTTCCAGGGTAAGAAGATGTCAAAGGCGTAGATGGGGACAGATCTGGTGGGGCCTTGGAGACCATGATAATGACTGGAGGTCACAGGAGGAAGTATGGAGTGGAAAGGGCCGGACTATGCCTTTCACTGTGAAAAATGCCTGATTTAAACGTTCTCTGGCTTCTGAGTAATAAATTGAAACATGAGAAACGAGAACCAGGCTGGGTACAGAAAGACCAGCAATGGGGAAGGAAATGGCTGTGTTTGAGGGTGCAGGAGGGTGCTGGATGACACAGACTGAGTCGATAAGAAGTGGATTAGAGCATTTTGTAGGCAGAATCTGTGGAACTTTTGATAGGGAAGGTGAGAGAATCCTATATTTATAGTCAGAAAAGTTGGAGGACAGGGCGGCAAAATTTACCAAGATGGCAAAGCACCAAGTTTAGAGAAGGGTCGGGGATATAGCTCAGTGGCATAAGCACCTGCCTGGCAAGCGCAAGGTCCTGAGTTCGATTCTCAGTACCAAAAAAAAAACTTTAGAGGAGAAAATCAGGAGTGTGAGTGAGATGGAAGAGGACACACCATAATGTTTATATCTGATATAAATTGCCATAATTTTTGATCATCAGGAGCGATTAAAACTGCCATGAATTAAATTTAAAAATTTGTTACAGTGAAAGATACATTGCCATTAATCTCCCCCAAAATAATCTCCCTTTCTTCACCTACCACTGCCCCATCACCCTTGCCACTTTCTGAAGCAGTTCTGGAGGTCCTCTTTTGTGAGTGTCTCTAATGCAATGAATGCTGCTGCCGGGTGCCATCCAGCCGGAAGGCAGGCTCATAGAAACATTGCCACGCATCCTCACCCACCTTAGTCACTAGGCCTACCACCCTGCAACTTCCGGCTCTTCCCTCAAGTCAAAAAGACCACAAAAGGTAAAACTTTGAATTGCTTCAGGACATAAAAAAGCCATGGCAGGCATCTAAAGACACTCACATAAGGGGGCTTCTAGAACTACTTCAGAAAATGGCAAGAATGGTAAGTGTGTTCAAAGCAAGGGAGGCTATTTCGAGGGGGATTATTGATGATGTGCCTTTTACTGTAACAAATTTGATTTATGCATTGATTCCATTGCTTATTTTAAAGATAGAAAAAAACAATAAAATGACACAGAATTTCAAAACAAGATGCTAGGAAATTAACAATGGTTATTACATTTCATATTGTTATCTTCAAAGTAGGTGCTCAGATTACAAGATATAGGTGTGCAAAATGGATCAAACAATATAACCACTAACTGTTCCTTTCAATGAACTAATAGAAATTAGTAGTACAATTACTTTAGCTATCTTGTGTGTATAGATACAGATACAAATATACAGATAGATATAAATATAGATATAGATATATAAAATTTTCCCTTCCTTCTTTTTTCCTTTCTTCCATCACAGTTTTGATTCCATTTTTTTTAGCACACCTTGTATTCACTGTCAAATCCCAATAACCTAGCACGGCCCTGGAATCTACTCACTAAATATTTGGTGAATGAATGAAGATTGAGTGAAAAGAGGTAAAATTCATCCTTGTGATGGTTTTGTATGCTGCCTTCATGGTCCGCATTGGCTTTAGGACAGTCTCACCTGTCATGATTCTTGAGTGGGGTGGCCTGGAAGTGCTAGAACAAAGAGCCAGGTACTCTGCTTTTCCTATGTGTGAGCACCTGGCTTGCACTCATGCTCAGTCTTCTGGGAACCACCATATCCGCTGTTGATATTGATCGTAAGTGACAAAGATGCTGGTCCACAGGTATCTCCTAAAAATAAGGCATCAATTGCACGAGAAGAAGCTGGACACGAGTGCTGAGCAACAGATGCCTGAGTGCAGCCCGTTTATCAGAGTCAGGCAAAGGTGCTCTGCTCTGGGGAAATGGTCTTCCAAATCTGTGGCATTTGGAGTTTTGAGTGAGCAGCATAGAAGAATCAATGCCATTGTTCCAGAAAGTCATTCTCTCGACCTCCCTCCAGACCCCAACCCAGTATTACCTGCTCCCCATTATGTTCAGTCCAAAGTATGTCTTACAGGCTCTGCCCCCAAAATGTACCTCCTGTTCATTCCCGTTTCCCCTTCTCCTCCCCAGTATGCAGTCTAAGTGCAGATGTCATTTCCCTGGTCTCCTCCAACGGCCTCCTGAACTCCTCAACAGCCCCTCCTTCTACCCGTGCCTCCTCCCATTCCGTTTCGTTTTGTTTTGTTTTTAAGCATAGACATGGCTTGGGAGACAAACAAGATTTAAAACATGAGATTTCCAAAGGTGAATTTTAAAGGCACTCAGAAGGGAGAAAGCAGTTGAGAATATCCTTCTCAAGTTTAGTACAGCCCCTTAAGTTAAGCACCTTCAACCCAGCTTTGACTGCAAAGAGTTCTTCAAGGAAGGGCGACCGAGACGGCTTTGCTTTTCCTTCTTCCTATTAAAGATGGCCCTCGGACGCTTTTATCCTTAGCGATGCCGTTCTACTGTCGCACCAATACAGTTATATAAGCGCATCGTTTCATGCTCTATTCACCTTGTGAATCTTTTAACCCGACCTCTCTCAGCTGAAAAAAGAAATACTATGGGTTTAAATCTGTCTGCTATCAGCTGCAGCAGGGTAATTCTTACCCTAGGGCCCCAAACCCTCATTTCAGATGGGCTAATCCGAACCTCTTCGGGAAGCAATGCTATTTCCTTCACTACCTGGTTTGGCTCTGTGCTGAGCCCCCGTTATATTTAGGCAGTGGAGGGGAAAAATAGGGATATTAACCTCTAACACTGATGAAAATAATAGCCACAATAAAATCGGGATGAAAAACGCAGGGGTAGTAATTATTCGGCTCTACCTTACCCCAGAGGAAATAGTTCTCAGATAGAGCCCTGGAAATTTGTAAAAGGGTCCCTCCATTTGGGGTTTTATAGGCAGGTGTAGGGACTTCCTGGAGGCAAAGGGAATTCGCCGGAGCCTCAGACAATATGTCATCAAGTGATGGAGCCCCCAGTAGAGTCCTGCGTCTCTCCCTCGATTCTGTAGAGGCTGAGAAATCTAGGATGCAGGTTCTTGGAGTCACTTCCCTCCTGTCCTGGCAGCAGCCTAGGGTGGAAAATATACTAGGCTATATTTCAAATAACCTAAACCAACTGGCAAAAAGTACTAAATTCTTGCTTTTGTGTCTGGCTCTTAAATTCCTGCAGACCTGACTTAACAGACAAGAGAGGGTCATAAAACTGAACCTGTGAAACAAAAATAGACCTTTCGGGACTTCTCATACGCACACAGCAGGGGTGCCAAAATCGCTTTCATTTTTTCATGTTTCAAATCGTGTTGCGCTTCCCCCCCGCACGCTCCCGTGTCGGCGCGGGCACCGGGAGGGGCGTCTCTCTTTGCACCACGTGTCTGTGGGGGACGTGTGTGGGGTACACGGGCTTAAGCTCTGAGGGTCCCATCTTTATGTAAAACAACAACTCCACTTTTGTGCAACCTCTCCTCTTCCGTAATTAATTTCAGGCGCCTAGGACAGCGAGTCTTCCTTCTGCGCACGACTCTAACTGCTGCGATTTAAAAGGGCTTTCTGCTTTGAGGTTTCCTCTTTCAGAAATCAAATAATTTAGATCTTCAAAAAAAAAAAAATACACAAGTGCCTTCTGGCTATCGATGACTGGGAGTAGCAATAATAGAAAATAATAATAGTAAAAATATGCAACCGCGTTAATGCCAGGGACCTGGGGATGCAATAGACAGAAATGAAATTAGAGGGGAAATCATGATATTGCTGAAGTGCTCGAGTGCTGCTCTCACACTAAGACCAGGGGGATTGGGATAAGGTAAAGTTAATTGCATTTCCAGATGACAAACCTCTCACCTCTGAACTGAATGGCTCTTTATAAAAGCTATCAGTAATAAACTGTAAATCTCAGCCATGATTGCAAATAAAGGTCATCTCTTTCATGCTGCCACTTTCCCGGGCCTTATTACATTCCTGCCTGAACCGTTCTCACTTCTTAAGGTGTGCCAGCTGTCCATATAAGCACTCAGCACGGCTTGCTTGCTTGATTTTTTTTTTTTAAAGGCATGACATTATCGGATTTACATCCTTGCACATGGTGCAACTGAATTGGGCCAATCTCTTACTCCTGGAAGAGAAGGCAGCATCCAGAGGGAGGATTACTCTTCGTCTTCTCCCAGGATGCAAAGGAGGTCCTGCAGACCCATGTTTCACAACCCACCATAGCCAGGTTTCGTAAGAAGCATCATACCCCATCTCCCACATTGGTTTTAGTGGTGGTGGTCCTGGCGCAATTTTCCTTTCTATTATGTGCATGCAGAATAAGGAGCCCGTCCTTTGCCACTCCCTGGATCAACAAGCCTCCTGCCGAAAGCTGAGTTAAATTTAAACTTAATACGGGTAAGGAAATATTTATCCATTTCTACCACATGGGCAACATTGTCTCAAAAGTCCCTTTGCATTGGTGCATCTGTTAATGGTGATGGCTGATAGCTGATGATTATTTATTCTGTGCCAGTTATGATGCAAAGCACTCAGTATAATGCACCTCATCTCATGCTCACACTGACTAGGGCTGGTTGCTATGTCATCTCCATTTTGCAGACAAGGAAACTGAGGCACGGGGAGGTGGTTGCCCTAGGTTTTCCATGAGTGCAGGTGGCAGAGGAGGAATTTATTTTCTTCAGCTGAAAGAACCCTCCAACATCCTGGATGGAACTGAGAGAGATGCAGTGCTCCTGAATGGCAGTATACTGAGGTTATTCTGCCAAAGGTTGAATACTGAGCTGACTGTGGAAGCTCATGCCCAGGAAGTAACCATGCAGGAGAAGGGAACAAAATGTACTGAACACGCCTATGAAGCGACTCTGCTCTTGGAGACACTGCACACTACCTACCACCCTACCATCCAAAAGCGTTAAAACATAAAATCAGCCTTTGATTTAAAAGGAAGCAATGCCAGCTCTGCTTTTATGTGAATCCCTTATCCATGTGCATATTTATTTACTCAATCCCCATGTGATGGGTAAAATGTCAGTTCTGTGGGATTTCAGTTTCTCTGTTAATCACTTTCTCTTGTTTATAAAAGTAGTTGTGTTAAAATGAATGATGAAAATATTTTGCAGAATACTCCAGTGAAGGTTTAGATCCACGATAATCTCCTAAGTGGTAGAAGCAAAGTATATTCTCTAGTGTTAAGCTAGGTTTAACTATTTTCAGAAATCAGGGAAGATCTTAGTGAGAACAAATATTGTTTACTCAGCATGACAATCATCTCCCATGTATATGCTTGTGCACTGTGTAAGATTCATTAAGACCTCAAACACTTTGTTCTTGCCTTCCAGGAGCTTTCACTTTCATCTCATTTATGAAAATAAAACAGGCAATAAGACAGTCAGTGTAGGATATCATTGATAGTTTAAAACTAATATTAGAAACTTGTGAATATAAAAATAATGACCAACAATAAGTTCCCAAGCTCAGAGAAAGTGAAGATTCTTTCATGTTGGGGAGCCTTTCACAGGTAGGTGAAAGTTGGGAACTCTTCTGTGGAATATTAACCATAAACTTCCTCTATGGGAAATTCACCGGTGAGTAGGAAATGAGAAAAGCCACCAGCAGGTTCTGGGGAGAGGAACTAGAATTCAGTGTTGCCCCTGAATATCTGAGACTCCCTGGTTCTCGATCAAGTTCTCAACATCCTCAACCTGCCTCAGGATGTCCCCTTGAGATGGTTATGAGGAGTAGGCTGTAATAACCCACATCTTCCATTGGAAACACAAACCTAGCACATAGCTATAGCAATCCTGAGTGTCTGAACACTGGCAAAACTACACATTATGAATTCTTGGGTGACGTTTTTTCTTCCTTGATTAAGCTTGCATTCACACAAGCAAGACCACCAAAGTAAAATCAGTGAATATAATGAAGGCTGTATTGGGATGAAACACAATCCAACTATGATGGCCCAAATTTAATTCTTCAATTAGTGGTGAATAGAATTCATTTTTAAAGAGATGACAAAAATTACAACTATGAAGAAGGGTTAGAAGAAGAAGAAAGAATGTTATACCATATTATTCTGGTATATGATTAAGGAGAAAGAGGTTCTTGGACCCAAAGAATGAGGTTGGCCTATACTAGGTCCTAAAATCCTACAAAGTTCAAACATTCTCTCATTTATTTGACCAGAATCTGCCACATGCAATGTGTAAGTCCTACAAAGATAAAGAAGGCTCTAATAAGTAAGGATCTCAAATATAGCCATGTACCACATAATAATGTTTTGATCAATGTTGTACCACGTGTATAACATCGTTCCTGTAAAACTGTAATGGAGCTAAAAATTTTTTCTGTTTCCTAGGAATGTAGCCAATCCTAATGTCCTGATGCAACACTTTATGCATGTATTTGTGATGTTGATACAAACACACCTACTGTGCTGCAAGTTTTATAAAGGTACAAAATATATAATTAAATATGGTACATAGCACTTGACTCTGTTACTGGCTTATGGGATCAGTTTCCTATACTTTTTATTGTTACTTTGGCTTGTACTTCTTCTACTCACAAATACACCTGCAGCAACCTCACACATCTTTTGTTTACCACTTCTCTCAATGGTGTCAAGAAGCCACAGTGAATGATTGACCTCCGCTTCCCAGGTTTGTAGAAGAGCACTCTATCATGTTCACACAATGACAAAATTACCGAACAACACATTTTTCTGAGTGTGTTCCCATTGTTAAGCAACATATGACTGTAGTTCCAAAACTGAAAACCTGTGCCAGAGAAGCACAGGTCAACAGTGAAATCAGAATCAGAGTTACACTTTCACTGTGCAAAACAAAAATCACATCTGATGAAACAATTACCCTATGACTTCCTGAAACTTTTTCCTCTCGCTTGACCTAAACTAGACCTCCAAGTCAGCCATCACAGACTCCTATAAGCAACAAGGCTCATTCCGGTGGACTTCTGATGCAGGCTCATCTTTCTCTGTTAATGTCTTCCAACTAGAAAATAAGTGTGTATTTTATAAGTGGATGTGTACACAGACTCCCTGTCACAGAAGCGTGTCATAACTTCTAAGTGTTATTACCAGTCAAAGGCTGATGTTTTAGACACCTATTTGCTGTTTACAGGGAAGTCCCTGGGTGCACATGAAAGGAATTATCAGCTACTCAATAGCAATGATAATGAAGAATATTTGCCTGTAAAAGCCACAGGTTTTGTTTATTTCATATTAAAAGCATTAGCAGTGATTATGATGAACAAAATAGAAAGGCATCATTTGCTTGGGAAGATGGGGAGATTAATATAATTTGGGGAATTTCAAGGAAGCATGGGTACCAAAGCTAGTTATTTTATTTAACACTCCATGCCTCATTGCCTGAGCAATAGGGCACCCTGTATAAACCTGGAATCACTATGCTTTTTGAATGAGACCTATGCTTCTCAAATATCAGTGTTCATCAGAACTCTGCCTGAAGCCTTTGTAGAGTCCTGCTGCCAAAGACTGTGACTGAGCTGCCTGAGTAGGCCTGAGAATCTTTATTTCTAACGGGTTCCCAGGTAATATAGTTACTTGTCTTAGAATCATATTTTGAGAAGCAATGGTATATTCAGGACACCACAAATTATGGCCCATTGCTTGCTTTTGTCAATAAAGTTTTATTTGAGTACAGCCAGTCACACTCATTTCCATGTTACCTACAGGTATCTCACACTACAATGGCACAGTTACATGGTTGCAACAGACACTGTATGGTCCACAAAGTTGAAAATATTTACTATTTGGCCCTTCACAGAAGAAGTTATTCACTTCAGATGTAGATTATAATCGGTAATAGGAACTTAGAACTGGAAGGAACAACTTTTATCTGACACTCTGTTTGATAAATGAGGAAACCTGCCCATGATATTGAGAAAAACTCAGATGGGATCCTGGGTAGGGTGCCCACTGGCAAGCTCAGGGCCCTGGTCACCATAGAGAGACCCTCTTTGGTCAGGACTCATGTTTCAAGTGTTTACCTGGCAAATGGCTCAGCGCAAAGGTAACCCCACATGCCAGTCCTGACTCCAGCCCTGAAACCTAGGCAGAGGTCAAGGCTGAGCCTCTGTTTTACTAGGTAGGTGACCCACATGTTAGTATATGGAAAAGTGACCAAGGAGGCAGTGACTTCAAATTTGTTTGAAATCCCAGTCTTTTTGTGAATTTGCTGGAAGTTGAAGACCTTCTACCCCAGAAACACGCATAACATTCATAAAATTTTGCATGAGTAATAAGGGGCCTGTATTCCTGGAGGCCCACTCATAAGCAGCAGTTTTAAGGACTCTTATTTCTGGTATGATGAGTTCAGGAGACACAAGCCTCATTCTCTTCTTCATCCTTCTCCTTCAAGAATGTGCATATCCCTGGGTGGACAATGGCCACTTGCTGAATAGCCATGGCTCCTCCTGCAAGCAGACAGGGCCAAACAGGTCTAAAGACCAGGCTCTGAGCAGGAGTGACAAATATAACTGCTAAGTACAAGTTTGAAAGGTTGGCACATGACCCTCTGGTTCTGTCCTTCTTTGTAATAAAGGAGACCCTGTGTTCCAGTTGCAGGTGGTCAAGATGATGAACCCGAGAGGCCAAGTCTCTGATTCACTGTGTGGAGCAGGCATCTCTCCACCACTGAGCTGAAGCAAATATTCACTGTAGATTGGGAATAATCTTTTACTGGCCCTTTATCACACCACCATCTAACCTATTCTAAGACAGTGGGTAAATTTTGAGAATACTGGGGCTGAGGATTTAGCTCAGCGGCACAGCGTCTGCCTGGCAAGTGCAAGGTCATGAGTTCCATTCCCGGTACTGGAAAAAAACAACAAAAATAACCCAAAAAACAAACAAAAAAAATTTTGAGAATGCTGTGCATGAGTTTATCAGACTACCCCATCTACCACCTTTAGATTGTGGGGTGGGATGAAAGTGTGGGTTGGCAGGGAGAGGAGTAGCCCGGCTCTCCCCTTAAAGCCCCAGGCACTCTCTTTAGCTGCCAGGAGAGCAGGCTGCTGATGGCTCGTACCTGGCTAAAGACAGCCACCTTGGACACCATCTGCATCCAAGACTGGTTAGTGTGAGCTTCTCAAGGCTCAACCCCTTTTGAGACAATACTAAATAGACAGCTCAGCCCTGGAACTCCCCCAAGGGACCAGAAAAGGCCTCTGTGGAAGCCTCGTCTCTGTTCAACTCCTTCCTCTGCCCAACCTCCCTCCTCCCCTTCTTCAGTGGTTTCCTTATCAGGGGCATTTCTCCCCAAACTTTGGTGCATACTCTTTCCAGAGAACCCAACTGAACAGGGATACTTAGGAGAAGAAAGAAAGATTACTAAGGGTAGATAACAATCATTTTTATTTTGTTGTTGTGGGAAAACAGTGGGAGAGAAAACACAGTAGAAAGAAGTTTGTGGCCTACAACATGTGGGACAGTTTCCTCTTTCTGCTAGGAGACTGATGAATTATTCATGTAGCCCTATAGGCATTTGAGTTGCTAGTCAACTGTAAATCAATCAGTGGTGTTTATTACAAATAATACTAGCTGATAGGCACTTGAATGGTCATAACTGTATAGATAGATCAGCTCATTTGATCTTTGCAACAATCAGATAAGATACATTTTCCAGATGTGGAAACTAGAAGTTAGATGACCTACTCTCAAGGTCATGCAGCTAGCAAGAAGATGAAAATCAGGGCCATCCTAGGCACTGAGTTCCACTTTATCTTGGATGGCACCAGATCAACTGGCTACATCTCTAGCAGGCTAGTGCTGATCCAAGGAGTCACCTGACAAAGTGGAAACGTGTTTTAGAAGCAAGAAAAAGGGACAGACGGAAAAACCAGGAAGGAGTGTCCTATGGGTGGTAATATTCACATGAGCAAAGCCTCATTGTGAGAGTGGGGATGGGAGGAAGCACAGAAAGAAGATACGGACTGTGTGAGGGAGAATGCCTGGCAGAAGAAAAGAGACAGGCAAGCATCTGGGCCCAGAAATCACAGATTCATGTGACTTGAACAAATTATTTAACCTCTCTGAACTTCAATTCCTTCATCTACAAAGGGGAAGAAAAGAATCAGCATTTTAGGACTAAGGGGATAGAATGAGAAAAGTTATATCAAGTCTTTAACCCAACACTGGACACATAGAAAGCAATAGAAATACTTGATAATCTGGATTCTTTCCCTCAACCATGACCAAAAAAAGAAAAACAAACAAAGACAGATTCCCTCTTCCAGAGTTATTTTTTAAATTGACTTTTAAGATTACTTTTAATGTTACAGTTTTTAAAAGCCAAACAGTTCTGTAAGACCTCAAAATAGTAGTCCACTAATACACCCTCTGCACACCTAATCTTCTTCCCAGAGGAAACCACTCTGAATTCTTTTAGCTAGTTCTTCTTGTATTTGTCTCCCTGTTCCTAACTAATCTGCTTTATTGATATATCTGTTTTTGTTATATTTTGTTGCTGGGAATTGAACTCAGGGCCTTGCATATACTAAGCACACACTCTCCCACTGGGATACACCCCCAACATCTATTGATGGTCCTTGGTTTTCTTTGTCTTTTAAATATTATCTTCTGACTTTATACTAAAGAAAATGAAAATCCAAATCTCTTACAATCCCTAACCATAGCAGGAATGTGCCTTTGTTCCACTGTCCTGATACTCATAGTTACAGAAAAGTTTTTGTTAAATCAATATTTGTTGATTGCATTGTATTTTCCTGTATAAACATTACTCACACATGAGCCTCTAGCTTTTTAAAATTACAGTTATTTTCTTGCACAACTTTTTGTTTTCCCAAGAGTTAGTAATATCCTCACTTTTTTCATCTTTGTTTTCTACATGTCTACCATTATTTCATCCCCATATTCTCTACCATATTTATGCAAATAATCTGTATTATCTACCCTAATTGTTTCTTTTTCATAGAGACATCCAGTCTGTTTTGTGCTCTGAATTAGACTGGGTTTCTATTTTAAGTGCTCTGCCTAGCAATCATCCTGAGAATTCAATTTGCCTCTTGAATGTTGAATCATCTATTCCCTGGGTAACTATGCCTTCTTTTTTTACTACTCCACTGTTATCAGTAAAGAAACAGGGGAGATAAGTTGTGCCCTTGTGCTTAGGCAACTGTTTGACTCACCATAAAGTTCTACATCGGAAATAATTTTTATTGTCTTCTGGTTTCCAGAGCTTCCGTTAGGAACACTGGTGCCATTTGTGTTGCCACCCCTTTCCTCTCTGAATTTTGTAATCCTCTTTTATATGAAATTACTGCCATATTTGATCATTGATGGCATACTTTCAGGGCATTTTTCATCTTAAGTAATTTTTTTTTAAACAGCATCCTACTTTTATTTCAGGAACATGACATCTTCTTTTCTCTCTCTGAGTACCTTGATTTTGTTTTTATGTTTTCTTCTGCTTCCTGCACTGTTTCTGGTTCCTCTGAGTTCATTTTTCTCTTCATTTTTTTCTGTCATCCTAGTAAATGTTTCCTCAAATGTCTGGAGGGATAAGGCACATTAAAAGGCTCTGGGGCCTCTGTATGGTGTTGGTGGTCTCTGCACTCAGAAAGAGACTGGGTTACTTCTCTGCAATCCCAACTAATAGTATCTATGGACTCTTTTCTTGTAGGGTTGTCATTTTCCTTGAAAAGAATTCCTCTGTTCTCCAGCTGGCAGTGATAACCTGGCCATAATATTCTCCAAATCAAGTGGCAGGCAGTGCCAAGGAGGTCCCATTATTCAGTCTGCCGACTTTATTTAATCCTCATGTGTGTATGGAACAGCATCTTTGACTCACCTTCACCTAACACCTCTGTTCACACTCTCCAGTGTTTGAAGCTTCTAGAAGGAAAGAGGGCTTCACTTACAAACACAGGATGGGAGAGTCTTGGATCTTGGAACTATCTTTTCTGCAACTTCTAACCAGTTGTCCGCTATCAAGCCCTATCCACACCCATACTTGTATCCACACAGGAAGCCAGTGCCTCCAATAGCCAAGTTTTTCATATTTTAGTATCTGGCATTGGCTCAATTCTTGACACTATGTTTTTGGGAATGTAACTCCATCTTGTTGTCATCCCCTAAATTGGTTACCATCAATCCAGTTGTTTTCCAGCTTTCAGAACTTGTTGACATTTATCTGCCAACACTTCCTTTTCTATGCTTTTTATCCTTGGGATTTTGTGCTTTTTTCTACCTCCACTGTCATTTCAGTAAATCTGAGAGAGCGCAGAGATAAACCCATGTGTTCAAGCTGCCATGTTTCTGAATTACATCTTCTTAGGAGACGCTCGCCCTAACCACTTCGATCTGATCATTGGGGTATTTCCTCTCTGGAATGCTAACAAATGATCATCTCTGATTTATCCAGTGCAATATCAGAAGGAAAAGCAACTGAACAGTGTAAACCTTTCAATAAAGCACAAGACATGCTATGATTAAAATGCACTCAGGAATCTGTATGGTGGGTGCAGGCACAGAATAACCTCTGCAAACGCCCTCATGTGTCCCATTTTGGATGACTGAAGAAAATTGATGGCAACAATATAAGTAGTGTGAAACTACGCAGTACATTCCATAGCCTGGCGTCTTCTGTGGCTCCTGCTCTCACCATCTCTAACATCTTCGTGGCAGTACTGCCAATTTGGATGCAACTTGGGTTCATTACGTATTCAGGCAGCATTTGTTTAGTCTTGAGAATGAAAGGGAGTAAGTTTCATGTAGCTTCATCTTAATGAAAGTTTATTATGTTGTAAATCTGATGTAATTTCAGGGGCTTGCTGCCTTGCCTGATGGATGAGTTATCTGGCCCAGGAATCATAAGGAGTGATTTCATAATGTCCTTACCACAAATTCCAACATTGGAGAGCCCTACTCTATAAATTTACATCCTAAACACAGTCACCATTTTCTTAAAATGTGTGTGCATGTGTCTGTGTGTATAAATGCATATGCACTCTGATTAGTTTTTCTGTTAACCAGGACCCAGCAGGAAACAATTCACACACATTCAAACGGTCCAGCTGAGAAATGTTACATGAAGAGACTATTCACAGAGGTGTGATCTGGGTTTAAGGAGACCCAGAGGAGATAGCAAAGTGCCCTGGGGTGAGCAACAGCATGCGAGCTGGTACAATCCTCTGCCTGCCAGTGCCGAGGGAGAGGGACATCGTCAGAACCTCCTAGGCACAGAAGTTGCCAGACAGGAGCTATGATATTTAACAGAGAAAGGAGGCCAGTTCTGATTCAGGAGAGAGGGAGCCAAAGTGGAAACTCTAGTCATCCTTCTGGGCACAGACAGAACAGCAGAGACTGTGAAACACCCAGCACAGGTGTCTGCAAGAGATTTTGGATCCTTGAGTCTTTCATACAGAAAAAAAGAAATGGCAGAGCCAGGGTTAGTGGTAGGTGAATTCCCACGTTGCAAAGTAACTTTACAAGAGGCTGCTAATTCATCAGATTTTACCCCATTACTTTGGTGTGTTTTGCTTGCTTTGGCCATTAAGCTGTCAACTCCTGGAGAGCTCATATTTGCATACAGAGATCTAGAAAGGATTGAATCAAGTTTATAAAGAGCACACAAATAACAAGTCACCTCAAATTCTCTATCCACAAAATGGGAATATGGCAGTGGGGAAAGAATCTCAATTTCATGACATAATTGATTTCAAAAGGCTATAATCTGCATGTTCAAAATACCCGGATGTCCGGAATAAAAAGTGATAGAAGGCATCTCAAAAAGTATTGTTCTTCCTGCCGCCATGATAAATATGTCAAAATGGGAGTCTAGGTATGGGACACCTTTGGATCACAGCAGAGTAGAAGATCTGTCCTGTAATACACTGCCAAGCAGCGACAGTGCAGCCAAGACCTAGTCAGCCTACGGTTTCTGTTTCTTGGGGTTTTGAATTTTCTCCTTCTTTCTCTTTCCTTTTCTCTCTTTCTCTTCCTTTCCAACATGGACACTCAAGCCCCAGGCTACATAACCGCTGAGGTTTTATTATAAAATAAATTTCAAAATAATGGTTGCAAGTCTTGGAAGGAAAGAAGAAGATGAAAAAGAAGAAATAAACAAGGCCTTTTTCTCCTACTAAATGATAAATTAAAAGCAGCACTTTGCTGTTCTACCTCATTTATCATTGCATTGCACTCTTGCCGCTAGAGTTAAGGTTGTGTCAGCGTTTCCATTATAAACCCCTATTTTCAAGGGTTTATAATTCAGCCATAAAAATTGGCTCCAGGCTGAAACTTGCCATGCAAAAGGTCTCATTGTAGAACCAAACTTGGGGACAAATTTGGGGGTTGAAGGGGACGGTGGTGCACTGGGATTGAAATAACAAAAAATTTTGTCATAATTGGTGGACCTTCTCTCAAATTCAGAATGTTCCCTGGATTTCAGGGTCTTAGAGTGATCGTATGTGTCCTGAACCAGAAAAAAAAAAAAAAAAAAAGGAAGAAGAAAGAAAGAAAGAAAAAGAAAAGGAAAGTTTCCTTTATTTATCATTCCTGAAAGCAGTCATTATAAGTAGCACTAAACACAGGTATATACTAAAACTCCACTTATCGCACATATTTCTGCATTTTCAATTTACATATTGCCACTGATTGACATAAGCAGATCCCAAATCTGTCTGTTCTGTAGTCATTTTTTATTTCAGAACAACTCCTGCAAAAATGTGAAAAGAGGGATGTTTGCGACTCAGCCATCTTTGCAACACAGCTCAGCAATTCTGGCCCTAAATGTTATTTCTACCATTCCTCCTGTCTTTCCACCTCAGAAGATTTGTTCTGCAAAGTAATTGTCTTCATTCTAGTGTGCCAACTCCAGAGAAATCCAGGATGCCTCTGGACATCATTTGCTCTGCCCCGTGAACACTTGAGTTCTAAATGTAAGTTAGATGGCCCTGTTCTGGTGGTGGCTGTCAATCTTCATTTTAAGTTCATTTTCCAGACATGGTAAATAACATCCAAGATGTCATTAGACAGACATCACCCTACCAAGTGGACTGTTGAGCTTTGTGTGCCAACAATACTCAGTAAAAAACTGATTTGCATGGGCATCTGCCAGAAGTCAGAAGTGAAAGGCACCCACGATCCCCACAGGAGCAAAGGGGTGTCCAAGTAACTGGCCTCAGGTGCCTCTCATGGAGCTCAGCATCCACTGTGATACCTGATTCAACAGACAGAGCTTTGGAGGTTTAACTCCCAGACTTGAAGCCAAACATACTGACTGGTGGTTTTGTACCTTTAGTAGGTACCCTACCTAGTCCATCAGCAGAGTTTTTGATTTGCTAAGTCTGACACAAGGAGAGAATTTGCACTTCTAACAATGCCCCCAGATGATACTGCTGTTGATGTTGGGAATCCTACTGGTAAACCACTTGTTTAGATCTTTCAAATATGGATTAATGACAATAAATATGTGTTGTGATGCTCTAAATGATACGGGTTCTAAAGCACTGTCTTCTCAGGGGCCTTTCAAAGTATTTGAAAATGAAGTCATTGCAGTTTGTGGAACCCTTGTAATGATATAATGATCCATAGTTTACAGATGGGAAAATGAAAGGCAAGAGCTTTGTCTAATGCCAGGTGATAAATCATTGGCAGAGGCCAGATGAAGAATCAAAATTCCAGGCTCCTTAATTCCACATCCAGGTGTGTGCTGACCTATGCTGGCCAATGGGCCATTCTTCATAATATTAAATAACAACATGTGCTGCACACAGATGATTTTAAATAAAATCATGATGTATCCAACATGTAGTATGAAAACAGACCATTTTTATAGCCATACACTATCAAGATCTACTTTATATATTCATCCACTTTTGTTTCAGTCACTGGAAAGGATGCCTTAAGAAATGCAACATGGGTACAGGGAAATGGCCTCTTATTTCCAGAGGGAAGGGGTTGGCCATGTGAGTCCAATGTCATCACAATAAAGCACACCAAGAAAAATTCCACAAAAACATCTAGGCGGCAATAAACATGATCTTATCTCACTACAGCCACCAAGAAAGAAGCTGGCGACCCTAAATCACAGGAATAATGTGAGGTGGAAAAGAAAAAGACAACTGTGGACAAAATAAGAGAGGAAAGTTTTATTAATTCTAAATACGCTTTCCCCGTTGGGTTTACACTAGCATTTGTCCTAATCGGTTCCAGATGTTCAGCCGTCCTGTAAGTAGCTACCTAGGAGAAACAGTAGCTTGCTTCCTTTAGGTTTAAAAGGGTGAAATCACAGAGCAAAGGGCTGATTTACAGTTTAGTTAAATCCGAGCCCACAGCACGAAGGACCAGGGAACAGCAAGCTATGGGGGAAGGCGAAATGCTTGCTGGAAAAGGCTGGTGGCTCAAGAGTTAATGCCAACCTTTTCTTTGAATGCAGCCTTCTGTAGTAGCTAATGAAGGTAATGAAATATGACATGTAGTTTGGCCCTTGACCATGGAGTGCACCCCCCGCCCCTCTGTGCTGCGAACAAAGCCAAAACAGATGTAGCAACTTCTGTATGGTTTGGGGTTGACGTCTGTTCCACAGAGCAGGTCACTGCGCACAGTCCCAGAACGTTCACTTCTGACACGCGCGGCATTATCTGAGAAGATGCTGCCTTTGTTTGTGCGGTGCGGAGAGAAGGGAGGGACTGAGGCCGCAGACAGCGGGACTTGCGCTGCCGCAAACATGAAGCCAAGTTCCCCTCCCATTCTTTGCCCTGGTCCTCCGCCGTCCTGTGCTTGCCTCTTTCCTCCCCTTTCCTCCCAAAATGGAAAAACAGAAAGCATCCTGACCTTCAGGGGGCATAAAGAAGCAGCTTGGCTTCAGTAAAGGAGCCGTCAACAAAGCTGAATTGGGCAGGGAAAAAATCTCCCTGTATGTTTACCACTGACTGGTCTTTAAGATGCAAAGAAAGGGGATGATACCCAAGGATGACTGGAGTTCATTTTTCTGAAAGCCACCCATGTTGGTCACTTTAAATAGTGAGAAGGCAGCATCTCCTTAGCAGATAACGTCAGCATTTCAGGTTTTCTGACTAATGTCAGTCTCTGTGCCTTATGTCTCCATGCAAGCGGGCATTTCTCAAGTGGAAATATGCTTCTTACAATGAATAGCACTTTGCTCAGCTATGTGGCTGGACTAATGGCAGCTGTATCTGCCTTCTTCACTCCTGGGGACCACTGGACTATTTGACTGTGTGATTTCCCCCCCTGGGGATATCACTCAAGTGGTTATCTTTAGAGAAAATATCATCAAATCTTAACCTAAAAGAGCATCTATTTTTTCTTTTCCAAAAGATCAGACCTTCAGCAAAGTTAGGGTAAAATAAAAAAGGAAAAGGAGGAGTCTTGACGATGGATAGCCTCTTTGCCATGATATTTATCATTCTCAGCAGAGATACTGGCATATGCCTTTTGAAAGGGGATACTATACCTCTAACCTTGACTCTGAATGCATTCTTAATTTGGGATGCAAGCTGAGGTTCAGAAATGGATGGCCTTTGGGTGGTGGGAGAGGGGAGGGGTGTGGCTGGATTTATTTATGAGGTGTGTGGAAAATTTTGACATCACATGCTAGAGCCATTATTCACATGTTACATGACACAAGATTGGCCCTTTTAATGCAGCAACATCACATAAAAAAATTTGATTTTGTCCTCTGACAGCAGGCTGGTCCTCTATGGCTCACCCGCTTCCTCCTGAAATGTAATCTTTTTAGGTTAAAGGCCACAGAAAAGTGATTCGGCTGGGCTACTACTTTCATCAGACCACAGAAAACTAGGTTTGGACAGAACTTGCTCAGAAACCCGAACTGCAGGAGGTGAGAATGGAGGGCTGGATGGGAAGAAGGCTTTGGTAGCCGCCACCCCCACCAGGCCGCCTCAGACCCCCTGCATCCCTTCCCCACCACACCTGCTTGCTAATGTCTGGAGCGGATATTGGTGGGGACTCTGAGGGACTCGCCGATTTTAAGAAATGTCTGCTTCTAAGACACTGTAGCCCAGCCCCGTTCAATCACGGGAAGCCTTCTAGCTAATAAGGTGCCTGATAAGAACGAGGTCTAGAAGGTATAAAATATTTGACAGCTTTAAATTGAACAATCCTTTATTCTAACCATGCCTGCTCCCATTGTTGCATTTGAGGACCACAAGACAGTAATGGGGGAGGTGTAGGGACCCCACTCTGCAGATGAGGCAACTAAGGTCCCCAAGGAGCAGGCTGTCCAATGTCATAGATGTGCAAGTGGCTGATATGACCTGAACAAAGCCTTTGGGCTCAAGAGCTTCTCATCTTTCCTATTTAGCCAATTATTCAAGACCTTCTGTGCACCCGATAGAATTTTGTGAATGTGCTTTTATTTCAGTTAAGCAGAGCTTACATATTGTACAGAAAACTCATCATCATCCACCCCACATCTAAACGTTTTTCATGTTGGTATAATGTCATGATGCCCAGAAGCCCTAAGTTGAGTTTCTAAACAAGGGCAGGGAAAGTGCCTCAATGCTCCCCATAATAAAAAAAAAAAATATCCAGGAGGGAAACTCCCACCCTCCCATACTATTCATAAACATAGCCAGGACTGACTGGCTTCATTTTTATTGGCAACAAAACAGTGAGCTCCTGAAGAGAGTGCTGGAAATAGGTAGTGGCTCAAGGGAATGCATATCAGGGCTGGATCCTCCGGGTGTCAGGAGAGGCCTTGCAGAGGTGGGGAGAGGTTGTGGATTCTGACTGTAGCAGGGAGTCTAAGAGGAAGGTCAGGTTCCCTGAGCATCTGGCTTTGAGGCACATGCCAAGAAAACTCTCCAGAGTCCAAAAATGATTCCCATGATTTTGCTTTGTCTGGAAATCCCATGAGTTGAAAAGATTCAATTAATTCTCTTTGCTTAGAGACCCCACCTACTAACGCAGATCGGGCAGGCTGCTTAACAATTTATGCTGCCATGTTCACAGCCCAGATCCGAGATATCATTGCAAGCAAGTTGCGAGCCAGAGCTAGCCTTCACTGGGTTTTCATCAGCACAGAGATACAGGTTGGCTGGTGAGTAGTGACAGGAATACAGAATCTTTCTTCATGATTAAAAACCTGGTCATATCCACCAAGAGTGGCCTGACATGTGAGGTGTCCTATAAGATCTTAAAGAGTAGAGATCGCAGGCTCTTCTGCTGAAGAGTCCACCTGTTTCTAGAACAACCTGTTCCCTGCCTCGATATTGATCACAAATCCCTTAACTAACCTAGAACTGCATCAGGAATTTCATTCTTCAGTAACAAATGATACAGATACAAGTTAAGAAGTGTTTCTGAACATGACTGAAATGTGATTCTTCCTACAAGACAAGGAACTGGAGTAGATGACCTCCCCTACTTCCCACCAGGTTTTGCCTTGAGCTGCTGGTATAAGCTGGACCTCATAAGCCTGCCAATATCTGAATGCTTTTGATCTACAAACTTGCAAATTCACAGGGCTTAACTTAATACATCTCTGAGTTTTGTGAATAATGTGCAACTCTTGCATGAATCACATAAAAGGGGAAATAGCATAGTTTGAGACATTATTTCTAATAGAATGACTGTTCTATAATGTCATAATTGTATTATGTAATAGGTATCTAATTTTCTTTTGCTTCCAAAGGCAAAACATAGCAACATTTTTCTTTATTATTCATGCCCAGGAAAAAATTAATAAAATACTATAAAATATTATCAAAACCATTGAAGTTTTGCACAGCCACTGTCAAACAAAAGATGAAAATGAGGTCTAAAAGACAGCTGTGGAGACACCGAGAAGCACGTCAACAAACTCTAAATGCCCTGACAATATGAAAAAAAATGTGGTTGGTAGCAAAGAAATTAACTACTTTCATCATATTCTCACCGCTCCTTCTCACAGCCCATATCCAAGGAAAACAGCCCAAGCAGTGGAAAATTACAGTTTTCCAATAAGAGAAACCAGCCATAGCTTTGTAGTTTTCATTTCAGAATGAGTAGCCATGTCACATGGGAAGAGAAATGCTAGCAGGCTCCAGAAGTCACCCAATGCTATTGAGAGGGGGTGAGGACCCGACAGAGCTATAAGCTTTAGAGAGGCTCAGAAAGGCTGTAGTCGCCCTCACATATCCTAGTAATTGGAGTGCAAGGCAGGGCACAGGCAGGTCAAGGTCAGCCAGAGGTCATGGCACCTCTGTTGATGGGTTCCATAATGGTCTGGCTAATGCATGCTTGGAGGAGAGCGTGGGGGTAGCTACATGAAGAGATAGCAAATGGGACCCAAAATGGGCTTGCAGCTCTTTCATGAAATCTGGTGGACATAATAATTTTAACCCTTGCCTCACTGGAGCTGTAACATGTCTCTTATACTGTGTGCTGAAGAGTTTTCAGGCTGAAGAAACACTGCTTGGGAAGAAACTGAACACCGTCCATGCAAGCCAAATGGTTGTAGGCAAGTTATAGCAGCCCCTGGAGAGGGAGAACTGGCCTATAGTTTAAAGACCCAGGTCACATGTTGGAAGTGGTCTCATGGCCTGCTTCTACAAGGCCACAGCCTTCATGAGAAATATTCTTGGAACTCCACGGAAGAACAAAAGACGAGTGACCCACGGATGCACCTGGGACTACTGGTTGAATGCTTTACTGCTGTTGGAACACAAAAGGTGAATTCCTCACAGTTTAAAGTCAAGGAAGTCCTCTGAAATTAGAGATCTGTGGTAGCCAGAGAATGGCTAAAATCTTTTAGGTCAAACTCACGGAATGACAATAAAATGCAGAAGCTAGCAAATATAGAGGCAGAACTGGTATAGAATTGGATCTATATTGACGTGGTGGAGAAAGAACTGGGTAAGTGATGGTGTTAGTCCTGTATTCCTCGCCCTCAGCTTCCTCATCTGGAAACTAGGATGGCAGGAATTTCAGTGTAAATAAAATATGCTAGCATATAGGAAAACTTCTGAGAACTTGAAAGCTTTCATTAATGGTAGATACTACTCTTAATATCATGAAGGTGTAAGGTAATAAATATCGTTATCACAGTGACAACGTTCACACCAACTGAGGTTCAAGACGAGGGTCTTCTGTCGGTTGCTTTACTTTTGTTTATACAATAGGATGGGGAGGAAATAGTTTCAGCTAGCCTCAGAATTCCACTCTAGGATGGAATCATCTTTTTAAGAAAATATGCCTAATAAGATGCTTGGAGGGGGAAGGTGAGAACTTTAAGGCATGATGCAGAAGAAAACAAAGGCAGATGAATAGACAGGTGGGAATTGGGACTAGGGATGTAGCCCAGTGGTAGAGGCCTTGGATTCAATCCCCAAGGATTGAACAAAAAAAAAAAAAAAAGAAGAGAGAGAGAATTGTGTAGAAGGAGCAAGTGGGAAAGAAATAGAGAGGAGAGACATCCTAGGTGATAAGCACTGGGAAGCCAAATCCAAAAGAGATCAAATGCTGAGGTGATGTATACCTTTTGTGCTCCGCAAAGTTCAGTAAATCTATGTGTTCATGCACATCTTAAGCAAGTGGTGGGTCTGAAGAAAATTCAGGAAGTTAGCTGAGCGCCACAGCTGTGTTGAACCTCACTGACAACAGAGAGACATCGGGGCTATTTCCAAGATTAACTGACTTGGCAGAGAAGTGAGACTGGCAGCCAGAGGTAATGGCAAGGACGGAAGTCTGCAAAAGCATCATGGAAGTCATCATATTTTCATGGACATACTTGGATGGGAGAGCCTTAGCCACCTAACCTAGAGATTTTTCATGCCCTAAAAACTTGCATATCTGAGTTGCAAATTCTTTAAGCTGCTCAAGTGGCCTGCGAGTACTACGGACCCAGAAACATACTAGAATACAGCAAAGTCTCCCCATGCCCACTGCCCTCCAAGTAGCAGATCTCCTCTGTCCTTTGCTTGAGCCTGAAGTGCCTATTCGGAATCTGTGGCAGCTGATAAAAGCCAGCTGTAGGGTGAAAGCTGGGCTCCTCCAGGGGAACCATCCAGGTAAGGAAAAAGAAATTACTCCGATTCAACGAGTCCTGAATCTGGCTCCCATAGGAGACATATCTCTCTGACTCAGTCTCTATCTACAGAAAGGCAATGCTTAGAAGCCATACCAAAGGGATGATATGAGAACTAAATGAGAAATATCTGTAAAAGTGCTTCGGAAAGTGGCAAGATACTATGTAAGTCTAAATGAAGCGCATCTTCTTCACAGGGCCACAGGAGAACGCTGCACAGGCTCATATTGTGAGAGCAAACATCAGATGCTAAGGATGTGGATGTAAAGCATCCAGAGAGTGGAGCTGTTTGGAAGTTCCCACCAGGCTCCTTGCCCACTGGCTCTTTTGTCCTTGACACGGCCAATCCCACACTGAGCTTCCCCCAAGAACACAGCCTCCCTGTGTCCTCACTGACACTCAGTTGGGGCTGTGCTTCTGCCTTGAAACTCCTGAGTAGGTAAGGATATAGGGAAGGATAAACCCCAACGGCTGTCTTTGGTTCCTAGGTTTAGAAACTGATCCCACACTAAGATGTAAAGGATGAAGAAGATGAAAAGAACCACGTTCCCATCATTAAAAGAATCAAAACTCCCAGTATCGATTTCTGCCACTCATCACCAAACACATGCAATGATCGTAACAACAATGACAACTTGGCATCGACATCATCACCAGGAGGCTTCAGCGACCTCACAAGCCCCATGTACAGATTTACTAGGAGCTCAGATCATGGTGCAAGTGGGCCCTTTGTCGGCCCATAAATAATTACTGTGATTTACGGTTTGCTTTTTTTGTTCTTCTTCTTCATTCCACTTGTTCTGAAGTCTGCCCACAAATTCTACTCGTGCCAGTTTAAATCAAACTAATGAAACCTCCAGGCTCCTCCAAGGCTGTAGCCCTGGCTGCCTTCTTTGCCAGTTTCTCATGCAGACAGGACCTCGACCGTATCATCGGTGGAGCTGCTGACACAAGCTGGCCCCAGGTACCTGAGCAAGGCTCAGGCAGCATCTCGAAAGCTGACCTTCATGCCACAGCTACAGTCAAGAGAAAAGACACCTTTGCTTCTGTGCGAATGGTCCACAGGGAAGGGACACTGTACTCCCTGACAATGATTTCTGACATGCTGACTCTGTAAACGCTGGTCAGCTAGTGGGTCTTGGTTCTTTAGCCCCTTGCCAGCCCTGGTAGTTACAAACCAGAGCATCTCTCTTCAGAGCAAGCAACTGCAGCCTCCTCATAATGAGCAAAACCAACAGCAGGGGCACTGCCCGCAAATGAATGTTACCACTTAGATTCCAATAACAGCGATGCTGGAACAAGCTGTACTGGGTGCCTTTTATTTGTACTTATACTCAATTATTTCGCATATGCTCATGGTGGAACTGTTAAAAAGGGATTTGTTTACTTTCCTCCAGCTGTGTCTTTTATCCTCACTGGTCAAATCTTGGACCCTGACTCAGCCCCAACCTTGAGGACCTTAGTGATCCAAACCAGTTCAACACGTCCGCAAATATTTATAGAGCCCCAAGCCTCAGGAATGGCTAGGACATATTTTCTGAATGAACAAACACAACAGAATGGTCCCCCTTAGGTGGGAGGGTGACAATGGATCTTGTTCCCCAGTAGATATTAGTCCACCAAAAGAGTTGTTCTTCTGCTAATTGTATCAATAAGGAAGGACCATAAAACAGTGGACAGGAGACCAGATCATTTCAGGACTAGTTATTATGTTTATTCTGAGCATATCATGTCATTTCCTTGTGCTTAAATTTCCACAGCTACATAATGGATGGAGATGTCCAGGTAATCCTCTTACTCTAAACTGTGGCTCTGAGAGTTCCACAGGGTGACAGCATCCCAGTGACACAGGTACAAATGGTGATAGGCCTACTGGACCCTGTGATGTCAATGTTGTCATAGTTATGTTTGTGGTTTTCTCAAATCCACAAAGACTGTAGTGTATGACCACAGGCTATGAGACTTGACCTTGTACATTTCACTTCTTTCTGCCTTGGTTTTCTCACCCAAGGTTCCTTGTAACTCTAATATTCTGGCTTTCTCTAATAGCTCCATCTGAAGGAAGACAAGGAAATGCGTCAGGAAATCTACACCAGGGTATCTCTCCTCGCCATTAGAGAAACAACTCACCTAAAAGCATGTGTCCTCTGCAGTCATCCTTGTTTACGAAGGACAGTGCATTAGTCCTGTCAGGAGGAACAAATGAATCAATTACTGTGGCAATGTGCCGCAGTCCTCTAGGCCTAGGACTGTGGAAACTATGCCTTAACAGCATGTTAGATGCAAAACACATGGCATGTTTTAATTAAATTGATTCTTTATAAAACCCAACTCCCTGGATGATATTGCCACACTGTCAGAGAGGCATTATGCTATCCTCTTGGCCCCTTCAGGAAAGAGGACCAAAGGAGAGAAAAGCTAAAGCAACCAGAGGTGTAGTTCCATCAGGAAAGGGTGGGTGAGTGAGCCCCATGCCAAAATCTAGCTGTGTTGCTATGGATGTCTCTCAGTGTGAGAGATGACCGGGAGATTTTCAAAAGCACTAAGTTGCCTTTTGATGACCACAACTTTTAATAGTCTTCACTTTGTGGTTGAAAGAATGCCAAACAGGTAGCAGAAGCATCCCAGGCATTGATGACATGAACACAAGGTTTATGGCTGGCAGGTAAATTTACCCTAATGTACAGAAAAAGTGAGAGAGGAGAAGCTCAGGTAGCTCTCTGCCTCTAAGTACATTGCAGCACCAGACTAACAAGTTGCACATAGCCGTAAAGCACCACAAATAGACACTGCTCCACACCCAAAGACTCAAGCTTTTCATGCTTATAGCTTTGCTTGGCATCACATTCAAAAGGTTGAAGAGAGATATTTTCTCAACAAGACCAAAACTAGATAGAAATTATAAAAATAATCCAATACATAGGACAATGTGTTCTGTATTCTTGTAGTAAGGTATTAACAAAGAATTACTATTTCTACTACACAAAGAACTTCCACAAACCACTAAGAAAAAACAGACAACTTAATAGACAAACAAGTGAACAGATATGAGAATTCGAAATGCAAATGGCTGATAAATGTATAAAGAGTGTCTGATCCCAGGGACAGTCAGGTAAATGCAACTACAGCAACAATGAGGTATCTCTGTTGAGAGGTTGTGGGTGTCATTTTTGACTAACCTTAAAAACAATGATGATATCCAATGCTAAGGATAGTAGGAAGGACAACAGGACTCATGCTTACTGCTGAAGGAAGCATGAATTGCTACAAGATATAGGGAAGGTAATCAAGCTGTGCTTATTAAAGATTAAGAGTCCATTTACCCTTTGCCATAACGATCACATTGATTGGAATCTATTGAAGAGAACAGAAATAAAATCACTAACATATAGGAAGCTATGTATCTGGATGTTTACTTAAAACTTGAATATTATTTTAAAAATCTTGATTCCCCTAAAAGCCTATGAATAGGGAAATAGCAAACTACATTCTGTTATATGCACTTTATAGAAAATAATTAACCTATTAAACAGAATGAGACCTAGAAAGATATTCTTTATATATGATTGAGTTTTTAAAAGCACACTTCCGAGTTACATGTGCAACATGATGTCAGTTTTGTAAACTAAAAACAACCAGTTTCTCCAAGTGTGTGCATGTGTGTGTGTGAACCAAGATAATGTACAAAAAGATTTCCACCAAATTACGGAAATATAAACCTCAAAGGACAATGGAGATGAGAAAGAAGGGTAGAGGGTAGATACCATACTTTTCTTTTGTGCATATTTATACATTTTAGCACTGTTTGGCTTGCTACAACTAGGGTGTAATAAAAACACCAGCAATAAAATAAAAATGTTAAAACAACCAGAAGACAAAATAAAATGAAACAAAAGCCACACCAAGTTCTAGGAGCTGCACCATATAGCTGTATAACTGTAAACCTTCCACGTATGGCCCCAGAGTCCAGCAAAGTTCCTCTGACATAATTGATTCTCAGTTAATGTTTGTTGAATAAATTGATGTTAAATATACAAAAATATTTATCAAATGTGCTTCAAAAAATTAATATTCTCAAGGTCCAAGGAAAACTTTTTAGTCACATTTTGCTTCTTCATCCTTTAAGACACGGCTTAGTCTTTGAAAAATTATTTGATATAATTCCCAACCCTCTAAGGCCCATTAGAATCTTCTTGCATCACAGCAAATGTAAGTGTCTTATTGAAAAATATGTGGGTCTTTTACAATGGCTGGTCTCACCTGGGGAAAATGTAGCTGCTTCTATTTCATTTTGGGTGAAAAGACTGAAAACGCTTCGCCTTTTGGACATACTGTAACTGTCCTGCGAAGCCATTTTATGTTTTCCTCTAAAGTCCTGGAAATCTTACATGGCCAAAGCACTAGACACACACACACACACACACACACACACACACACACAGATCCATATATCATATGATGATCTGGCCTTCAATCTTAAGCCAGTGAGTATACTAACATATTACCTGCTGAGTATATTACCTGCTACTTCTCTGACACTGAGAAAATGCCCTAAATGCCCTGTTCATAGTTTTATTCTTGTACCTACAAAACTTTTCCATAAATATCTGTCCACCTGACTGGGATATATTTCTGTGCCTCTCTCTCCATCAAGATGATCACCTTCTAGAAGCAAGCACTAGGATGTTCTCATCTCTCACACTGTAGATTCTCACTCAGGAGTCATTAGAGGGACAGAGGAGACAAAATCACTCATCGTTCATTTGCTGATACAGCAGAGATACTGAGCACCCGTGGTATGGGGGGCATTTCTCCACCAACTGGTCAAAGCACAGACTAAACAATGCACAGACTGGTCAAATTCTAGGTCCTTGAGAAGCTTAAATTCTATGGGGAATAGAACGCAAACAGATGCATGTGTAAGATTTCCTTTTTGGTGGTCTGTGAAGTAGAGTAGAGTAGATTAAGGAGATGGAGGGAAAAGGAACAAGTGGGTACTCAGAGAAGGTCTCTCTGAGAAGGTGGTATTTGACCAGATACTTGAATGAAATGAAGGAGTGAATCACCCATGTAGACAGCCGTAATAGTACTTTCTAGGCAGGGAACAGCAAGTGCAAAGGCCCTAACAAAGGAGTGTGATCAGAAGATTTAACAAAGATCCAGCAAGTCAGGGTAGGGGAGCTAAGGCAAGACACCAGTGAGTCTCAAGGCCATGGCTTAGTTAAGCCAGTGAAACTGGTCCCTCTGAGAACAATATGGGGCATAGAGCAGAGGCCTTCATGGACATATATGGGCAGGTCCTCATAAGAAGGACAAGCTGAGGGGCAGGGTGGGGAGGGTCTAGTTCCCAGCCTACAGCATTTGCTGGTGGAGAGTAAAGGACATAAATCAAGCCCCACTGTGACATCCTGCACTGCAGTCTCAAGGCCTCACCACGGACACCTCGGCAACACTGACCCTTCCTTTCTCACTGCCTCCTTTTCTCCCCTTTTTTGACCATAGCATTATTAGCCTTCCTGCAAAATTACCTTTGAAAACCTAGTCAAAGATGCCACTTTGGGGAAAGGAGACCAAGGGAGCTATTGCTACTGGTTCTTCTTTCCAGACCCCCTCCAGCTTTGACATGGAATCACCCCTTTGGAAGCATTTTATTGGTCATGGACTAGAAAAAGCCCACCATCCTGTCAGCAGACTTCAGCTGAGCCCAAGCAAATGGCAGTGTTCTGCCCTATGCCACCCACCAGGTGACAGAGCAAAGAGGGGAGAGAAAATGTCAGGGGCTTCTAGTATAGACATGGATTCAACACAAGCCAAACAACTGCACCTAAAAATAGATATCATAGGAATGTTTCATGGGGTATAAATAAGCAATGGGAATTCAGAAAAAAGGGGGCACATCCAGTCGGGGCACCTAGAGTCACAGCAACACGGACAGCTGACATTTGAGATGTGGGCTTCTACATGACATAAAAGTTACCTCAAAAGCTGACTTATATGCATACATTATTATGTAATCCTGTCCTGCCCAGCTATGATATGAGTCCAACCAACTGCCAGTGCCATGTCATTGTTTTTTCTTTCCTTCTTTCCTCTTTTCCTTCTTCCTTTTTTCCTTCCTTTTTTCCTTCCTTTTTTTCCTTTCCTTTTTTTCCTTTCCTTTTTTCCAAGAGGGTTTGTGTCTAAATTTAGGAAAACTCTAGATGTATGTTTTGGAAACATGTATGACCATGAAGCTAATTACATCAATGTAATTGCTAAACGTGCTTTAAAAAATTACTTACTTACTAAAGGAAGACTCCCATGTACATACGCATTCACTGAGGACTCCAAACCTCTCATTTTCTTTCCAACGCACTTTTTGAGGAGGCATTATACCAGGCTGTATGCCAGATTACAAGTAGCAGTTCATTTAATTTAATCTTCCCAGGAATCCCTGTGAACTTGCTACTATTGCTTTTTTTGTTTCTTTTGTTGTTGTTGTTTTGTCTTTTTGAGACAGGGTCTCGCTATGCAGTTCAGGCTGTCCTTGAGCTAACTTTGCAGCCCAGGCTGGTCTCGAACTCACAACGATCCTCCTGCCTCAGCCTCCTGAGTGCTGGGATTACAGGCGTGCACCACCACGCCAGGCGCTACTATTGTTAATGCTACCTGACAATCCAAGATGATAACTTGCTCTTTACAAATGGAGGAGCTGGGGTTCAAAGCCAAGGTCTAGTGTCCATGCTCAGGAGTTCACCTTGGGAGGCCCTAACTCTCAAAATTAACCCTTCTCTTAGGAGCACGGCAGAGAGAGAAAGAGACACACACATTGAAAACGGTTCTGTTTCCTTCTCAAATTTAGGATGAAGACCTTGGGGGAAAAAAGAATAGGACAATGGTTGAAACCCTACTTTGAATTATGAGTATATTTTTATAGTCTAATAAAAGAACTTATTTGGGAAACTAATCAGGAAACAAATACTAGAGAGAAAATTTTTTTATTCCACTTACTTCATTTTGGTAAAAAAATGTGATTCTTGCTTTATTGCTATTGTTATATTTTTGTTATTGATGTTGAAAAGCTTAAAATATCAGAAAAAAAGAGTTGGACATGTTAATAAACCAGTCCATAAGCTTCTGAAAGTGAGGTGTGTTAGTCAGGTTTTCACTGCTGGGACAAAATGCCTGACATTCACAGCTTTAAGGAGAAAAGTTCATTTTGGTTCACGGTGTCACAGGTGTCAGTCCATGGTCAGCTGGCTCTAAGGCAGAAGCATCATGGAGAAAGGACATGGCTGAAGAAAGCTGCTCAACTCGTGGCAGCCGGGAGACAGAGAGTGAGAGAGCCGGAGAGAATGCCTCATTTATCTTTAGGACAGAATAGTACTCTGTTGTGTATAAATACCACATTTTCCTTATCCATTCATCTCTTGATGGACATATTTGCCACCACGTAGCGGCCCACAATCCACCAGACGTGCAGCACCAAGCCCTCTGAGGCATGGCTTTCGAGGTACTGAGTTCCCTGTCACTGGGGGAACCCAAGCTCAGGCTGGGCATCCACTTGGCCCCCAACCCTAAGATCTTATGTGCCTCTCTCTAAAGTCCCCTCGTCACCCCTGAATGCTCTTCTGTTAGTTCCCAGCACCCTTCCTCCACCCTCCCGACATGATAGCTTCCCCCTCTCTGCTCCTGTTAACCATCCGCACTTCTGTCACAGTATTTACCACACTGCACTGCAGCAGCTAATACTCTTTCTACCCTGGAGCCTCGCAAACCAGTTGCCTTCCCAGAATGCTGACTGTAGGCTTGTTGATCTGGGCAGTTATCAAGTCACAATAAAGAAGCGAAGCCAGCACCTCCATCTCCTATTGCCTTACCCCCCACCTGCCGGACCACACATCTACACCCCTTGCCTACTCTTTGATGGAATGTAAGGTTTAACCACAGTAAACGCTAACCTTTTCTAAACAGAGGCTAAGTTTTGCTCAATTCCGTATTCCCCACGCACCCAGCCTAGTACAAGAAAGATAGCTCAATGGATGTTTGATGAATAAAAAAGTAAATGAACCCATGAAGACTTGGAGGTAGCCTAAGAAGCTCTTGGCACAAAGATGGCGGACAGGGCAGTAACTCAACGGTCAAATGTGGAATAGAGAATCTGCCTGCATCTCTGCATGCCTAGCTCCACTTATAAAGCAGATATGACACAACTTACCTCCTCCTTACTAGGGTGCCACATGAAATAACTGGCTAAGGAAGGCATTGTTTTCACTAAGCAGAAGATACTAATGCTCCTGTGAATACTCAGCGTGGAGCTCCAGTGAATCCACTCAGGGGAGCCAGCAAACTTAATACCACAATGTATCCCATCTTTCTGCAAATACTCAGCTACCAATGGAGGAACCATGACACCTTCCTCAGAGAAACCAGTCTCTTTCTTTCTGTACCTCTGTTCTCTCCCTACCCTGTCCCCTTCCTCAACACTGTTATTTCACTCTAATTTTTTTTCTGTTTTTGTTTTTGTTTTGAGTAGTGTCTCACTAAATTGCCCAGGATGGCCTCAAACTCACGATCCTTTTGCCTTGGCCTCCTAAGTGCTGTGGTTTGCACCACCATGCCTGGTTTTTGTGTAATTGTAAGCTAACACTGAAGTGAGAGATGCACTTCCCTAGTCAGCAAGCTGGGATTCTCAAGATGAAGGATCAAAGCAGCGGGGCTGCAGAGTGGCTACCCTTGGGGAACAGTGACCAGGGCATCTCACTCCATTTAAGCAATGTTCTCTTTCTTGACCTGAGTTGTTTGCACAAGTGACAGTCAATTAATATGCATACTTAACTGTCTGTGTTTCTCTGTGTATATGATAATAAAACTAAAAAGAAAATAGCTAAAAAGAAAAAAGATTCACTTTCTCCTAAAAACAAGGGAAAGTGAATCATGCAGTCCAACAAATGGCAGGCATTATGCTCCCATTATACTTCCCTTCCCTTCCTTTGCAAAATCTAAAGACCATCTCATTCATTGCAGGACTTTGATCAGCCACAAGCTCACTGCAGTCATCTCTCTTCACGAGTCCATTCCGTGGCAGTGCTTCATTAGGGCAGCCGCGGCTCTTGCTCTGAGCCAGCAGCCGGCCTTGCTAGCAATGCCTGCGGATCTGCGTCGCTTCCTCCCTCCCTTTTCCTCTACTTCAGGCCCAATAATTCCTCTGATAGTCAAGGACTCCTTCCCTGAGCAAAGACACAGATCATGGCTATCAGCTGGGTCCCTTGGCAGCTCAGCTCCAGGCAAGATTTGTTCCCTTGTTTGTCTGGAGCTTTGGTTTTAATTTGTAATGTTTGCTTAATCTACTATTAGTTGGGCTGAATTTAATTTAACTCATTGTAGCAATTCATTTCTTTCAATCTTCTATTACTGGGTATCACTCTTAAGTTGTAAGTGATTTTGCCTTCTCTAATCATCATGTTGGAGCCTGTTGGCCCAGTTATTCCTCTTTGCAAGTAACGTCTGCAATTAAAAATATATATAATTGCAGAGAGAGCAGAGTGATGGGAATGCTGAATGTGGTCTGTGTGCTCCGTTCTTTTCATTAGCTTCTATATTTTAAATGAAATCAGGCAAAGTGATAATAAGGAGTTACTTCCTTCCCTGCCCGCACCATTGTCAATTGCCAGATGGAGAAATAGCAGCCAGACAGACCTTTCTTCCTTACTGTAAGTCTACCCACTTAGCAATTGTTTTAAAAAAATTTTTTAAAAAACACTTCTAATTTGAATTATAGACTATCACAGCATTTGGGGGTTTATAGCCACTCTAGATTTAAAGACAGAAGTAACCTTGGGATCGTCACAATTTAATGACAAAGTTGCAGGTGGTCTCATGGTAAAAATGTCTTTCTATACAAATTTCAAAATGTATACTAGTTGTTTTTCAAAAAATCTTAATCTCTTGTTTTGACCTTACATAGTTTATAACTTAGAATTACAGCTCACAGCTAGGCACGGTGATACATACCTGTGATCCCAACATTCTGGGAGGGTAACGAAGGAAGATCACAAGTTCAAGCTCAGCCTGCACAATTTAGAGACTTAGAAAGACCCTGTCTCAAAAAAAATCTAAATAAGTAAATAAATAAATAAATAAATAAAGATCTGGGGATGTAGTTCAGTGCAAAGGCACTGGGTTCAATCTCCAGTGTTGTGCACATGTGCACACGCACATGCACGCACACACACACAGAGTGGAGCTTGTAGCCCACATTACTGCAACACTAAGACTCGCCATGATGCAATCAATTCAGCTTTCTCCCCAATCTCTCAAGAGATTTTTTTTTAATTACTAGACTTATAAGTAGAATGATAATCACCAATTTTAGGGAGCATCTCTCCAGCATAATGGGAGAATGGCAAATAGAGCAGAGGGTTGCAAACCCACACAAAGCACTTAGCCTGAAGCCTGGCTTAGAGTAAGCACTCAGCAAGTATTAGAATAATGAGAACGACACTCACTGTCATAGAATCTATTATCATGTAGAGCATCCCGCCCAGTTTGACTTTTTATTTCTATGGGGAAACAAACTACCAAGTTCTCTCTCCAAAGCTCACATTTCCAAACAGAACAGGAGCTCCTTCCAAGTGTACAAAACACTTTTCAACAGGAACAGTGACTGCTATAACTAACCCCTCCCTCAAGGTAAACCTAAATTTAGCAAGAGAGACACAGGGCAGGATGTGATCTCTACAAAACCCTTCGAAATGGCCTCCAAGCAACATAGAAAAATCTTCCAGCAAATTGACTGGAGCCCACCCCAGAATGTATCAGTTGTGCAGAATTTATCTGGAAGAACCCACCAGGACCCAAATCTCATCTAGTGTTTATCTATTTTCCAACCCTCAGTGAAATCAACTTCATAAAGATAGTGGTATTTTTTCCAGCACACTTTGTTGAGACTGGCATGCATCAGGAGATGTAGGGAAACCTATGACTTCTCAAGTAACTGAAATGGATGGCTCTACCCCGCCTCAGGGGCTCAATATCTATGTCTTTTTCTATAAAATAAAATGGTAGAGAATAGATTGGACAAGAATCTGGACACAGGCTACCAGCACATAAAACACAAAAAATAAATTCTATATATCCAAACACATACATATATGGACTAATAGGACCAGATCATCTATTTTACCTCTGCTATTTTACACTGAAGTATGTGGCTGACATTTACCTGTAAAGGACATAATCATGGAGAAGACAGAGACAGAAAGCACTGAATGATAATAATGTTTCTAACATAACCTTAACTATAAGCTATCAAAAGAAAGAGCATGTGAGAATGGCTTGAATCTGTATATTCACTGGAAGGTGAGCCTGCCTTGTATTTAAGTGAAGGATCACCAAATTGGAGCAAGCCTACTGCCTCTCTTTGTAAATAAAGTTTTATTGGAACATAGTCACTCATTCATTCATATGTTGTCTGGGGCTGCCTTTGCTCTACCATGACAAAGTTGAGCGGAAGTGACAGAGATTGTGCAGATCACAAGTGCTGAAAATATTATTCTCTGACCCTGCACATTAAATAGAAGTTTGCCATTCCCCACCCCGATCCAAAAGAGGCTTCACAAAGGGGATTTTAAAGAACAAGAAAAGAATAAAAGAGCTAAACCTTGAAGGATGGGTAGGGACTCAATAGACAGGAGGACTCTGCAGAGGGGGAGAGGGATCCAGTCAATGCTGGCAGACCTGGAAGATGTTTAGAGTAAGGAAGATGAACTGAATGGTGACTGGACACAAGCCAGAGGACACGGGAACCTGGACCAAGAAGAATGGACTTCATTCTGCAGAGTCTACCATGACTGAGGTTTCTGTCCTGCTAAACTGAGGTTTCTGATGGCCAAATGAAAGATTGAAAGAAACACAATTAGAAAGTGTTTCTTTGGACGGTTTGCAATTCCTGGCAGGAGACACCAAAGGCTTCTGCAGCCCGGAAGCTGGGGCCTGGCCTTACAGGCATGGGCATGACACAGCAGGGAAGGCTGAACACCATGGCTTGCTGGGGAGGAGGAAGGAGGAGGCATCACCAGGGCTCCTCCAAAGCTCCCAACCCCGGAGACTCCAAGGCTGCTGGTTTCCCAAGGAGCCACACCAATTGACATGTGCCATTTCCTGAGCTGACTGTCACAGTCATGCCTGAAAGTTTCATGCTCCCAGTCAAGTCCAGAATGGTTCTGAGGCAGAGGGCCAGTGCCTCCCGCGACTCCCCCAGCCCGATCAATGTAATACATCGACTCACTCGCCGTGCTCCAGAGCAGGGCGGATGCTGCACTTTGTTGCATCTCTAAGTTGCTCTGACAGCTTGATATCCTGTCACCGCTAATCCTGCAAGCTCAACAGACTCCTTTTTAAAGACTTCAACTAAATAGGTGGCTATTATCATCTTTCGGGGAGTTTCTCTACCTATTCTCCTTTCATGTTACAGATACCTGTTAACAGCCAGTCTCAAAGTCACAGTTTTGACAGGTAGAATGTGAAGTTCAAGTCAATTCCTCATTTTCCTGCTCTGTCTGCAAAGGAGTTCTGATCGCCTTGGAATATCCACTCAGTGTCCCAGAAAACACAGGGGCAGGGTCGCCCCGACTCCCACGCTACACAATCGGTGCTCTTCTCCCTTATGACATGAAGTTGGGTCGTAGGGCGCTGGCCATTGTTCAGGAAACCTTCTGCCCAGATACTCATTAATACTGCATTAGTCTGTAAACTCGGAGCGAGACGCCAAGTCCACCTTGCTCTTACTTGATGTACTTGAAAGGTCTGCTGAATTTATGGCGGGATAATGTGGAGCCCAGCACCTATTTATGAGTTGATCATTTGTTTCGAACCCCCCTCAAAGTGCCGAAGGTTACCATTCAACCAGGGCCTGCACTAATGCCACGGGAAGGCCAACAAAGCCAAGTGTATGAAAGTTAAAAGCATTAATAAAAGTGTGACTTATAAATTACTTCATCTTTGTCACCCTTTTTGAAATGGGGTGAGAGAGGCCAGGGTAAATTTATTTTTTAAGTGCTTTCTGAGACCCGAACGGGTCAGGCTTGAAATGCTGTAGTCTATAAATCATTCTTTGCAGATCTGGAGGATGCTTCTGCATCATAACATTAACAAATATTGATTTATTTTATCATTTGCAACTGTTTATGGTACAACAGAAATCCTACTTCATGCAAAGGGGGGAAAAGGAAATACTTAGGGGCAAGGCAGCTAATTAACACCTCTGGTTGCCAGGGAATAAAAAGAAAACGGCAATGGGATTTCAGCTTATGCAGGAGTTCATGGCAAGGTGATTTTCATCAGGTTAGCTGACATTAACTCAGCCCCCACCCGAATACCCCCAGCACCACAGAGATGGATGGATTTCGTGCTATGCAATTTTATGTACAAATGGCACGTGTGAGAGGTCCTCCCACCAACACACCATCATTATGTGACACCAGCCACAGCTCCTGTGAGACTCGAACCCAGGAAAGGGTCAATGGAGATTTCAGACCCCTGGCAATTCTGCCAAACTTAGTATCGAAGCATTAAATGAATAGACAGACACCCACATCCATACCCAGTGCAAGGAGAGGTTCTGCAGAGATTCATTTGGGGCCCCTGCTGGTGCAGTGAAGGACAATTAACACCAACTACCTTCAAGGAAAGAGAAAGGGAAATGCACAGTGTGTCAGAAAAGGTTCACGGTGTGGCTGTTCTTTCTCAAGTTGCACTCCAGATTTGTTTTCCAACTTTAATTGCTGATAATTTGGACCTTTTCCTAGCTGGCAATAAAGGGCTGGAGACTGATTATTCAGAGAGGTTCAGGGAGCTGAACCTCTGAACTGATTATTCAGAGAGGTTCAGGGAGCTGAACCATTGAAATGAACAATGATAGAAACACAAACAATGACTAAGAAACTTGAATGGAGCACCTGACAATGATTAACACATATGAGCTATCCAGGGCTGGACTCAAGGAAGTAATCCTAAAGCCACACACTTGCTTTGGAAATCCATGCAATGACACTGGTCTCCAGGAGACCCAGGCAACTGTTCAAGTCACTCACAAACTGACCAAGCATTCCTTATGTCTGGCAGCAAGAAAAATGGTGTTCCAGGGAGCAGGGAGCTGGTGGCATCTCTACAGTGAACCATCAAGGGCAGAGAAATGACTCAGATTCCCTTGCAATAGTGGGGCCTGGTGAAAAGTTCTCCCAGTGGCAAGAATATCTGAGGTTAGAAGCAAGGTTTCTCAATCTTGGTATTACTGACATGTTGGTCCAAATAATTCTTCATTGTGTGTGTGGGTGAGAAGGAGTGCACTGTAGGATATTCAGCCATATCCTCTGTATCTACTCTGTAGAAGCAACCTCCACCTCTGGCTATGACAATCAAGGATTACTACACACATGTCCAAATGTCCCTGGGGTTAAAATCTCCCTCAGGGGGAAACCACAGTTAAATAAAAGAACTCTAAGATTTTCTTTTAGGCTTATCTTACCAGCAAACTTGCCTAAGCCACAAAATTTAAGACTTGGGTTCTTTATTTACAGTGTTTGGCACTTTGTGTTCTAACACTGGAGACCAAGAGGATGAATAATGGAGCTGCACCTACCAATCTTAGACACCATGGAAAGAAGTAGCCAGAAGACACTTTCAGGAACAGGAGGAAAAGGAAGAGAACAAGGAGCTGCAAGCAAAGAGTAGAGGCAAGCACAGGATTGACATAAACAGATCTCATCTCATGAGGTGGTCTTAAATTGGAAGAGAACATATTCAGAATATCACAGTAGACTTCAGTGCAAAGGACTGATGTCAGAGTTGGTCACCAAGACTTTCCTGATTTGAACCAAAGAAGCCACGGTCCCCTGGTCAAATTTAAAGTCTCATAAACTACTGACAATTGTAGATTGAATTTCCCCAAGATGGTGGCAACAGCATCTTCTGTCCCACAAGTTCTTCCATAAATGTGGCCTTACCCTCCCCTCACCAGGAGGTGCATCTTTCTTCTCCACTTCCTTGAATCTTGGGGGCCCTGTAGCTTCTCTGACCAATGGTATATGGCAGAAATGACCCACTATCAGAAATGGGAGTGACTCTTAACTAATAGGCAGCTTCTCTTCCCTGCATCTTGGAATGTTCACCCAATCTGACAATCCCTCTCAGAACCCAGCTGCTATACTGTAATATTCACTACACCCCCTGGGAGGCCAAGTGGCTATACTCTGATTGAAAGTCTGTTATATTTCCAGCCAGCCCTGCAATGGAGTCATCTTGGTCAACCAGTTCAGTCAAACTCCAGTCTCAGCCAACATCTAACTCCAAGAAGAACCTCCTTGCTGAGCCTCAACTCCTGAATCATGAAAGAGATCATCATAAATCATGGTTTGGAGTTACTAAGCTTTAGGGTACTTTGTTAAACTGTGATAACCAACTGAGATACGAACCACATGGATATTTCTGAGATGCTAAAGAGACAGGTTATACTGCCAAAGGCAGTGAGATTTCCATATGTTGCCTTGATCAAAGGAATTGGCACACAGTACTAGCAGCACCTATTCACAGGGTGCTGAACACTTTCCACTTATTATCACATCGTGTCTTGCAGTCCACTTAGGAGACAACCACTGTTCTTGTTACACTTGACCAATGATGGACTAAAGTCTAGAAAGCTTAAATTTTTCCAAAGTGACCCAATTGCTAAGTGGAGGAATGGGTTCAAATGCAAATTACCTCCAAAACCTAACTTTACTGGTAAACCATGAGGCATTTTACCCCTGAGACAGAAGAATTGACAACAGAGATGGCTCCATCAAACCCTATTGGAGGCCTCCATCCTCCCACCTCAGTTTGGAAAGTAATGCAGTCAACCACCATTCTTCCCCACAGACGGGTCTAAACGTCTCTTCTGCTTCAAGAAATGTGGCCAGCAGCAGACCTGACTATCTTTAGTGCCATTTCTGAAGGGGTAGGGGGACAAAAAGACTTCAGTCTTTTGAGGTCTAAATTCCTATCTTTTTTGATGCCTCTGCAACTTAGCTCTGCCGGTTCCCACAGAGAGGCCTGAAGCAAATCACAAATCCTCTGCACCTCAGTCCTCAGATGTACAATGGGAATTATTCTTATCCACCAGGGTCATTAGAAGCACTTGACATAATGTATTATCTCAGTGCACCCCTAGCAATGCACCGGAGAGGCCCCTGTAAGCAACAGCCTGCTTAGAACCTGTGTCTGGACTGCACAGTCAGAAGTTAGAGGAGGTCAGATTGTAGTGTTTCTGATTAGAATCTAAATAAATGCCAGGAGATGGAGAGCCTTGTTGACCTGCACATCCATCCCTCCTGCTGCCCACAGGAGACACAGGAGTGGAAGAAGACAGTTGTCGGGAGTGCAGGCCTCAGTGGGAAGCCAAGGACATCTAGTCTGAAAGCCACACACATGGGCCGATGTTTGCAAAAGCCCTGCTGACACACTTCCGAGATCCCCATACATCCTAAGTCCACAGTGCTAGAGTAGATTTACCCCAAAAACCCCACGCCTGGGAATTCTGATACTTGGATGCCAATTCCAAAAGGACATGCCCTCCATGTGTACCTTTGAGCACAGCCCAGGCCTGGCGTTCTGAGAGGATTCCATGCCTGACCTTTCATGCAATCTTCAATTACATAGAAAGACACCTCTGTTGGCATAGCCAGTGTCACCAAAATGTTAAGAGTGGGTCCAACACCAGCCTAGGTGCAATTTCTCTTTCCTATCTGTGTCCCCTGAGCATCTGCTTTCTCATTCTCTTTGAAGCTGGTTTTGTTTTTTTTTTCCTTTTTCTCTCTCTCTCTGGGGATGGGAGTACACAGCTGGGACTCTGATCTCCATTCACCGTATCACCCTGGGCTGGAGCTTTCTTCTGTAAAAGCCCAGGAAATGCATGATGGTTCACTTACATTAGGTTTCCGCCAGCTCCAAAGCCCACGTTTCAAAGGGAAAGGCACGATTCATCCCAAATTCACCATGTTATGACTTTTGTGAAAGGCCCTAAACACAATTAATAACACAATTGCATCTTAACTCAGAATTTTCCACTTGGCAGCTTCTCCCAAGTTGGCTGTCATTGAAAAGGCACCTTTACTATCTTATTATTTTTTTAATTAAAAAAAAAAACTAAAGGAAGCTATAAAGCTTTACTCTTGGGTGCTAATGTCCACTTGAGTTCTGCTTGGCATAGATATTGAAGTAGAAAGGAATCTTTCTCTGATATTTATTATGAAATGTGTGCCTGGCAGGTGTAGCTGAGTTCAGTTTGAAAAGAAGTCACATGTTTGGATGAAAGTGACACAATATGGCAAAGACATAACCTATAAATTTCTAACCAATGCCACAGGAAGTCTCAGCTGCGAGTCATGTCACTTGCAGATATTAAGAAGGACAGTGGTCATTAATTCCTATTCCTCAGATAACATATTAAGCAAACATGTGTGAGCTCTCTTACAAAACACTGAGACCAGGAAGCATGAATGATTTTCAGCCTTTCAGCCATTAGTTCATGCATTCATTCTTTCCGTAAACTGATGGATCATGGGCAGTACGTCAGGCACTGGCTCTGTGCTGGGAACGGGGCTGTGAAGCAAAGTCCAGTTCCTGTCCTCATGGAGGAGTTTAATGTCCAGTGAAAGGGACAGATGGGAACCCTCTCATCATAAAAGTACATAGCCGTACCTGAGCCAAAGCTCCGAGGTGCAGGAAGCTCTGTGCATTTATAATGTGGGGGTTCTTCCAACCCATGAAGTCAGGAAAAATTTAAGGAAGTAAAGATCTGGTGTCAAAGTAGTGGTCCAACTGGCAGAGAGAAGTCAGGGGAAGGGACATTACAGACAGGGACCAAAGAGTGGCCAGAGAAGCCGTGGCGCAGGGAGGAAGGCAGAATCCACTGGAGCTGAGACTGTGACACAGCACGATTCTTGGATCCCCTACTCCTCACGATCACATACATGACAGGTGAGCGGTAACACAGCTAGATAACAAAGTAGTGCTAAGCCAAGAACACAGCCAACCCCAGAAGGGCTGCAAGACAGGGGATGACTCTAGAAAGATCCCAGTCACTGAGTTAACAAACTATAAGTCCCCACGCAAAATCTGCTGCCACTTGTCTTTGAGAACAAAGTTGTGCTGAATCCCGCCCTGACCTCTCTTGTAGGCATTATGTCTAGGGCTGCTTGTACCCAACAGTGGCAGGACTGGGAGTGGCTAGCAGGACTGTGAGGCCCACAGAGTTGAAAATCTTCACTCTCTGGCCCTTTACACAAAGTGTCCTGGGGCCTGGTCTAAGAAGATTAGCGGGGTTTGATCTCAGTGAACAAGGAAAGAAGGATATCAGCACCTATTGCCTCTAGGCCCTGCAAGAAGCAGGATTTAGCACGTCTTTTAGAGGATGCCCGGATTGATGAGGCACAGGAGGGCAAGGACACATGATGAATAGACATTCATAGCAACACCTCAGAAATCAATAAGACCAAGAAACCTAACCAGCCACTTTATTGAAGGACTTATCAGAGCCTTTAACATTTTCGTGTGCTCTAGAAATCTCTGGGAGAAAGGAAAAATTATGCTGTCTGTTTTAAATTCATTTGCCCACAAACTCCTTGTGGAACACCTTGTCAAAGCATACTTTGAGAGACACAGCTCTGGACTTCATAAAGCCAATCTTCTTTTCTTAATTTCCTCCAAAACAATGTCAGAAAGGTATTTCCTTTCAAAACAGCTTTGGAGCTGTCAGAAGAAAACAGGGTGAGCTGCAGCCATCCGGAAACCTGTAGGTACCATGAGAAGAGAAACTCGGGCCCCTTCAACCTCTCCCGTCGCTTCCACACAAGCCCTTGGATTTGGTTCTGACTTCATCTCAAGAATTCCATATTTGGGATTTCCTGGCTTGGCACCTAGTGTTCCTGGCATTCTCCCCTCCTCTCTTCTACAAATTGTCAACATCATCAAACTGCGCTTGGCTCAAAAATCCTACATTCAAAGCATAAGTTTATGAGAAGCCAATAAATGTTTGCAACTTCTTGAATAGACTGTCTTATTGCATTCCAATCCTGTGTGCCACATTTCTTTTGAATATTGTAAAAGATGAGCTTCCCTGCAACTATGCAGTAAGCAAACAAACAGTAACCTGCAAGCTCAAAGTCAGCAGGAAATCAGTTGTGGACACACAGCTAGCTGCACTCCCTGCTCCCGAATCTTCCATCTCTGTGCGTCAACAGGTCCAGGCACCTGACAGCTCCCAGACTGATTCTACACTCTGGAATGTCAATGTGACATATTTCTCTTTCCCTTTAGGCACATCTAAAAGACCCAAGAGAAGGCCAATAAACATTTCCAAAAGCGACCACAAACTATCCATACACATTCTAGAGCCTCTGCAGGCAACCAATTCCCAGGGTATTCACAGCCCTGGAGAAATGGGCCAAACTTCCCATTCTCAAGGCTAAAGGGATTTGAAAAGGGCAACAGCAGAATCACACCATTGATGGTGCGCATCCCTGAAGGCAAAGTCCTATTTCAGAATCTGATGCTGACGTCCAGAAACGGGGGCCATGTGTCCACTCCGAAGTCATCACACGTTGGCAGCGAATCCCTGCAGGGATGGAGCAGCCCTGGGGGCTCTGACGAGAGGTGCTAAATAAATTAGTGCTATCGTTTATTAGAGCATAAGAAACAGATGGGGATGGGCACCATGACAGCTGGACGCAAGAGGTTTCGGATGATGAGTCCGCGCGGCACTTGGATCCGTCTCCATGACGCCCGTTAACGTGAGCAAGTGCTGCTTTCCGGCACCTTGTGCGTATTCCACAGCTCTTGCAGATTCAGTCCTTGACTTCCCTTCTGTCCCACAGTTCGTATAATGCCTCATTATAAAATAACTGGTAGGGGCTGGGGATTTAGCTCAGCGGCAAAGCGCCTACCTGGCAAGCGCAAGGTTGTGAGTTCGGTTTCCGATACCGGAGAAAAAAATAAAATAAAATTAAATTAAAATAAATAAATAAAATAACTGGCAAACGCACAGCTTTCTCTTGTACAGCTCTCCTGCCAAGGATGATTCTTTTCAATGCATCATTCCTGGAACCACCGGAGACGGTGGAGAAAGGAATCAGAGGTAGAGGGAAAGAGACTGGGAATTGGGAGCGGGAGGAAAGGTTGCTTATCATAGGCTTCCCCTTGGGAATGGGGACAGGCAGCACAACACCCACTGAGCCTCATCTAGCCCTCGCCTAATTGCAGTGTTGTCTGCTTTTGTAGCACACCTGAAGCCATGTGGTTTTGTTCCAGATGGCACTCACCTGCCAGGTGTGTTCTGTGTGGCTTGAGGTTGCTCAGCCACCTGACAGCTCCTGAAAATGCTAAGTTGAGTTGGGGCTATTGGGATAGACGCCCCCAGCTTGACTTTATAAGGCCTGCTAACCAAATGTCCATGCAATGGCATGAAACCCTCAGCTGTTATCCCTTCAGACCAGTAGACAAAGACTAAAATAAGCAAAGCACACGCCATTGACCCAGGAAGCCTCTTTGGATGTTTAACTTACGACACATGAAATTATTTTAAATACCTCCCTTTTAAAGGTTTTAGCCAGCAATTTTTACTAGTATTATATGTTCAACAGGCAAATACACATTTTGAAAACTGGTCATCTCTTTGAAGAATATTGGCTAGAAGTCCTTCCTGTCCAAGCCAGACTTTCAGAAGTTCTAAAAACTTCACATAGAACAGTTTTAGGTAGACCTCTAGCAATTCTTTCCAAAAGTTATTTAAAATTAGCTAATTCCTTGCAAGTCCAGAAAAGAAATAGGAAAGACAGTTTTTGTCCTGAAGAAGTTCAGAATTCTAATGAAATGGGACATAAAATTATACAAAAATAGATAAGAATAGCAACTCCATACTGAACACCAACTTTGCATCAGATACCATACTGTATGATGCCTATGGGATCATGTGTGTGTGTGTGTGTGTGTGTGTGTGTGTGTGTATGTATTCTCAATTATTCCTAAAATATACAATGAATATGGTATTATGCCCCAAAGTGGGTGAAGAAACCGAGATTGAGAGAAATGGCACAAATCTGTCCTAATGTGCCATGTAGTGTACAGCACAAAAGGGAGATGTGGGGTGAACTTGAGTCTCTAGAGAAGCTTCTCTGGAAGAATGGGCCAAGGTGGCCTCTAGTGCTGAAGGAGACCCAAGATTGACTCCAGGATAATGGACTGAAGTTCCTCCCTTCTGAGCCCCTCCTAGCACAAGGCACTCCTCAGATATCTAGTCTTCTGCCGTGAAACACATTTCCTAATCTCATGGCACAACAGGGCTCAATAAAAATCAAGTCTCCCCACCCAAGTAGAGAAATAGTAAGAGCAACTGAAGGTGCAGGTACACCTTTACTAACGAAAACAACCACCGTGGTACACACAAAGGCAACTAAGAAGCGAGCATCAGAATCAGGTGGACTTTCCCCTGAAAGGTCAGGATATACTAGGTCCTAAGAGGAAGCAGCATGGATCCCAGCCAATCCTGTGCTTATTTTCCCCAAATTTACCAAGCAGTGAACCCCACATGGAATGGGTCAGAGGAAGACCAAGAGTCACAATGGCAGGGTCCTCTGCACATGGTACAAAACATCAGGAAGGAAGAAGGAGGTTTCCCCCATTAGGCCTGCCATAAATACAGCATTTAACAGTGAACAACCTGGGTTGGATTTTTGCAGGCTGTTTATGGAAAAGGTAAAGATAGGAAGAAGTAGAGGAAGGTTACTCTTAGAAATAATTGCTCAAGATGTTCTGGGAACAACTGTATGTTATGGATCCCTACCTACCAAAAACAAAACTAACCACAACCATGTCTGAAGCAGATTCCGCAGAGTGGGCAAAGCCATAGGTAAAGTGTTTCCCAAAGAGGCTGCCTGTGAGACAGGGAAGTACAGTGAGGCAGAGGTGCATTTGTCTGAGGGACACAGAGCAGCAGCTGAGAGAATCAAGCCATGACATTCTCCAGCTTCAGGGTTGCTTGCTAGAGGAGAGCTGATTCTCTCCAGGTATTCAAAATACTATGCTTAAATTTCCTCCTTTCCCCCACACAATCAAGGCTGGTTTTTTAGCCATCCTCGACTCCGAATGTGCCTTACTTCTTGTGTTCTTATCACTGTTCCACACACAGGCTAAGAGCAAGGTGGAATTCAAAGAGGACCCAAAAGAAAAGTGAGTTCATAGAAATGGAAAGAACTGTACTTACTTCGTATGGAAAAGAAAATGGAGGAAAGTGGAATCATGTTTCAAGGACATGAAAGCTTTCACTCAAAGATGAGAACAATCTCAGGCCAGAACAAGAGGGGAGAGATTCAAAGCACAGCACAAAGAACTTTTTTTTTTAATGTAAGGAGGCTGTCCTGAGTATCCCAAGCAGACTTGGGAGCACCTTCTCCACTACTCTCTTTCCACACAGAAGCCATCTGCAGAGAAATCATCGTCTCACTGTATCACAAGTGTTTGTATGTATAGTCTGTCACCCCACAAAACAGTAAGCAACTTGAGGAAAGCATTTAACATTGTGCTTCCATCAAAAAAACTCAACAAATATGTGTAAGCTCAATCTATCTAAAGTGAGGTCCTTAAACAGAAATGGGTTATTGAACAAGCTCATTTTTGTGAGGACAGATTCAGTATTTAAGAAGAGTAGAATCATTTCTAAAGCAAGGGAAAATAACACATGAACCACATGTGTGACTCTAGTAGTCCCTGGAGCTAATGGCAAATGTTCAGTGCACATTTGAGGCCACATGGAAAATGACGCTCCTCCATCCACCTAATCTCTGATGTGATCTGAAACTCACTTTGGCCAATTAAATGTGATTACCATGGACTGGTCACATTCAGTGAGTAACTGTAAGCATCCATGCCTCACCATAGACTCTCTCTTCTGCCTCTGGGACTGTTGAAGTCAGTGTCAAGATGGAACTTCTGAAAGACCAAATTTAGGAATGACAGGATGATCACAAGTTCACAACCTACATATGATGCATGCTTTAAAGAAGAATAAGCCCAAACTTGTGTCAGTATCTTTGGAATGGTGTTTTCCTCTAGCTTTACCCGGGTGATACAATAGTCCCAAAATCTGAACATCTCTTCACTTTCAACTCTTTGAACTTCTTCCAAACAATGTGATAACTGCCTTTTGGCTGATAGGCTGTGGTCTTCCATGCCCATGACTCACCCGGTTATTTAGTCAATACTTTCAAATTGCTGGAGACCGAGAATGTTGAGGTAAAGACACATATCCCTTTAAACATGTTCATTATCCTCTGTTCTTCAAATATATTCAGGTTCCCTCAAAGAGCTCTCATGTCCAAGTTCTAGAGTCAAAGCGGGAATAAGAATTCTTGGACATACCTACATCCTCAATGTTATATTTCTGCTATTTCCAAAACAAATTTCTCCATCTTTCAGCAATGGCAGGAAGAGAGAAGACTGCCCATATAGCCACTGGGTCACTGCCTCATGTGCGTGGACATGCCAGGCTCGAGCTTTAGCATTTCTAGGTATTCATTTCAACTGAACCTCTTCACAATGAGTGTTTTTCCTGTTAAAAATTTTTGGGTGTTGTCAGATTTTGACTGAATCTGGGGAATTACATTTGTGTGTACAATATTCCAAACAGGCTCAGAAAACCTTTCTTCCATCAGGATTTAGGTCTTGTTTTTTTTTTTTTATTATGGATTGAACTGACCAGAACTGCGGTCAATGTATACCTTAAGTTTGTTTTAAAGTTTTACATGTTCTTTTGAAAGAAAAGATCTCTGAGAGGAATACATCTTCAGTCATTTCTCATGGATCCTGATGAAATTTGTTACATGGATATATCACAGAGAAAATGACTCCTCTTGCCAGCTCAAAAAACATGAATATTTCCAATTCAAGTTACACTTGGCGAAAATTAGATACATGAGGCTTAAATACAGTCGTGAACTCAAAGGGTCGCAATAAATCCTAATACACCTTCTTCCAGATAGCTAAAAGAGGTAATGAATTTGAAAGAGTTTCACAAACTTGTAAAGAGCTGCCTAATCAAAGGCAGGCTTTCACATTTGGGAGTTACATGCCAAAAACAAGGAATGCTTTCTAGTCCAATGCAAAAGAGGCATTTCTGTGCACCAAGCTTTACACCAGGAAAGCAAAAGCAGTGTGCAGCTTAGTAAGGTCTTGCAAGTCACCTTCTGTTGTGTGTTTGTATGTGTGTGTGCTTGCGTGATATGCACTGGAAGATCAGGGAGACACTGGAGCTTTCTAAAGTCAGGGATACATGAGAAGCTTCCTAGGATGTTGCATTAACCTGAAAGAACAATTAAGGTTTTCACAGGGAAAGTCTGAAACTCAAATGGCAAGACCTAAACACCATAGAAGTATCACGGCCTCAGAGACAGCGAAGGAGGACACTAGAAGAAAATCCTACCAAGGCAGCAATGGGGACCATCCCAGCCAACTGCTATTGAAGTCAGAGGGCATTTCTAGCTTCCTCTGGTGAGTAGGCTCGGGTATAGTGGCTTACACTCACAAAAGTAGGGGGAAAAGTTAAGTATATACAAACAATGCACTGAAAATATAATCTGGAGTGTTTGGACTACATTTTGAGAACCTTCCAGAAAGGGACACAAGTATATAAGGCGCTGACAGATTAAATGGTAACCCTTCCATGCCCTTACCTAAGCAGTCACATGAAGGAAGGAATCAAATAGTCTTGGTAAAACTTCAGTTCAGTGGAACACAGTAGGGCTGAAAATTACATTGAATGTTTACATTTTTTTAACATGTAACAATAAAAAAGACATGCTTTGAACACATTTATCTCACTCTTGCTCCTTTCAGAAGCAGTTCTGGAAGTTCTCTTTTCTGTCTTTACTTGCACTGCTGTGGCTACCTTGATGTGCGGAATGTATACAAAACATTTTCCTTTCATGGTCATTTTGACTTTTGGAAAAAGCCAGAGGTCTTGTGGTGCCAGGTCCAGTAAAGAAGCTTGAAGAAGACACACCATAATGTTTTATGAGCCTGCCTTTCTGTTGGATGGTACTTGGCAAGTGCACCTCAAAAGATACTCATAAAAGAAGACTTCCAGAACTGCTTCAGAAAGTGCAAGAACAGTGGGACAAGTGTGCTCAGAGGGAGAGGCAGTATTTTGAGAGGGATTAAAGACAATGTATCTTTCACTATAATAAATTTTCATTTAATATTCACTGTAATAATTCCTTGTAGGTATAGTAGAATGCAATGAAATGTTCGTGGACAATTTAAACAACCATTCTTGGGAAGTTGCCTTAAGTTCTTCAGAGTAAATTCCTGCAGTGAAAGCTCTCTTCCCCTCCCTGAGTCTAGGAACAGAGGGAGCAGGTAAGAAAGGGAAGGCTGGTGAGCACCAGGAACCTAGCTAACCTCTCACAATAGGCCAGCCCCGGGAGACAACAGCTCCCCTCCAATATGGCAAGTGGGCTCACGATTCCGTCTTTTCCTTCACCCCAACCCTAAGACACTATGATCCAACCAGCCTTCAAAGGAGACGCTCCATTCAGGCCCTTCCTTCCAGGCTTAATGATAACATCACCCATATCCCTCCTCTCTCCCAGTCCCCAAGCCTTCCAGTACCATCTTTCCATCTCTACTCCCTAGTCAAGGATGTCCCTCAAATCCCACCTTGCACAAGCCAGTTCTATTGTCCAATAGCTAGGCTGAACAGGGACTTGAGTCTCTGTCTTTCCACATCCAGCCTAGTGTCTGGCACACAGCAGGCACTCAATAAATGCTGACTGAAGGATGGAAGAAGTGACTTACAACCCTAATGTTATACTACGCCTGCTGGACTTGGAGATGGAAATGGTAGTAAGCTGAAGAGAAAAGAAGGGAGACAGAAAAGAGAAGGAAAAGGAAAGAGAAACCATAATCCACCCATTTCCTCTTCCTGCTAAGGGGAAGCCCTTATATAGTCTATAAAGCCGCGGAAACATAGAAAAGAAAGACAGAGGGTCTGTCCCTCTAATCACCCACTTACTCCTCAGCTCATAGTGATGTGACTATTTTACCTCCCAGGATGCTCTGGGATATTTATTCTAACCTGATTTCACTTGGATAGAGAACAATTTTCCCTGGCCTGCTCCTCAAAGATTGGCTGGCTTCTCCTCAGCAATTCCCTGTGTCAAGCGAGGAGGGAGCCCTTTTCTCTGCATTGGTTTCCCTTTGTGTTATTTCGAAGGCCTCCCTCCCCCTTACAGTTCATTTTGTTTTTAATTTTAAAGAGCATAGTAAAAAAAGAACAACAGCAAAATACAAACAAAACAAAGCACGGACATTAAAAATGATACGGGATTTCAAACCAAATGATAGGAATTAACAGTGTTGGTTATATTACATATTGTTATCTTCAACAAAGTTGCTCAGATTACCAGATGTAAGAATGGAAGATTGATCAAACCATTAAAGAGAATAAGAAAAGAATAATTTAAAACAACATTAGAGACAATACAGAGTTTTACTAGACAGAATGGTAGGAATTCACCAGCGGTTGTTATATTGCATATTGTTGTCTTCACATCGGTTGCTCAGATTACCAGATATAAGCATGCAAAATTGGTCAAAATATTTTTAAAAATTCAGCATTAACTGTCCCTTTCAATAAATCACCAGACATCAGCAGTACAGTTGTCCCAGCTATCTATTAGAGGAACAACCTTCTAATATTGTCATCTAGCAAAGGAGGATTTAATGTTCCCTGTGTTCTAGAGTGTGTTGGGCTCAAGAGTGCGTTCAAGGACAGAAATACCTCAGGTCCTCAGCACATAATGAACCTTGCAGATCCAGGACAGTCGTGGTTCTCCACAATCCTTTGATAATTCCTGTACACTCTGTGCTGTCTCACATTGTACCATGGACCCTAAGCGGCCTTGCAGAGCACAAACTGCAGGAAAGCCAAGATAATGCTTTGAAAGAAGTAAGCTGATGTGATTGATTTCCATTCCTCCTCGCATAAAACAAATCTCCTGGGCAGCTATTCCACTCTTCCAGCTGCAGGTGGATGTGTGGGGACCAGGCTGGGAAGGAAGGTGGTTGGATGAAGAGAATAAGGCAACAAACAGGAAGAGGAAAGCAAAAGCCTACCCCCGGAACCCTAGGGGGACTGGAAGGCCACCAGATAAAGCCCTATGAAAGAGGGAGGGGAAGCGTGTATGCCTTGACCACCACTGCCCAAGCTGCCACCCTGGAAGGAGGAGGGAGGCCTGTGAAATAGCATAAAGGGAAACCAGTGCAGAGAAACGGCTCCCTCCTCACTCGGTACATCAGCAACTAGTACAAGGAGGTTGGCTCCTGCACCCCACACCAAGCTGAAACCGGAAGCAGCTAACCGATGAAGGTGTATGGGCAGGGGCAAGCAGGCCTCAAGGATCCTGACAGCCACGGACTTCGGGGGAGACACCCTGGATCGGGAATCGTGAGAACCATGCACTGACACCAAAGGTCAGCTCTAAGGAAGAGCTGTCAGCTGGGGGATGCCTGGTATGGCCACGAGACAGAAAGGACCATGATTTCAGACTTGTAAACTGCAGCACCAGTGACAGCAGGTATTACGGCTTATATCTGGCTGTCCCCCTAAAGCCACGAGTGCTCATAGGGGGCCCTACTAGACAAAAATGGATCAACAGCTAAATGCGATGTTAAGAGGAGGGTCGCTGGGGCATAACCTAGAAGGCTCTGTCTCCCTCCTGGACTCCTTCCTTTGCTCTCTGCTTCCCAGCCTCCATGGCATGAGCAGCCTTCCTGCCCCAGGCCCTCCCACCATGCCGATTCTGCCTGCAGCCCGCAGACTATGGAATGGAACTTCTAAAAACAGCGAGCCCATGTACACCTCTCCTTTACATTAGAGTCTGGATACTGTGTCCCAGTAATGAGAACAGTGGCTAATACAATGGAATACCTTGCGACCTGGCAGCTGCAGGACTCTGTGAGAGCCTCGAGAGGTTCCCGAGGGCCAGAGCCACCATTCTGTCCTCCCATCCAGGTCACGTGACTCTCCACCGCTCACCCAGGGATTCTCTTGAAGAACAGGGCAAGGGAAGAAATCTGAAAGAACAAAGCTTTACCCGCACAGAGACCTTCCCCTAAGAAGCTGTTTAAATTATTCAATCAGACCAGATTTTATTTTTTCCCAGATATTCAGAGAGAAGGAACTATTACCAAAACACAGATCTGTTCAGAAACATTCCAAAACTACTTTCCCTGTGCACATCAGAATATAGTGTCTAAATGTGCAAGAAAACCTCATGATAATAGTACTGTGTCTGAAAAACAATGACATCAAGTCACCCAGCGTGGAACAGCCTAGTGCGTGCTGCCACCAGGGGGAAAGGTAGCTGAGAGAGGGCAGGTCTTCTGCAAGCTACCAGAGCCAGTCTTGGGCTCTGAGTGCCACTACAGCCACCAGGGGATGCAGACAGGCAGACTACATGGAGGTGGGAGTGAGACCCTCAGGTCTGAGTTTTTTCTGCTTAGCAGAGTGGTCTTCAGCCTGGGCCCCATACTTATCCCAACATCCATCCACTCTAACCCCACCATCGTCTCCCTTTGAGAAGCAGTTAGATGACTGTGCTAAGTGATCGTGGCGGGTGCATGGAAGAGGGGACAGGGAGAGAGAAAGACAGATAAAGGACACCACGCTGCTGCAGTGTGAGTATCTCTTCTCTGAAATGCTTAGGGCCAGAACTGCTTCAGATTTTGGAATTGCTTGGGTAAATTTGCATTTACATAATGAAATATCTTGGAGATGGAAGCTGAGTCTAAACACAACATTCATTTATATTTCATGTCCACTTGACATGTCTAAACTCAAGGTAAATTTATTGCCCAGTTTAATAATTTTCTGCATGAAACAAAGTTTCATGATGCATGTGAATTTTCATTGTGATAGTACATCACTGCTCCAGAAGTCTGAGATTTTGGAGCATTTCAGATTCCAGATTTTTGGATGAGGGATGCCCACTCTGTAGTATCATGGTAGGAGAATTCAAAAAATAAAAACAACTTAAAAACTTTGCCTTACCTTTATTTCAAGGAACTAATGCAACTATATGTAGAGGTTAGGAGCTGCCCAACCATCAACCACTGTCAGGGTAGATGGCTAGAGCAATTTCCCTAAAAGCCAGAGGAACTATTTCCTACCTACCCACTGCCACCTCCCTATCCCACGTCTTATGGCCCAAGGAAGGCGCAGCCCACCCCAAATCACAATGGGGCTTTTGTAACTTTTTTTAAATTCTCTGCCAACTGAGACCGCACTTTACAATGCAGAATCCACCATTCAACTCCTGGACAAGTTTTCGGCAACACATTATGTACAAAATAAAAGACTGCTTGATTGATTTCCTTTTTTCTCCACTTTGTTATTTGGATTTCTTGCTTTGTTTTTGCAGAATTTCTTTAGAATAGGTGTCAATTTACTTTGTAAACACTGTGCTTAATTGTTTGTAAGGCTGCGGAAGAACTGGCACAAAGTGAAGTTGTTTTAGACAAGAACAAACAATTTGAATATGGCAGTTGGTGGGGAAGTGAGAACAAAGGGTGGGTTTTTATTTAAAGAACGAGTCAATCATGCCATGAGAAAGACAAAACACAGACTCCATGGGCTGAGCTGAAAAGCCCCAAGTTGCACTGTTTTAAAACGTGTGAAGATACTCAGTACAAAAGCACCGGATTTGAGCATCGATAAAAGAAATTCAGGGAGAACTACTGGAGTTCACAAAGAAAAACAAAATCTTTTCCCCTGAGGAAGGGAAGTGTCCTATGAAACCCCGTACTCAAAGATGACAGGGTCTGGGTGTACAGCTAGGCCCGGAATCAGGCACTGACCTAAATCGCAGTTTATGCAAACTGACTTAGCAAACACTCCATCAAATACGTTAAATGCATCAGACAGGAGACAGGAAATATTGAAAACACAGGGCTACAGCATCATAAAGGAAAGCTCTCCTCAGGTAATCTGCCTTCCATCCCCACTCCTCACATCAAGATACTTGATTTTCTCATCTGTGCATTTACTTGGAACTGACTGCAAGTCAGCAGTCAGCAAACATTTTCTCTAAAGAGCCAGACAATAAACATCTTAGGTTTTGCCGGCCACTGGGTCTCTGTCCCAGCTACTGAACTTGGCCGCTGTTCATGAGAGAAGCCACCACGGACTGTACACAAGCAAAGGGGTGTGGCTGTGTCCCATGAAACTTTAGGGACAATCAAATTTATTTTATGTCATCTGTATATGTCATGAAATATGCTTTTGATCTTTTGTTCAGCTATTTAAAAATGTAAAAAGTATATCTAGCTAACGGGCCATACAAAATCAGACATCAAACCGCAGATGGCCCAGCCTTCCTCTCCAACCAAATACTCACAGTGACTGGGTAACACTGCCTGCTCCCTCGCAAGGACAATTCCAAATAGCGTGTCTGAAAGAATGGATACTGCTATAGCTAAAAGCGAGGTGTCCCCTGAAGACTCACGTAATGAATGTACGATCCTCTATGCAGCAGTGTTCAGAGCTGGGGCCTGGAGGGGTGGCTGCATCATGAGGGCATTGACCTTGTCAAGGGGATAATCCACTGACTGAGCTCAGAGAGGAAGAGGCTACTAGGAAGGAGGACCTAGCTGGAGGAAGTAGATTTCTCAGGACATGCTTTTGAAGGGTGTATCTTGTCCCTGGCCTCTTCTGTCTCCCTGTCCCTCTCTCTCTCCCCCATCTCTGCCATAATGTTTCTTCTTGCCTACAGGCCTAAAACCAATGGAGCCAGCTGACCATGGCCTGAAACTGTGAACCAAAGTAAATCTTTCCTCCTTAAAGTTACTTTTCTCAGGTGTTTTGTCACAGCATCGGAAAGTTAAAATCCATGCCTACAGAGATGGAGAAATCAAAGCAGCAACCAGGTGGAACCACAACAGTAAAGACAGGGGGAAAAAAGAGCAACAACCAGCAAACAGGAAAGAGGGCTATGAGATGTGCTGAAACTCACGTGCATCAGCTCCAGGCAGGAGGAAGAGCATGGGAGGAAAGGACATAGCAGAACTGCCGCGTTCCTACCAGTACTTTATCTACATGGAGGAAAGTCCACAGGAGAAAGCAGAGCCTTGCTTTTGTGAATGGAAGGTGGAAGAGAGCCAAAAAAGCAGGGAAAAGAGAAAAGAAAGAAAGAAGGGGAAAAATATGTATATATACACAAGATAGCTAAGATAATTGCGCTACTAATTTCTATTGGTTTATTGAATGGAACAGTTAATGTTTAATTGTTTGATCAATCTTACATGCCTATATCTGGTTATCTGAGTAACCACCTTGAAGATAGTAATATGTAGTACAACAACCACTGTTAATTTCCTATCATCTTGTTTTGAAACTCTGAATCACTTCTATTGTTTTTAATGTTGTTTTCTTTATGTCTTTGTTTTTCTTACTTTGTTTTTGTACTTTTCTCTTTAAAATAAATAAAAGGAGGGCATGAGAAAATGAAGACACTGAAAATTAACACAGAGAGTCTTCCTATGTGACAGGAATTATTCTAAATACTACATACACATATACATTACATTGTTTAATCCTCCTAAAAGCCCTAAGAGGCATTATTATTAACCCCATTTCATAGATGAGGAGACGGAGATCCTGAGATGATAAATAAAGTTCCCAAGGGATGGATGAGCAGACTGACAAGATAAGAAGAAGGTAGATAGATAAGACAGAAAGACAGATGTTAGAAATGATAGCTATTAGATCAGGCAGACAGTAGACAGAGGGACAGATAATAGATAAACATGATAGAAAGACAGATGACAGAAATAACAGGTATTAGCTTAGGCAGATAAATGATAGATAAATCGATTACCATGTTAGATATAGATTAGATCCATCATAGATGGAGATCAAATGGATATATCAGATGCAGATTGGAGTAGATGGAACTCCAACTGCAAAGGTGGAGCCCTGAGCCCTCTGCCCCTGCCTCTGAGCCAGGATGAGAAAGTCCGTCAGCAACAGATTACTGGATCACCAGATTAGAACTGAAGGAGCAAGGCGTGGTAGGCGCTCCCCATTTTTACAAGCAGCCATGGTCTTCTCTACTTTTACAACAGGTTCCTGTGAGTGGAGGTTTCCTAAAGGAGATGAGTTTGAAGCAGTTTTGAAATGAGTAAAGGAACTAAATATCAAATCACACACCTGACCACAGGCCTCATGATGTGGGACTACCCAAATGCAGGAAAAACCAAGATGCAGGGGGGATTGCGGAGCTGGATGTGTTTTATTTCAGATCTAATGCAGGGACAGATTTCAAAAATACAGGTTCTACACACAGCCTCTCTCATATCCCAGAGGAGCTCGCTGGGGATGCAAAGCAGTCGAGCGAGGAGCCCTGTCTTGTGCTGTCCAGCGCCCACTATGGGCAATGTCAGTGCCCGGCTCCGCCCACCCCTCAGGAGCTCACGGGAAGGGCGGAAATGGACAGCAAACCACCAAGGAGGAAAGCATTATCCATGGTCCCCAGTTCACAGGCCAAAAATGAAGAAGAAAACAGCAGCTTTATACCCCTAGATACCTAGCCCTAAGTTGGTTATTCACAGAACTATTTACTCCAATACGGCTCTTACAACCACCTGTATCACCACAAATCAAAACCTTCTGTCGGTTCTCTCTTAAAATATCATCTTTTCCCACTCTGCAAAGACAGACACATCTCACTCAGATCTAGGCAGCTGGGGTTTTGGAAAAGATGCAAACCCTGCCCCCTTTTTAAAGTCATCAAAACTGGCCTGTGCTGGGCAGTGGCGGAAGTCACCACTCACACGTCCGTCATCAACAAACCCAGGCTTGTTATGCAGAAGGATTTTGATTATATGCAAAGTATATCTCAAACTAAATAACAGTTAAAGCAAAAAAGGAAAAGGAAATATTAAAATTGCTGCCCGGACACGGAAAGCTTAAAAGACAAAAATGTCTATCATTTCTGAGCATCTGCCTGACTTTTGGAAGTGAAACATGAATAAGCCAATTAAGGATCTCATTTCCGGGTGACTGACAAGTCGCATTTGAGCTACTAAACTAGTTCTGGTTTGGGGACTGGTAGGTTCCACACGTCAAGCTGTGACTCTGTTTAATCCAAATGTTCCCCTGAGGCCCTCTTTGGCTGTCTCTCTTCTCCAATTGAGTCTTTGCAAGTAGCCCTATAAACACGCTAATGAATGAACGGACAACTAATTACCTTGTAAATATGCATGAATAAGCACAGGCCTCAGATTCCTCCGCAGTCAGCCAAATGTCTGGGCGCCCTCTCGCTACTTATTTGTGCATGAGAAATTGTGAGATGACTGCGGGTAGAAACTGGGACCTATCCTCAAAGGAAAACCTTTCAACATGCAAAGAAAGCACTTTAGGGGGGTACTTTAAGGCATGATATAGACATAGATTAAATATACGGACATGTTACAGTAAAATACAGCAATTTGCCCAGTTAGCATGCATTCATAATTAATATTTTGGAAAAATACATTTTTAACAAAAATAAAAGACAAGTTCAACCAGGAAGCAAGGATTAAGCCATTCTGAGGTTCCATACCCAACAGTCAGGAAGCTGATCTCTCAAATGAAACCTTCTGGTCTGGAACTCTTTTATTTTGGAGTCGTTTTTTAATACACAGTCGTCCCCATCCTGCACCTCGGTTTTTCCATTGCCATCCTCTGGTTCTCAAAGATTTTAGGGTTTTAAGGCCCCTACAGAGCATCACTACAAAGGTCCATTTCCAAAGTGGGTGAGATCTGTCCCTGGAAATGTCCATTTCCATGTCAGAGCCTGTGCGGAAAATGGCTTGCTTAAGCCAGATGAAATCAACCCATTGGTATGCTGAGGGTCAAGGCTTTTCAGTGTGTGCCTGGAGGTCATAAACTAAAGTGGGAACCTGCAACCACACTTTAGTAATGACGAGAACTTCAGTAAGTTATTTAACCTCTGCTGTCCTCAGTTTACTCATCTATCATATGGGACTAACCAGAGCTGCTTTGTAGGATTACAAGGATGAAATAATACGTGTAAATGACCTAAATATCCATGTCTAGCACATTCTAATTGATACACAGTGGTACCTCGGTTCATGAACTTAATTTGGTTGGGTTTTTTTTGTTTGTTTTGTTTTGTTTTGTTTTTCCGGTACCGGGAATCAAACTCACGACCTCGCGCTTGCCAGGCAGGCGCTGTGCCACTGAACTAAATCCCCAGCCCCCACGAACTTAATTTGTTACATGATTCCTAATTGGTTCCATGAGAAGAAACGTGGAAAAGAAAGCCACGTTCCTATTCGTGGGGGGAAAGATGGCCTCTGTCGTGTCCATCACCAGATGCAGAGTTCGCAAACAAAAAAAAAAAATGTTGCCAAACGCTTCTCTTTGCAAACGAAATTGTTTGCAAACAAGTTTCATGAACCGAGGTGCCACTGCATCATATTCGTCATTATTGGTAGTCTTAGGAGACCTAGAAGGACAGTAAACTTTTTGTGTCTACAGACTTTATGGTGTTTCCCTAAATATCAGCTGGTGCTGGTCCCTATCTCACATGGACAACACAGAGAGGATCATGCTGAATTCAGAACCAAAGCTTCTGGGCCGGTAGAAAGCAGGGCATTCCGTAATTTCATAATAACAACTTGATTTTTTTGCAGTTGTCTACGCTAAAGTCTGAACCCAAGAACAGTACTGTTAGGAAAGTAGGGCAATGCTACTTGATCCCCAGTGGATGAAAACAAGAAGTGTCAAGTCCCTCGCAGCAGCGCTGCCGCAGCACACCCCTCATAACAGTAAACATGCGGAACACCGCGACGTTGCCGTAGTCCAAGGTCGTGTGACCGGAAGAACCGCTCAATTCTAGAGTCAAAGGGATTTCTTCGCCGCAGAAATCTGAGTGCTACAATTCAATCTAAAGCTCTTCTGAATGGACCACTGGTGTATATTACAGACAAGGAATTTTTAAAACCATAGTTTACTAGCTAGAAAGCAACTTAGATTCCATCTGATCTAATCACTTCCTCAGTGCATTCGTTCCTTTGATAACATTCTGATCATCAGTTACCAATTTCAGTATTGGTGACAGAACTCAGTAGGTACAGGTTGAGCATCCTTAGTCAGAAAATCCAAAATACTCCAAAATCTATTTTGAGTGCTGACATGATGCCACAAGCAGAAAACTCCACACCACATGGGCCCTGCAGGAATGTAGCTCAGCGGCACAGCCCCTGCCTGGCAAGCTCTAGGTCATGAGTTCGATTCCCATTACAATAAAAAAAAAAAGAAACTCCACACCACTGTGCTTTGTTTCATGCACAAAAATAGTAGAAATATTGCATAAAATTACATCAGAGCATATGAAGCACAAGTGAATTTCACGTTTAGATTTGGGTCTTATCTTTAAGACAATCTCATGTTTATTACGTAAATATTTCAAAACCTGAAATCAGAAACAGTTCTAGTCCCAAGGATTTTAAATAAGGAATTAACCTATATTCACCAAGTAGTGCATTTCATTTTTAATGCCAATAAGGTTATGTAAAAGCTTTTCCTTATATTATAGCACCTTCTGTCTCTTCTGAAATCATACTAGCCATATGTACTTATAGCCTTTGGGGGCAACTCAGCCTGCAATTAATTTTACTTCCAGGCCATATTCCCTCTAAGACTTGAATGAGACTATCACCTCCCATGCTTCAGGTGTTATACCTCTCTTAATATGATCTAAGTTTTACACTCACTTTCTTAGCAGCCACAGTGTATAGAATCAGTTCAAGTTCTAATATATTTTTATACTAACTCCTGCTATTAAACCACATCTCCTACAACACTACAAGCTATACTAATGCTGTTGAACTTTGCCCCACAAGGCTGAAATATGCACTTATCATCATTGCAACTCACTTCATTTGAACTCAGCCTCCTGACCAGTTGCAGTTTCTCTTTAAAGTACCAGCTCTGATAGCCAGTGAGTTGGTTCTTCCCTGGGAAGCATACCGGAAAAGTATAGTTCCTTATGTCTTCATCTAAGCTACTAAATTTGAAATTTTAAAAAGATAACAGGGTCTCCTGTTAGCAGGCTGGGAATGATCCTAAAACAGGGCAATTCTCTCAGGTTAATAAAACCTGAAACAGCAGTTTGTCAACAAACTTATATTCTACCTATCAGTGTACATCTTCCTGTTCTGTCTACAAATAAAGGTAAGTGACTTTGTCATCATCCTAGATTTGCTAAAACCCAAGATATTCCCTTAATCTACCAAGATAGCACTCTCATTTTTTAAAAAGTAAAGTGGCTCCTTTGGCCTGATTTGTTTTCAGGAAACTATGGCTCTCCGGGCTTTCCCGTTCCTAGAGATGAGGAAGCGGGGAAGCAGAATAACACCATTCAGGCTGCAGCTTTCAAAGTCAAACCTCATCTCTGTCAGTTACTAACCTGTACGCTGCTGGGCAAGCTGGTTCACATATCTAAGTGAACTAGATAAGATTTTTAGAAGAAAAGATGAACATATAACATGCTCACATCCAAAGCTTGGACAGACAAAATGTTCAGGAAAATGGTCCTTATTTATACATCTGGTTTGTGGGATTTGGTGACCATCTACATGGTGTCCTTCTGAAAAGTAGGTCTGCCTCACGTCTGGTTTTGCAGAAACAAGCTTGAGGTGGAGATCCTTGTACACCAGAGCTACAAAGAACTTCCTGGAAAAAGAAGGGGGCAGAAAACAGAGCCACCAGGAATGTGATTTCAGGTGAAATCTAGATTCAGTCCCAGCCCACAGGGCATACATTGCTCTGCCTGCCCCGAGAAAAGAAGCAAGCCTTCTGTGAGCTTTCCTCAGATGCTTCTCAAGTCAGCTGTGTCCACGAGGACACTCAGGGCTGTGAGGGAGGAAATAGAACACTCCTCACTTCCGGCAAAACACCTCTCTATTCACCCAAAGCCAAACTTCTGGATAAGGGTCTAGAAATGAGAAGCCGCCTCCTCAGTAACAGCTACAAGGTAAGCGTCCAACCAGTGACAGAAAAACCAGGGGATTTGAGTGGTACATTATCACCACTATCTCCCATGGAGCTACGGCAATCACTCCATCAAACCATGGTACCCACCGACACCCACGACCCACAGGGGAAAACACAAAGCTCTGTGCTACCTCTGTGATCTTATCTTTTCTTCTTGTTTTTCCTCCTTCAAAACTTTCCCTTTATTGAAATATATTGTGATTAAGCACAATTACCAAAGACCACAACATCTCCACTTCCGAGTTACAGTCTGTCTTATTGCTGTCAAAACATGGCTACAAACTATTTTTTTCTATAGAGAGCCTGAACATGGATGAAAATGTAGACTTCACTACGAGGGGATAAATTAACCACTAGAACATGATACACAGTAAAACCTTCAAGAGTGGGAGAGAAGCAAAAGCCCAAATGTTCTACCAGAGATGCAGCCACATGTGAGACTCTCCTAAAGCCTGTTTTAGGACTAATTCCACCAGCAAATTATAGGAAGAGAGAAAACCCCACAACCACACCTTCCAAAGTTTTCGAATTGTGGCAGTGGTTCTATGACATCTGTAGAAAACAGACCGACTCCAGGTCAAATATTACTCTGAAGTCTAACAATGGGAAATTTTGCTGAGGTTCTAAGTTCTTTGACCTCTTTAAGTCTCTACTTTCTCATTTGCTAAAGGGATGAAATAACATCTTCAGAAGTTATAGGTGGGGTTTTTACATGAAATGATGTCTAAAAACTGCCCGACGCAGGGTTTGGTACATGCTAAACTTTCAAAATGTGGCATATATTTTTAAAACTACTTCAAAAGGTGTCTTCAGAGGGGCTAAGAAGCTGAAAGTGAAGGTCTCCTGAAATCTTGTGATGACAGAGACTTTCACCATTGTATCAAAGTGTATCAATATACGGGTTAAACTGATTTATCTTATATGTGAATTTGACATCATAGAGACTTTTAAAAAATACTGAGGTGTTAGCATCCATAGATCCGTGTTGCTCATGTTCCTTTTCACACCGTCACCTTCCACAGTGGTTCTGTCTTTTAGAACTTTTGGGGTTACAGTGATGGAGGAGTTGGGGACACTAATGACATTTAGTGACACATCTAGGGATGCTAAACCCAGAACACTCTCACAATAAACTGTCCCACCTACGTCCTGCATGACTTCTCAATGCTATTCCCAGATCCTCCCCAAAATAACAGTGTGTTCTTACCTGAGCTCAGAGCCCAAATACTTTACACAAACCACTTAACACTCAGTGTGAATATACAAGCATCTTCCGGAAATGCAATTGCCAGGTTAATCCAGGGACAACAGCAGGTTCCTTTGTTCCATACTCTGCTCAGAGTTATTACATCAGAAAATCATAATAAAACTCACTTAGTGAAAGCAACTCACCCATACAACATGCTTCCATCAATCTGCTTTTGCTGCTGACCCAGTTACATTGAGTCCCCACATAGCTATAGGCATGTGACTTCTGCTGGCTTCCAGTGTAGTTGTCCTGAGTATTTTCATGATGAAATGCATGTTTCAGTCTACATCGTTTACCTCTTCCTTTGGTTTTATATTATTGTTATAGCATTTCACTGATTTTTTTTTAATTTTCATGACTGGGTAAGTTAGATTGTCTGCATATTTCTTATCAGGAGAGTACAGAAGATGGTACAAACTATTTGTTGTAAAAGTGTATGTGTGGAGGACTGGGGATTTAGCTCGGCGGTACAGCGCCTGCCTGACAAGCACAAGGTCATGAGTTCGATTCCCGGTACCAGAAAACAAACAAACAAACAAACAAGAAGTGTATGTGTGAATATGTAATGTACCAGCCCTGTGTGCTCTCTGCTGGAGATGATACTGGCCATCATTACCCTGGTGACACAATCTCTGTCCTTTTCCAGCACACCTTTGGAGATTATAATTTGCTGATAAGACTGAAAAGACTTCCGAATGTCCCACAGGATCTCCTATTGTCAAATGCTTTAGAATTGGTCATTGGTCTCCATTCTCTACCATTTCAACACCATAACACAGAGCCTCTGACTTTGACATTCCAGGGCTTTTTGGCTGAATGCAAAGCAGCATATACAAGTGCACCCATACAACAAGACTTATTGCTATGTATATGATTTTTTTTTCAGAGTCAAAGTACATATCCAAGTAGATAAAGTAAGTACTTTCCTTTTTGTGTAGTGACAAGCCACAAACACAGTTGGCATTGGGACAATGTAGTTACATCAACTCCCTAGAATTTTTAGTGTCTCAGATTTTTGGGATGGAATGTTAACTAATATTATAAAAATACACATCTGTTCCTATTGTACATGGATGATAATATGGTCACAGAAATGAATATACAGAATTGGAGTGGGATCAGACTTTTGCTCCTAGGAATTTAGGCATTTAATCTTATCTAATAGAAAGGAAATGGCCAGATACTAAATTTGCTGAATTAAATACACAAAATCTTGTTTTGTCCTTCCTCTCCCCACCCAAAACATGAACCGATGCTTCTACTTCCAGAAGGCAACCAAAGACCTCTGGCTGTCTGTCTAGGATATAAAATGCTACTGTGCTATACCTGTACCTGGATTGTTCCACTTTTTTTCTCCAGGAAGTTGGTGAGGCAAGCAGCTACAAGGATACTGCCATTGCTGGAGGGAGGTAGACCAATGAAGACCAGAGGCGCTGCTGAACCCCTCTGAGCACATGGCCCCTGAAAACAATTGAGGCCCTTGGTTTTCCTCATTTCTATAAAACCTCCAAAAGTGAAGTTTTTCCGAGGAAAAGCTTTAGCGTTTCTAGTCTGGTGTGGAACAAAGTAAAAAAGAATAAGGTTCCTTAAATCTTTCTGAGAAATTAGCACACGAACACAAGAAAACACAGCAATTGCCTCCACTGAAGAAAACACCCACTCTTTGCTCGCAGCCATGTGAATCAGAGATTGTTTGCATTAATAAGGCATTAGCCTCTTTTTTTTTTATTGTCAAATGCCAGCCGTTCAATGTCCCACATTTGCCCGTGAAATTCAGGGCAATGAAGCTGACAAAATGTAATTTACTTGCATTGAAATGTGCCAGATCCACGATTTACTTCCCAGCCGGTCGGGCTGGATCTCACCTTCAGTGGCCTTTTTGAACTATTAGAGAAGAAGCCAACTTCCCTCAGCCACAAATGGCAAGGGTGTGACAGGTGGGTGGGCGTGCCAGCAGCTCACAAAGCTACTAATGTCACAGAGATTTTTCCAGAGAAGGAGGAGAAACTCTCCCCTCAACTTCAAATAAGTGCTGAAGCTCTCCTTGAATTCAGAAGTAGTTCACCTTTGGCACACATACCTTAAAATTAATGCAAATTTATAGATGAGAATAAAACACACAGGTTTAGTCATCTCTAAAAAACACATAACAAGCTTAGAAAGAATTTACTAGAGCGTAGAACTAAACTAAACTTCACAAATAACCTATGTGTATAATGCATTTCATCATAATGAGAAGAATTCTTGAAATGGAAAAAATAAGTCAGAGAACATACAGAAAAACATCAAAAAGTATGGGTTTTGGGGGCCAGATTTTCCATACATACAAAACAGTACTATGTTTTTTAAAAAAGTGTCTTCTGAGATTAATGTTTGAGGCTATCTATCATGATATTATGTGTAACACCAAGAAATTTGGAAGAAATAAATGCCCAATCACAAGGAAAGTGGTTAAATAAATTATAGTGCATCCATATTATGACACCACTAAAAAAAATCGCACTGTAAAAGTGTATTTAATAACATGAGGAAGTGTTTCCAATACAATGTTAAAGTTAAAAATCAGTTTACAAAGAGGTATGAATATTTTGACCCTTTCTGTACTGCAGAAAAAGAGGATATTTATTCTATGTTAGCAGTGACTATGTGTCCGTGGTAAGATTACAGATTATTTTTATTTCATTTTGTGTTTTATTCCATAACTTAAAAAAGCTTTTCACATGAAACATCTTGGAAAAAAGAAACAACTAGAATGTTTAAATCACACTATGGCTGAAAAAAATGAGGTTGCATACAGTAACAGTCCTATAGTATTCAGATTTAATTTCTCTTAGTAATATTCCCCCAGGTTGGCAAGGGAAAAAAACAAACAAGAAAGAAGAATCCTTTCTTAGGAAATTTGGATCAAGGATGAAATTAATGGATCCTCTGTTCCACAAGAAAACTACATATCTGCCTGTATTTCACATTCACATTTAAACACATTTCTATACCCAAATAAGGCAGCATCTGATTTTTAATGGATTTAAAGCAATCCATTCCCAAATGCCTGTAGCATCTGTGAATACTTCATTTAGCAATTAGCGGGATTTCCATTTCCAGAAGCATTAACAGTGATTTTCACAGAGTCAGACCACAGTCAAGAATGTTCCCACCCTTTGGAAGCTCCTGATCTTATCTCTCCCAGCATACCCTCTGCCCTCACCAAACCAAAACAACGTCTGCAACAAAGACTATATTTACAGTCCTCAAGGAACTCTAAAATAAGCCCCGGAACTCTGTCAGGCACACCAGAAATGGGCCTTCATGCCCCACTGTGGTTGGAACAGAGGTGAACGTGTTTGTGGTCAACTGGTCAGGAACAAATCAACTTAAAATAAACTCAAGCCCAGGGCACTTCGTTGTGACCAATCAGAGAGCAGCACAGAAAACCCATGTGCAGATGTAATTCCTTCAGCAGAAGATAGAAAACGCAGCAAGAGCCTTTCCTACCAATTAAAGGTAGTCAATATTGATTATCTGAGGGATTTCCATGCTCAGGAAGCAAATTAGAAACTCAATACCTGAACCATTCCTAAATGCGGTTATCAACTTCAGAGTTTTATCTCATAAAACCAATTCAGCTTAGAGTTTAATTCTATTAAATTAGGGCTTAGAAATAAGATTTGCTCTAGAATGAATGCATCATTAGTTTTAAAATGCAATATACTGAAACCCAAAATGTGCTGTATTACAGTTTGAAGAATAAATGAATAAAGATGGCATCTAAATGCACTTCTCCCTAAATATATTTACCAGCCAAAAAAGTGATTGTTCCTAAAGACATGACTGAGTTCTTTCATCCAAGGGAGATGGCCCCTCTTGCTGGTGTAAAATAATCTCACTAGTCCTGTACTTTTGTACCAAAGTTTCCACTTTGGTCTTCCATCTCCTTGTTCTAATCATTGACTAAAAAGTGGAGGTTAGGGGTCATTTTACCTTCTTTAATCCTTTGGTGGTGCTGGGGTTTGAACTTAGGGCTTCCTGTGTGCTAGGCCAGTGCTCTACCACTGAGCTGCATCCCCAGCCCATTCCATCTTCCTAGATTTTTATCAAGTGAAGCCCAATGCCCGATATAAGACTAAGTAAAAGAGGGTAACATAGAGATCCTAAAAAGGATCTCTAAGTTGGAGATTTGTTCCTGACCAGTTGACCACAAACACGTTCACCTCCCTGATGCTATTCAAGTTGTAATATGCTATACCAAGCATTTTCTTCTGCACTTTTTATCTTTGCAAAAGATCAAACCCAAGGCCTCAAACATGGTGGGCAAGTGCAGTTTTTTAAGAAGACAGAGAACCCATAAAGATTCCCCCTACTATGTGTTTTCAGGCACAGGTCCTCTGCCCAGTGTTAGTGGCAGATACGCATTATGGACATCTTGCAGAAACAGAAAACGTGGCACTGATCTCAACTAGCAAAGGGGCTCCTCCTGCAGCGCGTGCCTTCCCCATGTGCATGAGGGGTGGGGTGAGCCACACAAGCTCAGTGGTGTGCATCTAGTAAACAGGGGTATTACAAGAATGAGAATGATAAAGAAAATAAGAAGAGGTTCAGATCATGTCAAAGAAACTCCAGGAAGGCCTGGACATTGAAAGATGCACCAGTACAGGCAGGACAGCTGCTGGGCTCAGTAAGTCTTGGATGTCCCAATAACAACATGTGATTTGCATCCACAACAATGATCAGAGCAGACTCTTTAGCACTGAAACTGCATTTACTATTTAGCAAGAAAATCATTGTGTGTTCATGCATTGTGCTGTATCACACTGTATTTTAGAACCTTGCGTGGCATCCTTCTGACCTCCTGAAATGCTGCCACACATAGTTACACCCTCCAGAAGAGAAAACTAATATCACTGTGTCATGTAAATAGATGACGGATGGGTTCATCTGGCATTTGCATTTGGGAAGAGTCTCAACATGAAAACTTTTCAAGATACAAAAGTAGCACAATGGATGTCCAGAAAACTCCCATCAATGGAAGCTGATCCGAGCTCGGTCTGGTTTTAATACTGGGCTTTCACATGTAGCATACCATGATGATGGAATTCTCGGCACATAATAATCTACAACTTTCAGTAAATTAGGGGGCATGTAAGCTGCAATGGAAAGGAGACGTGAAGTCTACCCAGCCTTTCTCACTGAACTAATGACTCGCAACCCTTTCTCCTCCTCTTCACTGCTTCTGTATTTGTCACTCCATTATTTGTGCAACCCTGATTTATCTATTGAAAAACCAAACAAAATAATATCTAAGAGAATACAAGGAGATGGTAAATTCCTGCCTTTTCTCTGCAGAAGGGTAGCTGTACAGCTCAAGATGAATACTCCCAAATTTCCCCATCATGGGGAATTATCCTGAAAGCATCTCTAAAGCTTTTTTAGATTTCAGGTGAGGACTTGTATTCCAGATTGTCTAACATAAATTTCTGGAAAGTTCTCTAGCTCCTACTTTATAGAAATTATCAATATCACTGAGTGTAGTAGTGCACACCTTTCATCCCAGCACTCTGGGAGGCTGAGGGAGGAAGATCACAAGTTTGAGCCCAGTCTGGGCAACTTATGAACTTAGTGAGACTCTGTCTTAATAACACATAACAAAAAGAGCTGGGGACGTAGTTCTGTGCAAAGGCCCTGGGATCAATCCCTGTTATGAACAAAAGATCATTACTACCAGGCAAGTGGTAAGAAAGTTATTGCTAAATTTAAACCTTATTGTTACACTGTCCTACTGGGGAGTCAAAATTAACTTAGTTTTATAAATTAAGGCCTTTATAACCTTTTGCAAATGTCTGATATGCTCACTTAGGGAAAGAAGTGGCCCCACCCCTTGACTCATGGTCTCTCTCTGCCTTGGGGGTGAGGGGGAGAATTTTCAAAAGGAAACCCACAAACCTCTACCTGGAGGCATGACCTTGACTAAGTCCTTTTAATCTTCAGCCATCCTGTTTCCTCCATTTCTAGAAGAAGAGGAGTAGAGAGTATCGAGGTCTGACCTTGCTCATGAATTTGGAATTTATAATTCCAGGAGCTAGTACCAAAAGATGCCTGAGCGGTAAAGAGAACAGCAACAAAAAAGCCACAGGGCAAGAACACAACTGTGAAAATCAAAAGGAGAAACTTGCATCCTTGTAGCAAGGAGAGAGGGAACCATGGGGAGAAGTTGACCAAAATTACTGAGACTCAAAAATAAAACTGCTTCATATATTAGCAAAACCTCCCTGTAAAACACACAATGGCAGGAATTTGCACTTTGGTTAGGAGCATGTGGACAAGATAGCACAGGACTGTTTATCTGAGAAAGAAGGTAACACCGTGTGCAGTAAAAGCATCCTACAGCATGTCTTTTTCATGCAGCAGGAGCGGCCTTCAGACAAACACCAAAGAGACAGGAGCAGCTAATTTAAAAAATAAAATGCAAAGTCCTGTGGCCCGGTTCAAATTGGGTTTGACAGTGAAGGTCACAACTGTTGTCTAAAGACAGTGCCTTGATCATTGCGGATGCAGGCACAAACACAACAGCAAGAAGATCGTCCCAATTCCAAATCACCCCAAAGTGCTTTCCTCCACAGCAGCTTTCTTTCCTTTTTTTAAAACAAAAGGATGAATTATCAAATGATTGATCATTTTGAGAAATGATAAGTAACATTTTCCTTCAAGCATACTGCAAGTGACAATCAGCAAAAATTCCCAAACAACAGTATCAACTGGCCTTTGAAGCTTTTCTGTGCCTCTGAATTTTTTTTTTTTTTTTGCAGCTTTCCAACTACTTCCATTTCATTCCTGTGTTTCTTGCCATCTCTCCTTCACCCATTTTGCTTTTCTTTTTACAGTTTTTCTAGTCCCACCAAGTATGAGGAATAGCAAAGCATTCAAGTTTTTAAAAACTGTTCGAACCAGTTGTAAGATTCATTGTCTGTAAAGAAAATTACTTTGGCCTCCAACATATGTTTCCAATACAAATGCATCGTGTAAAATGTAAAAGACCTCTTGTCTACTGTGGCAATTCTCATGGAGCCATTTTGGTCTTTATAGAAAGATCTCACTTATATCTTAGTGAAAAAAAAATATATATGAGGCAAAGCAGACTCGGCACCTTTCTTGGGCCTGTTTTATATTTTTCTCATGCTGTCTCCTTAAGACACTGGCACTTGATAAAAGTTCACTTTCTTGGGGCAGAACTGGGCTTGTCATTTCTTTGGAAGTGATTAAAGCCATTAACACAACTTCACCATAAAAGCCTGAATAAATGTCAGGGACCCACAGTCCCGACCCCAGAACCCAACCTGTCCCTTCACTGCTCTGTGTATTCCCAGTCATATGTCCTCTTTGGGGAGGAGAGGCAGCGTTTTCTTCTTTCCTCTTCTCTAGCTTCTCTGATGGAAATAATGCTGCTTATATATTTTTGCAAATATTTCCAGAGAATTCTGACTCTCAGAATTAAAATCGTCTGCTTTAACAACTGAATCTTTAGGTGATCACTGTATTTTTTTAAGACCATTGCAAAGAAACAGGGAAGCAAAATTCTCTTCAGTACAGCTGACCAGGAAACCAGTTGCTTGGGAAATCAGAAGGAATACACACAACAGAGGTTGCATGAAATCAACTACACTGTAGTGAAATACTCCAAATACATGATTTGTGTTTGTGGAGAGGGCATTTGTGTTACTTCCCAAAATCTCTAAGGCACTCTTTCTCAGTTTGACAGTTACCTGCCATACTGCCCCTACCTTCCCAAACAAGACTGTAAAAGCCACATGTCATAGTCCACCCTGTCAGTTCTCTAAGTGAGAAGCACCCTAATTACTTATGTGGTGAAAGGGAAGTGCTGGGCATACATTTCATGGGCTGATGTCTTCTGTGGTGAATTTCTAGGAATCTTTCCGGGATGCTCCACTGGGGTCTGTATCTCTCAGGCCTTCATACAAGTTCTGTGAGCAATCTGTATCAGTTAATAAATCTCCTTTGACTTACCTGGAGTGAATTCTGCTGCCTATAACCAAGAACCCCACCATACATATATCTGTATAATAGGTGTTGTGAAATAGGAAGTTGTTCAAGTGAGAAGGGGAACTAGGGAGTGTGGAGTAGAAAGGAAGGTAGGGAAAAGAAAAAAAAGGAAAGGAAAGGAAAAAAGAGGAAAGAAAAAGAAAAGAAGAGAAAAAATGGAAACAAAGCTTTTGTAAATAAGGAGGGAAAGAGAGAAGGCAAGGGAAGGGATTGGGGGAAAAAAGAAGAATCAAGATCTATTGTGTACAAGTACAAATTCCCTATGATGAATGTTAGCATTATGCATATCTAAAATGTACCAATAATTTTTTAAAGAATTTCTCAGTTGCGTGCTTAATAACTAATAAATATCTATACATATTAATTTCATCTCTCCCCCTCTTATGCTTTGTAATTCTATCCTCACTACCCAGATCAGAGAAGGACAGAAATCCAGGGAGAAAGTGACCTACACTAAAACCTCTGCCCTTCAGCCCAACATCATGAAACCCAGAGCAAGCTGCCAACTCCAGGAGAGCTTTGGTTGGCACAAGCAGAACAGATAAGTGGAGAGGAGCTGTCCCTGCAAGAACAGGGCACTGCAAGTTGAGTACGTAGGCAGTGGGCAGAAAGTAGAGGATAGTGAAAAATGACCCAGAGGGTGGACCCAGAGGGAAGGTGACCTGGAAGGGCTCCAGGACTAAAGAGTATGGATAGTTGCACACCAGAAAAAAGAACACCTTCCTCTACCTAAGACTGAGACAGCTCACCAAAACCAAACCACCCTCAGTCCAAAGGGAGAGAGTGCCCCACTGAAGCAGACCAAACACAGTCTTCAATTTCAAAATCAGAAAGGAGAAAAAACATATAGTGATGGTGACCAGATATTCAAGTTCCCAGCAGCATCCTCTAAATTCGGCAGTTATTTTCCACAGCTCTCCTTCCTGATACAGGTGATTTTTTATATCATAAGACACTCATTTCTGCATGCACCTAAGGCCTCTGCTACACTCTGATGCATGGATCTTCCTGTCTTACAGTCTTTACATCTTGTGACGTAGCCAGCCAAGAGTAGTGAAACCGAGAGGAACTCGGTAGATGTTTTGTGAAGTACAGAGATACAAAGTATTTAAATCTGCCTTCTTAGATTATGATTTATTACTGACTTCTGATGAATAGAAATCCAGTCAAATTTTTTCTGATATAAAAATGATCATGCAGAATGTAATATTCCAGCTGCAAATTAAGAAAGCAAAGGTTTTTTAGTTACTCTTACTTTGTGCTCTTGCCTTATCTGTGCTTTCCAAAAGCATTCCTTTCAATTTGGGGTGTGTGCTATACACTCCTGATACAAGACTGGAATCTTTTACAATCCAGTGCCAGAACTTGCACCTTCTGACTTCATGGCTTTATTCTTAACTGATGTCAGGGATCAGGGGCTTCCCTCAGCTTCCAGATCTCATTTCTGTAACCTCTTCCCAAAGAATTTCTCTACCAATGCAGTCAACCTTATATCTGTTCCCAAAGTCATTCTTCAACCCCAATATTGTGCTGTATACCAAGGGTACCACGGTATGCACAGAGCTTGGAGCACGACAGACGTTAACCACACACCTGCACAATGAACAGCATATTTAGACTGGCAATGAAGCAAAGTTGTGCAGAGTGAAGTGAGAAAATAAAATAGGGAACCTACGAGCCTAGCAGGGCAGCTGTTGGGCAACCATAAGAAAATTTATTTATCGACCAATAAAATCTGGCAAAGACACTGGGTGAGCTCTGCACCTAGGGTTTAAGAGACCTGATCACTTCCTGCATGCTGCTGGAACATCCTCAACATTTATATAAACTTGCCTAAGAATGCTTCCAGATGAACAGCCCTAGGCATTTGAGGTATCACAGGGGAGGTCACAGACCAATTAGCCATCACAGCCAACATCAGCAGCAAGCTGTCCAAGGTGAACCCAGACAAAACTGCTGACTCACAGAATTATGAGCAACTATAGGATTGTAATTTTGGAGATGTCTGTTATGCAGCAAATGCTAACTAATGCACTTGGTATATTTAAGTGACAAGGAGTTTAATAGATGAAAAGTCTGGGTTGTGTGATAATAGCCTGGGTAGAGGAAACTTCCTGAGGAAGATCCTGAGACAATAACATTGGAGACACTGAAGGGCAGGTGTGGCCTGAGCTTGATGAGAGGGAACAGGGCACCTTGGAGAAGTCCACATTGCCATGGGCTCTGTAGAGAAGCTCTTTTTCCTGTCCAATTTTCTACATCATTCCTCAGCTCTGTTCATTAATTACATACCTGCACCCCATTCGTGTCCTTCCTCCCACTCCCAGTTCCAGGTCATGGGCACAGAATTCTGAGGCCCAACTTGGGGAAATCTCCACACCCAGGACTCAGACAGCCATCCCCATGTGCCTAAGAGCATGGCACCGCCTTGAGGAGACTTTGGGCAACTGTTCAGAATCTCCAAACACCCTTTTCTCCATGTGATGACAAGTACCCTCCGCTCTCCCCTCCCCTCAAAGCTGGGAGACATCTATCCTTTTTCAAAGAGTTTTAGTCTCAAATTATTTTTGCCCCTTTATTATCTCATTATTTACTCCAGGTACACTGAGATAGGGGAGAGGGAGAGGGAGAGGGCAGAGAGTGGGAAGAAAGAGGGAGAGGGAGAGAGAAAGGGAGAGGGAGAGGAAGAGGAAGAGAGAGAGGGAGAGGGAGAAGGAGAGGGAGAAGGAGAAGGAGAAGAAGGAGAAGGAGAAGGAGGAGAAGGAGAAGGAGAAGGAGAAGGAGAAGGAGAAGGAGAAGGAGAAGGAGAAGAAGGAGAAAAAAGAAAAAGGGAGGCCGTGATTGACTTTGAGAAAGACAGTAGACACAACCTTCCCCTCAAAGTCAATCACGGCCTCACACAGGCCAAGGTTGAGCTTCTCTCCCATATTTGAGTCTTATACTTTCTTCTTGGGCAGTCTGACCATTTAAAATAATCTGCTTAAAAACAAATGTCTTCTTCTTTAGATTTGCCCACATGAGACTGAACACCTTGCAGTCATGATATTAATTTAATCAGTATATTTAATTAAAAAGTGTGTGGACACCTGTCACATCCCAGGCATCCAGCACACCCATTCCTCTCCGAGCGCTCTCTGATCTCCACAGGTAACAGCCTCCCCTCTATTATCATGGGCTTGCTGAGAAGGTGGGTCGAAGTGCCCAAGCCTCATCTGAATCTGCAGTACCCTGTGGTCCAAGACTGCCCAATCAAATGTAAATCATACAAGAACAGAGAGAAGTCATCAAATCTCTTCTGAAAGCAGCAGTGACAGCCAGACACCAGGGCCATTCCCACTGGAGCTGGGCCCGAGCCTTCCTGCTCAGGCTACCCTCAGGTCCTCCGAGCCCTCTTTGCCTGCCTCTCCCTAAACCTTGTCCCCTAGCCCTAGTAGACTCTTCTTGCTCCCCTTCTATGCTTTCTCTCAATAAATTCTTTTGTTGAATTTCCTAGAGTTTACTCCAATGTGTGTAACCACAAACCATGACTGGTACAGACTGTCGGAAATGGGATGGTGAAATCTGTAGCGCTTGTGTCACCTACCGAAGGCAGTGAAATTTATACCTACACAACAGTTGCTCAGTACCTCACCCAGACCCACCCAAAGGTTAAATGCTGTTCTTCGTGTCATGACATGAATGCAGAATTAACCTGGAAGCATAGGAGCTCCTCAGATGCTATAACAAACCTCAGCATATTAGCTAAAAGTGTATTTTTTTTTCATTAAAATGCAGTCACCATCCCAGCACAAGTGTCATTCCGTGCACGCTGAAGGGTTTCCTTACATCCTTTTTCTTCTTCTTCTTTAATGAGCTGACTCTTCTCTCTTAATCGGTCATATGCCCAGGCTCCATATTTTTATTTCAACACTCTGCATTATCAGTTTATAATCTAAGGGCTTTAAGCCAGTTATTGATCTGCTGTTTAAAGAACCTTTTCATGCATTCTCATGACTTCATAATCTTCTTTATACCATTTTTCTGCCTTGAAAATTCTACCCTTTGAAAATGGCAAATATTGTGCTATTAAATTTAAATCAGGATGAGAAGGCCCAGAGCTCTGGATAGATTCATCCAGGTCAGTGTTCTCTAAGAAGATGTCACATTAACTCCCCCAGTCACCAGGCATGTTTACAACACTCCTTTAAAAAAACCTTATCATGGTCAAGGCACACATAAATTGTACAACTTTGGAAGCTGTGGCGGAGCTGCAAATCCATGGTGTAGCAACCTACAGGCTGTTTTAGAAAAGATAGCATTTTAAATACAGCTCATGAATAAGCAAAGAGCCCCGACCACCCAAATCAACTTGAAGAGTAAACACAGAGGAAATGTTTAGTTAAATTTTAGACGCCATTTGACTAGGGGAAAAAGGCTAAAACTTATCAGTGGAGAATGAATTATGTCAATACCAAGAAGCTAAGCCACTGCAGAGAACTGTCTTCAAGCAAAAGTTACACAGGCAAAGGGCTAACTGTTTATGCACCACAGATAAAATACACTCTACTACAAAGGGCTTGCCCACGCGAAAGATAACAGCAGAAATGCTCTCAAATAAGTAGGATATACATACATAACTTATTTGTGTATTTGCATGACTATACTTAAGGACTATCACGGGAAATAAATAGGTGCTGACACATAGCCAGGGACCAAAAAAAAAAAAAAACAACCAAAACAGGCCGCTGTTAACACATTTCTATCTATACATCCTGTGCCCATGAACTACTGGAGTCCACTACCTTTATGCAGCAAGGATCTGTGGAGGTAGCGATGTTCATTCTGGGTGGGACTAAAAAGAAGTCAGAGGGTATCTTGTAATTTTTAGCTATGCTTCCTGTGTTTAGAGGGAGGAAGTACTCTTCTTGTTTACACAAGTTTCTTATAGACAGGAACTACGACAGTCACGATGTCTTTACATGGGGGAGCATAGAGTTCTAAGACAGTATCTGAAACAAAGCAGATACCCGATAAACACTCGTTTCATTAAACTAATTCTCCTGGATCTGCTCTCAGTGGGAGAGCCTGGGCATCTAGTAGTTCAGTGAAATAATACTGAGCTACTTTCAAATACTGAGTATGTGCAGGAAGGTCAGAATTGCATCTTTTCCATCTCCCATGATCATCACTATACATGCAAGTGAGGTGTGCTGAGGACATTTCACATAATTCAGGGACCTGGAGAGAATCTCCTCTATGCCACTGAGCATTGGCCAAGCTGTGCACGTTACATATTCCCTCTCAACTAGCAGGCTGAAGGCAATGCCAGTAACAAAGCATTGCCTCCAGCCAATCCTTGGGGCCACGAGGCATCGCCACCAGTGCAGTGGGCCATTCATCCGTTCAGCCCCGTGGAGGAGAGAGAGGCTTCGAGGAAAGAGAGCCAGAACAACAGCAGAAAGACAAAAAGCTAAAGGAAGCTTCAAACTAGGCCGCCCCAACCCTCATACAATTTTTTTTCTAAGAAGCCACAGAATGCTAAGACAAGGGCCCATTATTCTCTGTATTTCTTAGACAAGATTTGATTTAGAAAATGCCATTTGTAAAATTTAAGAGCAAACTCCTTCTTTTTTATTTGTTCATAAAAATCACTTGGAGGGAAATACCTTGTGAGATATAGCCCCCAGTTTAAATTAAGTTCACAGGCGATTCAGAACCATGCAAGTGTTGATGTTGGTTATGAGGTTGGTGATGAGGTCCTTAGATGAAATAGACCTGAGCATGTCCATTAGCAAGTGCCGGCCAGCAATTCTGGGGTGGGAGAGAAAGACACACACAACTACCTCATTGCTTTCTTCTTACAACTCTTCCTTACAGACACCTCACCAAAACACCAACTACACCTTGTTGGCAATAGCTGAAAAAAAACTTTCAGTAATGTCTTGCATTGACTCAACAATTCATAGGCCAATCAAAAAGAGGTTCCCGTCCTTGCCAGGCTCCCACTGCTGTCTCATATCCACCAGTGGGCTATGGAGTCCAAGGAGGCCACTCAGCAGACGAATAAGAATAAGTGTCCAAAATCAACAGTGCTTTCGAGTCCTAATTGTTTACCTATTGACCCAAATTTTCAGAAAGCCATTTGTGAGGAGAGATTGGCTCAGCACACAACACTCCATTATGCCAGATTTTAGCCATCGTGCCATAGCTTGGTTGGAAGAAAAGGGAGGCTGAAGACTTGTGCACCAGGAATAAGCAGCCTATTAAGATCTGAAAAGCTGTCATCCACACCGAAAGGACCTGTGTCAGCCACCGAGGATATATTTTAAACCGCCTGTCCGCAAGAAAACTTTAATAATGCAGCCTTGCTCTAATGTCTTGTGAGAGGAGAGGCAATTTTACTTCTTCTATTAACCCAACGTGATTACAATGGCTTATTTCATGGAATATTAAGTTCAAATTCTGCTCCCTGGGAGGACAATAAAAAAAAAAAAAAACAGTGTGCTTATGACTTTGCCCGAAATAGCCACAGGACCACAGCTCCTTGGTGCTTTTAATGCAGCCAGGCAGTAATCTACTATAATTCGCTAATGGTGAAATAAATTAGTGACCAAATAATAACCTGAAAAGATGACATCAAGATGGAAAGCAAATGTTTATCTTTTGCAAAAGACGGTATAACAAAGCTTACAGAAGTCTCACCAATCTTCATTTTAAAAAAAAAAAAATCCTTATTAGATACCTGTCATAGTACTCGTCTATTAGTGAGATGGTAGCTAGCCTAGATAACAAAACAAATAATCACCTTGAAAAACCACAAGCAACTTCAGAGCTACCTGTACTAGAAAGATATTTGGGGGAATCAGTTCCTCTCACAATTCCCTGTGAGATCTGCACCCCAGATGTGAATTCAAAGAGTAATTGTAACGATGAAAAATGGTAGGTCCGACATAATGAGGGTCACCTAGGATCTTCTGTGGGTCCAACTGCAAGATTTTACAGCCAAACTTGTGACTTATAGTCTCACTTTTAATTGTAAATGAATAATTGATTTGAACAACAGTCACAATTAGTTGCCCAATAATCCTAAAAGCCAATAGGCAGTGGTCCCCAAAAGCCATGATGAACACTCAATATTAATGTCTTTCATTCTCCAGTATGGCTCCTGTCCTCTACTCTCTCTCCATGTAAATAGGAAGAGACCCTTTCTTAATAGCAGGAGACAGGAAGTTCATTTTCTTTGGCTCTGTATGCTCTTTGAATAGAGCACAAAGTGATAGAGGTTGGACGATTATCTTTAATAAATTTAATTCACACCATTCATGGTATGAAACCCTTTCTACATCCGGGGCTTCCATAAACAATGTTAATTTGATGGGATGAGAACCACAGTTACTTAACTATTCTGGAGATGGTGATCAAATTAGCCTGGTCTGCAGCAGCACAGCTCATTTGAAAATAGTCAAGTTCATCAACTACAAAACAATATCCTCAGATCCAATGAAAACACAAGCAGAGAAAATCCTCTCCTTCCATTTATATATTTCTTTATCATAAGTGGCATATTAAGGTAAAACCAAGTACAGTGAACTGACATCAATGGCTCAGAAATGACACATTACCTTATGAATGTGATTTATCTCTGTTTTTACTTTTTACGGGAGAAAAACACACTTACCTTTCACGCTTTTTTTTTATTTAAGAAATGCAAATGGTAAATGGGATTATAATCAAAAGCCAGCAAACCTAAGGAATGTTGAAAGTTAAATATACACAGAAATAGTGCCATGACTCTAAAAAAGGGAGGAAAAAAAAGCATATGAATACAATAATGCTTATTCTCACTCCCGCTGTAGCAGAGTTCTCTGTTTGTGGCCCACGTGAAAAAATGATCTGATAAGAGGAGCAAGGCTAAATGGCAAACGGCAAACATCCCACCCTGATGTATTTCCTCAGCCCTGACCTTCAGATAAAAATCGTAGAGAAATCTGCAAAACCTCCAAATATGCAGCACCACATGCTCCCAAGATTTTCAGACACAACAGCCAGAAGGAAAAAAAAAAGTAAAGAGAAAAAAGAAACAAAGGTATCGCTACTGAAAACAGTTAGCCCTTTCCCTTCAGGGTCTCGGGTCTCTTTCGCCATTTGGTTCTCTGTGAATGTGCAAGCCCAGGCACGTGTGCTAGACACATGTGTGTGTCGATCATTTTTATATGTGTGTATACCCGGTATCGAGTGTGTGGGGAGTTCACATGAGATATATTATATACATACTGTGTGCATATTTAAAAAGAAAAAAAAAAGACTTCAAACGGTAAAAATTTATTGCACTGTGAAATTAGCTAAAATTATGACAACTGTAAGAAAAAAAATTATACGGGCAAAATTTGGGTCTGGTGGAAGAATTCTTTGATGTCTGGATTCCAATTTAACCCCCGACTGAGTTCTAAGAATCAAATGAACAAAGTATATCATACACCCCAAGTCTGCCTGTCAGCACCAGTCATCATTTTTTATTTTATTCTTTCCAGCTGCATGTATTTACAAGACTGTTCTGACATTTCCTCCCCTCAAAATGTACACATTCACTGCTACGGGCAGTTGCAAAATACATTTGTAAAACAGTTCAACCCTGTGTTTGTTTATTCATTATGCATCTCTATCAGTCTCAATAAATATGTATCACTCTAATTTTTTACATTTGCTATGATGTCAGACCTTCATATATTTGACTTATGTGTTTATGTCTGAATATATAAAACCCACATTTTTTAAATATCTGAAGTACATCCTGAAAATAAAATGGAGGTTTTGCATACAAAAATTCACATACATACTGCCTTACTGTCTAGGGTAGGTTAAAGGGATTTTTTTAAAGATGAGGATTATAATGACACTGATTTCAAAACATTTTTGCACATACAAATAATACGGTATTCCTGCTATAATAGTGATTGCATATAGCTGAATGTATCCACAAATGGGTGCTTTATATGCGTAAGGTTGGTGGCAGTGGACAATGACACATGCATCGCACCGGAGATTTACAAGTCAGAAATGCTTGTACATGCTGCATACAAAAACAATTTTACCCGCGTATATGACTGTTAACTGAGCTAAGTCTCTGAATACTTTAAGGCAGTTATAAATGTTTAAAATGTTAATAATAAATCTAAGTTGTTTAAAGAATATTTCCAAATACCATAAAATATTTAGTTTCCCCCACCAAACCCATAAAAAGATAAGATTTATCACAAAATGTTTGAGGAATAATCAGCCATTTTTGGCTAATATATTTTAATATTTATACACATGACACACTCTGAATATAAATGATACATCATGATTTCCCATAGTGTATGGAATTTATACAATTAAATGCAAGATCCAATGGCTTCAAGGCACATAAGGTGGCAACACAGTTGCAAGGTTTTGCTGATTATTGTTATAAATCTTATAAACCATAAAAGCATTAAAGTATATTCTGTTTACACCATTCATTTTAAAGTGCAGCATATAAAAATATTATTTCTTATTAAAAGATTAATATTTTTCTGGCTTTTTTCTTTTATGACATAAATTTATTTGCCAGTACTCAAAAAATACTTTCTATTTTTCTACTTTCAAATATGTGTTTGAAATATACCCTGAGATTCAATATCAATTTTCTAGTTATTTCTCAAGGGTTATATTTGTTCATAATAATAGCAGCAAACATTCAGGCATTATTTGTTTGGTTTCTCCAAAGTGTTTAAATTTAAAAAGAATCCAATAATAAAAATGCGATGAACCAAATGCTTATTTTACACACATCTGATAAGTGTATACATATGTATGCACTTTTGCATGTATATTTGTGGCATGCCATTAATCATCAATGACAAAATCACGTTATCAATCCACCTACACTGAACATTAAATGTCTTAATATTCATATAAATTGCATCAAAAATATACACGTGATGTTGCTTTTTAAATTACGAGACTTTGGTCCTTTGTGGAGATATTTTTATTGGGCCTTTCCACTTCTTCTCAGCCATATATAATGCTTAAATATACTTGTGACTAAAAATCTGCAATTTGACCACGTGCCCCCAAATCATCCAGCACTGAATTTCTTTATGAGGAAACTAAAGCTAAAGCATCTGAAATGTGAAGTGGAAGTATATCCCAACGTCTGCTTGCATGATCCTGGGGCTGTCCACCCATTAGTAAAAAGGCACTGGATTCTACAGCTGCTTATCAAATCAGCTTTATGTGTCTGCAATGAGTTCCTGCTGCTGAGCCTGAATCTGTAGACAGTTACGGAAAAAAATCTTATAAGATTGATCTAACTCAAATCAGAACCTCTGAAAAGACACATAAGTTTTATCAAACACATGTACACCTAGACAGCTAAAGAATATATTAGCAGGAAGAATATCTGTGTGCATACAAACACATGCTAGTATCTTTAATATATTTACTTACATTCAGACCACAGAGATATTAAATATCTTGCTTAGGTGTTAGCGATAAGATCCACACACAGGGTATGTATTCATATATACATATTCATTAATGTATATATTTAGATCAGCTAAAGCAATTAATAGTTCTCATTCTTTGTGTTTTTTATCATAACAATTCTGACCTTCGAAAGGAAGAAAATACTTAAATATAGAAATAGCTCCTTTCATCTACTACCCAATATGTGGGATAGACATTCATTAACTTTTTCCCCATTCATTTGTTAAGTCAGTATACTGGGAAGAATTGGAAAATATTGCATTTCTCTTGCTTTTCTTAATCATGTAAAATAACCCCCTAGAAAAGTTCCAGAATCAGCTTTCTTTTTTCAAATGGATCTAATGTCCTTTCCCAGCCACCCATGAATACCACACACATTCATATGTGTGTGTGAGCTCACACACACGCACACACACACACACGCTGTACACAAAACCCGCTGTGTGGATTCGCAGTCCACATCTAGTTCCCAAACAGAGTTGTACATTTACAAACACTACATCGCAAATATTGGAGGCCAATTTGGACTTACTTAAAATCTTTGATATGAGTGAGAACCCATGCTAAATATAAGCCCTGGTAACTTTATTTTTAATGATGACTTAAAAAAAAAAAAAACAAGGTAAGGGAGAGAGATCAGCCGGGTGAATGTAAAAATTGTTAAACTTAAATTTCTACAAACCCAAGTGTCAGAGTAAGCATGTATGGTGCATCAAGCATAACAAAAAGAAACGAGGTGGGGGGGAGGAGGGGTCCCAGCCCTTGCTTCCTTGAATCCCTCTGAATACATTTCACAATTCATCAGTTTTTGTCTTTCCTGCCACGAATGAGGACAATCAGACCAGACACCCATTAGATTTTTCATGCAATTTTTTTTTCTTGTTCATGACATGTTGGCAGGGAGGATGGCAATTCTGAAATCTTACCAAATGAGAAAAATGTCAGAAGCTGAACTGACAGCTAGTGGTTACTATGGTGATCGGTGATATTGAAAAAATAAAATAAAATAAGACTCGGTTAATTCAAAAGGAATCAAGTTGGGTATTTTTAAGCCAGTTGATACAGATGAAAACTTAATCCTGATATTGGGACATTATCTTTTCGAGCTAACAGCCAAAGACACCATTTAGCTTAAATAATAACTAAATACACAGCTCATAATCTTGTGATTAAAAATAATGGAAAGAAACAGTATTGATAAATGGAAGTCAAATATTATTACCAAATGACTATCAGAGAAGCAGAGAGTGTATTCAGTGGAAAGAGGATTTTGTTGGGGAGTGGTAAGTTTACAGTTTTAGCAAAATATTTTTATAAAGACAACATGGAAGCCTCAGAAAAAAAGGACTCTTAAGGGACAATACGGATTCTATTAAAACACACACACACAAATAGGGTATTTCCATCCTCTAAGACAGAGGGAGAAAGAAAGAAGAAAGAAAAGAAGGAAGGAAGGGAAAGAAACATCCATTTTTATTCTAATTAATGTATTCAACCTCTTTATTTTTAAAAGGTATTTACATAGACAAAGCCTTATTGTGAGATTTTTTTTTTTAATGTATCTGTTCTCCATATCAATGTTTTTCTCCAGTTTAATGTAGTGACTATTCTTTGGGGACTCTTACTTTGTAGTAGGCAAAATGATAACAATATAAAATAATAATAATAATAATAAAATACATACTGGCATCCTTTTTCAATACCAGGCAATAACAACTCTTGCTGGCTCAATTAAATTACTGCTGTTATTTTTAGGTTCAATGGCTTAAAAGGAGGAAACACAGCATCAGGAAGATAATATTTATAATTAACAAAAGCATGCAATTTTTTTCATCCCACATGCAACACACCAAAAATGCAGGCAGATGATTTTTTTAAAAAGAGAATTTTTAAACAATTAGTTTAAAAAGAGGATGTAAAGTTTGTTAGGAGTTCAGTCAAGAATAACATCTTGTATCTGAGAATTTTTTGACACAGAGTAAAACTTTTTGAAGACTTCCTTGCAATGACACTAAAATACTCTGAGTATAATGAATTAACACCAAAAAATATGCTTAGGAGGACCAGAGGCAGCATAATCTGAAAATATTCCATGCTTGCATATTTTATCCATATGCCACACTTCCAGATCTAGTCTATATAGTTTTTTCATTTGATATAGGGATATTAAATTATCTACTGTATCTTTTTTAAAATCAAATCTTTTGAGAGTTACAGGTAACTAGCGAAAACAAGATTCTTATTTATAACCTCAAGCTAGTATTTAATGCAAGGGGGAAGGGGAAACATTATCAAGAAGCGCAGGGGAAAAAAATTACAGTCGTATTGGCTGGGGAGCTCTTCGCCACCACTGAACACACTGCAATGCCATCTACTGGAAAGCGAAGGTCAGCTTCCTTTTAAACAGCACAGCTGGTTTAAAAGGCTCAGAGATGTAACTAGGGAGACATCCAGTCCTACACCCTCACTGTTCAGAAAAAGATAAGGACTATATATATGTGTTGTCCTTGAAGCATTGGTTCCTATTATAGATCATTATGTTGTTCCTCTGAGGTCTCCTCCCAGCACTTTGCTTCTTAATTTTCTGCAGAAAACTTCCTCTTCCAACTCCTTCCAACTACTCTCAAGGAACAAGTTAACAACACCCAGAAAAATAATCACCAGCAGCGTGGCGTGACCTTGGGGTCTTTTTCTATAATCTCCAGCTTATGATTTTTACAAGCTGTCTGTGTTGCTCTACAAAGGTTTTCTCTTTCTTTCTTTCTTTCTTTCTTTCCTCCTTTCTTTCTTTCTTTCTCCCTAAAATTACAATAGGAAATACAACCACCCCAGTTCAGAGTGGGTGAGAAAGAGCAAAGACAGGGAACCGCTGACCCCATAAACATAAAGTCTCTTTTTAGATGTTCTTCCACTGTATGGGATGCAGCATTTAAGGTATCTGTTAATAAAAATCCATCGAGGTTTTGCACACCATTCTCACGTTTCCACCCACGTGTCCTTTGCTCATTTGCACGCTCCCCTTTCATTATGGCTGGGCTGCTACGTGATTTTTTAAAGTGAGAAATGGCAAGGACGCAGGGCCACCCTTTCTTACTTGGATGTGAGGCTTTTCGAGTTGAGGAAAGTAACAGTTAAGAAGGAAGCACTCCAAGAAAGTACATTGTTTTTCACAAGTACTATCAAAAAGAAAGCAAATGCCTACCCCAAAGCTTCTGTCAGTACTTTACTCCCCAAGCACAGGCACAAGCATAGGTGAACAGCAGGGATTCTCAGCCTACACACTGCTGATATCAGGGGCCACATGTTCTTTGTTAGAGGGACTTGTCCTGTGCATTGTAGGCTGGTAAGTAGTAGCTCTAGCTTTTCCACCACTAGCACCCATTACACACACACACACACACACACACACACACACAGCATTATGAAAATCAAGAGGCTCTCCAGGCAACTGTAGAAAGGGGATGAAAAAAACCACCAATCCACTGGTAATAACTTTCATAGAACACTAATTTAAACTAATTTTGATTTTATAGAAATGATTTCTTATATATTCACTTTGACTCACATTTGATGTATGAAATAATACATTTAAAGGTAAAAGACTAGGGTGGCGTCAGTACACATAGGAGCACGGTAATCTCCATTCTATGAGTTCTTTCACTACAGGCTCCTGGGCTTGCCAAAGGCCTCCCCTTAAAGTTCTTGTGGTGGAGCTAAAGAGGAGAGTTGGCTCATAGGTGCTGGCTGTCAGGTGTGTCCCCAAAACAAACAGAACGATGTGCCATCATGATGAGATCTTCAGGCCTGCAGAGCTTTCAGACAAGAGGAAGGGAGACAAGCGTAAGAAGAGTTTTATTCCAAGTGTTTGAGTGAAGGAGCTTCAATATTCAAATCAAAAAGTAGACTGAAAAATAAGTAATCTTTAAATATGAATCCTCTTTTTCCTCTAAAATAGATCACTTTACTAGGAAGGAACAAAATTTTAATTTCCCAAACTAGGGACACAATTTGAAACTTTGTTATGGATTTTGAAAAAATATATACATATAAAGAAAGGGTAAATTCAAGATAAAGGAAAGAGTCAAGAGGTCCAAGATGGCTACTGCTCTGGGAAATCAGTTCAGTATGGAGCAGTTACCTAGCGTTCAGGGAGCCCTGGGTTCAATCCCCAGCAGCAAAAAAAATTGTGTGTATGTGTGTGTGTGTGTGTGTGAGAGAGAGAGAGAGAAACTGTATGAAAGCTAAAGTTAAAACAGAAGTCCAGTTCAGTGTTACAACAATGTAGATCTGTATTAACCTGAAATGCTTCTAACCAGGAGTGGAAGCTTTCAAGTACCATTACAGAAATTGTGAGCTAAGTGTTCATTTAAATCTCTCCCACAGAACACCAATTAAATGTACAGTAACTAATCTGCAGTATCGGCTGTGCATTGTATATTCCATTGCTTTCTGCCATCTAACAGGCATATCAAAGTTTGCTTGATAGAAGTTTTCCATCAGACAGCGATCTTTGTGAGGAAATCACACTGAAAAATTTAAACAACATCTGGCTCCGCTCCTCTTGTTTACCAACACTTTGGTGATGACAGGCAAGAACAAGAAGAACACATTTTTAACATCTGACATTTTTTTTAATATTCTGAAATCTTGCTTTTCCTCATTACAGGAAAAGGATACGTGGGATTAGAACAAATTGAATGCAAAGCGAAGTATATTCACCCTTCAAAAATGCAGTCATTGGTTCCACCTTCTATAATACCGGTGGCTTTTGTGGAGTGTTCCTTTCTTTAAACTAGCTGGACCACACATACTCACTCATTCAGAGGAAGTCTATAGATGAACTGTCTCCGTATTTTTAAAGAAACTCAGCTTGTGCGGTCTGCTGATAGCTCAGAGAAATACGGAACTATTTTCACATCTCATTCACATAATGGATGGGGCTGCAGTGCAGAGCAGACAAGCCCCCTGGAAAGCGTTCTGTTTGTCGCGACACGCAAGTGAATTCTTTTAGATTGCTGCACAGAGTTTAACTCAGCTAGATTTCCAAGGCAGCGTTCAGGGGTAACATCACACTGGACCCAGGAAGCTTATTGGAAAAGACTCCTCATCCATGTCCACTTCCCACCCTGTCCAGGCTGACTGCTACCCTAAGCAAGTCCCTAAGAGCCCGAAGAGAAAATACTGATGTTATTAACCACACTTGTAAATTTCAGCGTATTTATATATTCTAGAATCTATTTGCTAGGACCACTCCTACTAAGTTGGCTTGTTTTTAAATCATTTTTTTCACTATCAATTTTTTAAAAGGGAGAACTGGCTATTTTTACCTGTTCAGATGGTCCAGAAGTGTTTATCTGGAAAATTTTCTTTCTATTCTCCACAGATATTACCGGAACTATACCTGGCCACCCCCGGCTGCAACTCTGCTCCAAAGTCTCCCAAGAATTGATGGTGGGGGGATTTCTGTCCACAAAACACTGGTGAGATCCAGCCTCTTTTAGTCTCTCAACTTTTATCGTCAGTTGCTAAATTAGCTCATGATTAATTAGTTAATGTTTTCAAAGCACTTTGACGATGGAAAGCGCTGCCTAAGTGCTAAGCGTAAAACAGCATTAGTTATTTGACTCCGCAAAGACTAATTAGCTTTTAAAAAAAAATGTTCCCCCCGCTCTGATCAATAATGTTTCTGGTATTATAAGAGGAGTATATTTGTGCCAGAGATCACTAAGACCCACCTCACGTTTTAAGGCTTTTATGCCCCGAGACGCAGAAATCCTGACTGAGGTTTATTGCTTGGTAACCTCCTGGCTTTCACTGTGGCTGGAGTGGGGCTAGTGATGTCATCTACACAAAAACGCAGCATTTTTGCTGTCAAAAAAAGCTTTAAAGGATTATTTAACAAAGCTAAAAGTAAAGGACTAAACTCTAGGAAAGTGGTACAGAAACATGATCAGTGAACTTATATTTAAGAAGAATTAAGCTTTTAAAGTTTTTTTTTCCCCCTCCTCTAAAAAGCCCTTTAACGGTGCTTCTCCAGGTGGCCTCTGAATTTATTGTGAGATTTCGCTTTGATGGCTATGAGCCCTCATGGGGACTATTATGTCAATAATTTCTACAGCAACATTTTATTCCAGGTACAGAAATGACTTAGAAGATAGAGCCGGGGTCTGGAAATTCCGGGATCCCACTTTAAAATGCCCACATCAACCACCACAGAATGAAAAGAGATAGTTTTCGCCATTTCTTCCCATTCCAGCCTGACCCTTAATGCACAGACTCTTTTGGGAGCTACTCGGATGCCCCGTGTCCCCAAAAAAACTCCTCCAAAAAGTTCAGCGCTTCGCTTCTCCCATCCACTTTCAAGGACGTAAATAATATAGAGTTAACAGATATTATGAAATTGAAACAGACAATTCCCTAAGTAAGGGTTTGTGACCCACTTCTTCTCTGGGTACAGACACATACTTCACCCTGTTGTCTCCAGAGGAACTTGGTCATAAACACTGGGTGTTTGGATTTTTTTTTTAAATGCCTGAGATTATTATTTTTAGTCAAGGTTAAACAAACCATATTCTTTCAGATTAAAAATACTACTTGATTCTTGTTTGCTTAATGGCGGGGGGTTTTTGGCTTGTTGGTTTGTTTTGTTTCTGGGAAGGGCAATTTCAAAAATGATATTAAGATGCTGATTTGTGAGAACGTGAAACAAACACCATTAATATGTCATTCTCAAAATATGCAGTATTAACAAATGTAACCCTACATACATAAGAAACCATAGAGACCACTCAGCTCAGAAAATAAAAAGTTAAGCTAGACAAAAGGAATTTTACGCATGGGAGCATACGCTCTTTATGTATTCAGTTACTTCAAGAATGAGTTTAGATGGAACACCAACACAATAGCCCAGGAGCTGTGTACATGTATATGTGTGCATACATATATATTTTTAAAACATGTATACAAATGACACAGACATTCAATCACACATACACACAACGCACCCACATCAATCAATCATTTGCTAAACAGAAAGAAAACAGGGACGTGTGTACCAATTCTTGAAGCAAAAGGCTTAGTACCAATACCTTCGTCAGCCCCTTATGTGCACAAAAATATATCTGCCAGAAAAGCTCAGTGAAATCACTTGAAATCGAGGAAAGAACTGGGTGTAATGGAGAAGTGTGGCCAGCTAACAGATGATTTCTTTTCAATTTCCTAAGTTAATATAAAAGAGCAGACACCTGAAATAATTTGCAAATAGCTATAACCCAGCACCTAAGAAACAGAAAGAGTAGGGTTTAGAAGGAAAAGGTGAGCGAGTCAAGGGCGGCTCTTTCCAACGTCTCAGTAAGTGAGTTGGACACTAAATATTAGAAGAAAGAAGGGGACAAACGAGGGCAAGGCTACAGTTTTGACTGGAAGGAGAAGTTACTTTGGAAATTTCAAGGATTCTTTGAAATTCTTATCTAAATCAAGTTCCCTTCTGCATTTCTTTTTCTTATAATTGAACAAGTGTTAAACTGTATCAGGCTGTCACAGCTGTTCCAATACATGAACCGCACTTATAGTAACAGCTTTCGTTACACATTTTTGTGGAGTAGTTTCCAGCTCCCTGTGATCGGAGCTTGCATATTTTTATACTACTTGCATATTGAAAATAAACCCAACATTTTAGATTATTTTTCTCATCATGCATCTGGTATGTATGGTTTTCAGGAAGACAAAGGGGCGATTGTGATTTCATACCAACTGATCTTGATGCAACAACTTGTTTTATTTTTGTGTATTATGCTGGCTGTTTTGATGCAAGAAAAAAAATAGTTAAGTTGGGTCAATAAAGAAATCCTGAAAAACTGTAGCTTAACCAAATCATTTATCCATGGGCCAAATGCTAATGCAATTTTTTCCACTTTCAGGATATCTTTATGATGAGATATCAAATATCCAAACAGTATATGGAGACCATGCCATATTGCTTGGTCAAACCTGTTAATGAAAGAAACATGGAAAACTCATGGAGTCCAGACTTTTAATTAAATTGTTTGCTTCTGATTTAAAAGCACTTCGTCCTTCAGCCCTGGGTAACAACAGTGTTTCCAACCACAGGTGACTGTTCCCGAAATGGCCACAGTTCATGACTTCTATTGTTGCTTCCAGAAAGATTCTGTATTTGCAAAACACAGAAATTCCACAATGCCTTTATTTAAGCTGGAATAAACAGACTACGCTTCAAAAACACTCTGCAAAGCACAATCATCTTTCTGCCTAAGTAAAACTGATTGTGTTTGTCTGAATAGTTTTGGAATTAACTAGCCACATGCTATTGTTTCAGAAACTATAAAAGAAATGATAGTCATCTCTTGCTTATTGTCCTCTTCCCAGAATTAGATCCTAATTAGCGGGAAATGCTTTATCTTTTCGAAATCACTTCGGTGCACACGTTGTCTAAATTTTGCCTGTTGTTGCTCAAGCCCCTCAAATGAGTAGATTCAAAATTAACCAGTTAGAGCGATGCTTTTCACTTTAAATTTTAATAATAAACAGAGACATCTCCTTTCTCTTTTTTTCCCCCTGGACCCTCCCTCTTTTCTGAAAACTGAAGGCTGTTGCTGAAAGAATTGAAAATCTGGAAAGAGTTTGGGGTGGACTGGCCAACCCCCTTTCATTTCCTTCAGATGTTTACAATCTAGCACCTTTCTGAAGACAAAGATGGGAAAAAAGCTATTTTTCCCTCTGACTGAAGGGTGAGACAGGGGGGTATTAAAAAATGATCAATGTAATTTTTTTCTCAGAAGTATTTGCACATCTGCAAAATAATGTAATTTCTTTTAAAAAAAAAAAACTTTTTATATGACATTCATGATTACAGCCTGATCTGGAGAATTATTCAAATATAAAATTAAATGCTCAGAAACTAGCTAGCTGAGCATAGCCCAGCTGTGCATCAAACTTATATAATTCTATTAAAAGCGTAAAAAGGAGCCTTTTGAGATCTCAGTGGATCTCTGAAAAAAGAAAATAGTGTTTTAAAGAAAATGTGGTGATCTTTTACTTTTTGGTTTCATTTTCTTCAGATAAGCTTCCAGGGGTCCACAGATATCTCAGCAAACAGTTGAAAACAGCAAGAAGAAAAGGTGAGGGGGTTGGTTTACTGGGTAAGAAGGACAATGTTTGATAAAGTAGATTGCATTTCATTATTACAGGGTTTAGGAAAATCTTCCACTTAAAGGAAAGTTCCAAATCTCAAAAGTTCATTCTTCTGTTTCCATGAAATTGCTGGAGATCTAATCTGAGCCATTTGTAGTTTACCTTTACTACCTCACTCCGGCGTGCCGTCCCAGACCCCCTCTCACCTAGCCCTGGAGACTGAGGGAAATTCACCTTCTCACTGCACAATTTGTAAAAACAAACTTTCCCTGACCAAGTGTAAAGTCTTCCCCCTCATTTGCATATTTTCTCATTGTTACCTCTGACTGCATCTGAGTGTAAGGGAATAATACAACATATTGTTCACCAAATTCCTACTCATCCTGAACCTTACAGCCAGTGCAAAGTACCAAATCAGCAACAGTATTTTAAATAAAGGGACCCCAGCATATAAAGGCTTATTACAGCTCTCTGAAGTTACAGACTGAAACCTGCACCCCAAATTCTGATACTTGCCACATCTCCTGTTTTATTAATAAAATGAATTTCTAAAGCATGTATTGTGAATTAAAGGTTTCAAAATAAGCCAGAGTCCATTTGTGGATGGATATCATCAAATTTTAAGCAGAAAGAAAAAAAAAAAAACACACTTCCCCATAATTTCATGGCACAAATTAGTAGTCAGATGATCTCGGAAAGAGCTCACACAAGGAAGAAAGGGGTCTGCAGTTATCACGTTTTAAAATCAGGGAGCAAAATAAGGGTGAAGATATTGTTTCTGCTGCCTAAGACAGACGGACTTTAATAACACTTAACAGAATGATGCACATAATGATCTCGGAAAGCACTTCTTATGCCTCATCCATCATGCGGAGGAGAAAATGAAGCCTTCGACAGCATTAGGAATTATTCTGGATCTTGTCAGTAATTCTCAGCGCCTCTGTACTATCACAACACAAATGTGCATGTGTGCGACACTGACCATTAATCTAGACGAGGTTTTTCGACTCACAACAGCGTGCTGAGAATGTATCAATTGTTTCATGGAGAAATGGCACATATGAAGCCACACTATATAAAACAAGGAAAACTAGGGAGATGTGTGGGTTGATAAACAGTGTGTTCAGAAATCAAAATGCTTTCTATCATGATGAGAGAAATCAAAGCAGTGTCCTTACTGAATGAAGCTAGGTGAATCAGAAACTACAAATGTCTTGGCTGACCAACTAGACTGTCGCTGATTAAAAGTTTCCGTGAAGTTGCAGCATAGAGCATCCTTACATAATAAACCCCTATGTGATGAGACAATGATGGTTTCCCTTCCCTGCTAGAGTCATGCAAAAAAGACCACTTCCTGTCCCTCTGTCAAAATTTAGAGTGAGCACCTGGGTTGATTGTTTCACTGCATTATTTATTTCATTCATTGCAAGCTCTCACCAACTCAGAAGTAAAAGGGGGGGGGGTCCCTAAGAATTAATAAAATTACCAGCCAGCTATCTCTGACTCTGACAGCATGTCACTGGCAAAACCAGTCTGAACTCCCAGCTCCTACAATAAAGCAAACAAAAGATTTTGGCAGAATGCTCCTCCAAGTGAACTCTGTGCTTCATAGTACAGTGACCATTCTAGGACAGACTCTACTCCAGAGAAAAAAGGTTTATAAATATTTGCTAAACAAACCCTTACAACATTCTTGGAGTGCACTCCAAATCAATTTCTATACATGTACTATAAAGATGAAAGCAGACTGGATGTCTGATTCATGATAAATTAAAATGGTTTAACTTCCCAAATCATCTACTCCATGCAGATGTATTTCTGTAAAGTTGTGTGAGCTACTCAAAACCAGCAGCAGAAAAGCAGGCTCTTGTCAGATGGAATGAAGTGAGTGCTTCTTCACACTGGATAAACTGGGAGAGGGCCAGAAGTAACCAAAAATATACATATGCAGGACAGAACACGCAAATACTAATAAATGGTAATAATTAGTAAGCTTAAAGTCATCTAAAGTGCTACCCAAGCTTTTCTTTTCTTAATAGTGAGCTGAGGTATGCTGGGTAACAAAAAGCAGGCCAAAACCACTTAGAAACTGGTGTTCAGTTTAAAGAGCATTCCATCTCATTTTCAACACTCACAATATGAAAGGCCATTTTTTTAAAATACACACACACATACACACACACAACTTTTACACTCCCTTGGAATGATGAACCAATTTCAAGAGCAGAGGTCCACACTAAGTAGTTGATTGGGGATGGGCTATTTCACCCACTGCGCCCCACCCCCAGTTGGGAAAAGCAGATTATTTATTCACCAGGAACAAACTCAACAGCAGGGTGAAAACAGGTCCCAGGAAGTGACTGCTGCCGGATCCCCTCCCTCCTGCTCTGCACCAGCCCACCTTCCCTGCCTCTCTTCCTCCGCGCAGCCGAAAGCTATAAAGCAGAAATGTCACTAGGAGCTTCACTGAGGCCTGGCAATGGACAGATATTTATACTGAATAATGCTCACGTCAGGAATGAGTAAAACCAGGTTTAAAATTGAGGTTTTCACAAAATAATGAAGAGGAAATGTCATGCAGGCAGCAGTAACAGCATAAATTGTGCTTATTCATTCATTATCCTTTTTCCCTCCCCTTCCCCCGTGGAAACATAATTTTTACTTTTCACATCTATATGCATGTGAGAAAATGGGACGTTCAGCATAGTTGTTGCTCTTTCAAAACCCAAGATGGAAAAACAAAGATGATCTTTAAACATGAAACAAAAAATAGTAATAAAGAATGCAGTGAGAACACATTTCTTTCTAGATTTCAGTTCGCAGAGAAAAGGTAAATAGGATTCCCCAAACAAAATTACTCACAGCTTTAACTTTTACTTTATCTAATTGAACTACAGAGAAAATATCAGCTAAAAATGTCACCCGCTCCATGGTAAATACACTGCCGGTAGCGAAGGAGTTGGAGAAGGAAGAGGGGGAAAAAAATGTTTACATTTCAGTTGTTCAGATGCTGATCCTGAGAAGGATAACAAAAGAATAATAGAGAAGATATTTCTGTAGGCAGCTTTCCGGAGAGATGTCAAGGCTGGAGGAGGTGACAGGGACCAATTTTAACCAGAGATAATTCAGGGAGGAAAGGTAGGGTCCAACTTGGTGGTCTAGGTACAGTCAGACAGCCTTCAGGCTAAAACAAAACAAAACTAAGGATTCCTGTTCTCCCTTTTGTACTTGCTGCCCCCTTACCCCCCAAATAAAACTTCGGTGAACCTTCGCTGTCTGGCAGCAAGCCTGCATCCTCTAGAGCGCTAAGATAAAGCCCCAATCTGCTCATCACACACCTCCAGGCTCGGCCATCTAATAGGAACAAATTGGCAATGACTGCCCAAGCTAGTAACACAGGCCCACTGATTTGTAGATTGATACGGATGCCTAATGATCCCCTTGGGCAGATCAATAGTAACAATCCTCATCCCTGCCTTTCTTCTTTATTGGCATAGAAGACTAAGGCAAGGAGAAGGCAGGAGGCAGAGGAGGCCGGAGAGTAAGGCCAGAGAGTAAGGATACAGGTGTTGATGTGCAGGGGGGGAAACCGCTCCAGACCAGCCCTCCAGAACTTTCCTCTGACTGTCTTGATCCACTACACGCATTTGGCAGGCAAAGGGTTTAAGAACAGGACACAATACCCTTTTCCGTTAATAGTACCCGTGCCCAGCATTCAGTGAGACCCCGTTTACAGGAAGCACGGCTGCCTTCATCTGCGAAACGGAAGAGGAATGATGCAAACCCGAGCGCATCTCTAAGAAGATGGACTTGGTGACCAGAAAATGGCAAAGATGTAGATGTGAGTGAAGGAAAGAAGGCGAACCCAGGATGCTGCATGTTAGGAAAACAGAGCAGAATCCCTCTGAAGTGCCTGTGATGGAAGACAGGCAAGAATGACGGACACTGTTTTAAATATCACATAGAAGAGGCGAGGGGAATGCATGTATCCACTGCATTATCTAAATATGCTGAAAACATCCTCTGCCTCCCCGGCTTCAGCGGGTCAGGTGGTCTGCATACATCTGTGTCATTCTGTGTCCCCTTTGCCCTCCGGAGCGCAGTATCTACGCAGGATTTCTTGAAGCTGACAGTGGTTGCCTGTTATAGGGATCTTTCTTCCTCCTGCAGGAGAACTCCATCCCTACCCCAGAGTTAGGGCTCCTTTTCCATTTGTGTATTATTCTTGTGAATAAAATTATCCAATTAGGAAATCCATTTAAAGTCCTTAACAATAACAGGGAAAAACTAATGGAGCTGCTTTGGATTTTCTTTTTCAATAAATTAATGTTAGTGATGTTCTGTGGATTCTTAAGTGCTCATTTATATCATCAGGGTTATTGCACACATAACAATTAGTCCTAAATTTCTATACTGATTCATCTATCCCGTAGGAAGCCCATTCTCCCAAAGACACAGTAGACCAGACTAATCGGAAGTAAACTTACTGGCAGACAGAATGAATTTGACTTCCGGCACCAATAAATCTCCGAAGTCTCCAAAACTTCGTACTTTGTGTTTACATTTTTTTCCTTTTAATTATAGGAATTTAAAAAAAAAAAAAAGACTCTCTCTTCTTCCTCTTTTTCAACTATTCTGTGAACACTCTGCCAAAAAGAGAAAGGGACAATGTTCAGTATTTACTCCTGCGTTTAGACCTGCAAGTAGCCGCCTGAGAATTTGCTTTGTTTATCAATCAGTCTGTTTTGGTTTTATTATTAAAAGGAGATAGTACTGAATGCCAGAGATGAAAGTGTATTTTTTTTTATTGTCAGTGGTTGAAGACTTTGCCACGCTACTGATTCAGGGAAAGATTTTTTTTTTTTTGTAATAATAAAAATCTTTTTAATCCCCCCCTTTTCTTTGCATACTCAAAAACAGAACTAAAGCCACATGAAAAGCTTTGGTATTCCGAGCCCACTTTGTAATATCACAAATTAGTAATCTTTTCTCTCCTGTAGGTTGCATTGTCCTTTTTAAATAAAAGCAAACGTGGAGTGGTGTTAAATTTTGACAGTAAAGGGTTTGCACTGATGGACCAAATAATCACGTGCGCTGGAGCTCCAGCACTGACCACTTAAAATTCAAATTTCATACTAACGATAAGTGTAATCATCGCAATCAGTATCACCACCACCACCATCACCATCATCACAATAAAAAGATGCATTCTGTGAGCTGGTGACATCAATCAACGGTGCGGTACAGATCAGACACAGCGCTCCTTTCTCGCTCCCTCACCCGGTCTGTCTCACTGGCTCCCCCTCCTGCCTCACCCCCCCACCGCACCCCCGCTCGGAGAAGTGATCACATTTAATTCACCGCATCATTATGTCATCTCCATACTAATCTCTGCCCTCACACCTCCGCCACTTTGACATGCAAATGAGCTAGAAAAAAGCCACACATTAATATAAAAAAGTCACAGCAATCATGTCATGATTTCCTGCCTCCCGGCCCCGCAACACTCCCTCCAATCCCCACCTCTCCCCCCAGCTCTCTTTCCAGTACGCTGTGCTGGTGATCACAAGAAACAACAGCAATCTGTTGAAGATCAGACGCTAAGACAGGGAGGTGGGGAGAAAGATACAACACATACACGTGTCAGCAACGCGGCCAGGCAGTCCTATTTGCATATTCACATGAGTTCCGTTCTCAGATTGCTTAAGCAGGGAAGAAGTTAGGGAGCTCCCCCACCCACCGCCCTTTATGTTTCCATAAAGAAACAGCTAGAGAGAAGGAGAGAGAGAAACAGAGAACGCATGGGTGTAAAGGAAGAGAGAGAGAGAGAGACTATGAAGAGGGAGGGGGAACAGAGAGAGAGTGACACAGAAAGAGACAGAGAGAAGGAAGAAAAGAAAAGAAGAAAAGAAACACTGTCCACATCTACCTTACCTCAGCTAGCTTGCTTTCTGGTGCTCTCAAAAGGAATTCCCTGTGGTTCCTTTAGAATTTTTGAGAACCATCCTTGAGGGTTTTTAGTGTTCTCTCTCTCTCTCTCTCTCTCTCTCTCTCTCTCTCTCTCTCTCTCTCTCTCTTCCTCCTCCTCCTCTTTCTGTGTTGTGACTGGGTTTATAAAAAAAAATAAAAAAGACAACTCCATGTTAAGCTCCAGTCAAGGAGGCATCATGAAGTCCAGGGCTACAGGGGGAGGGAAGAGAGGAGGAGGGTCACAGCTTAATGCCTTACAAAGGAGAACCTGGACTCTGTTTTAAAACATCCCCCTCACATACAAGGACTGACAAAGACAAAAATAGAGGTGCTCTAGGTATACAAGGAGGCACATGTGCATGTTCACCAGTCACCCAGATGTCAAAAATGTTCAGATTGCGATGCAAACAAATATAGGAAAATTGTGAGTCATTCTGAAAACCCCATGTCAGACCCACTTTGCTGTGCTCTGATTGCAGAGGGGACCCCAGCAGCCAGGGGCTTTATTTGCTGAATCACATTTGTGGCAATACCTAGGTAATAATAAGGGACTGGCTTGAGATGGGGTTTCAGCTACTGCCATGAATTTCTCAGCTTTGATCAGTTTTCATCAGTACTTTTGTGGTAATGAAAATGTGTGAATGTGTCCACAAATTTACTGTGTTTCTTTTTCACGCAATAACTTAAAAGGAAATAGAAATAAAGAGAAAGAAAGAAAAGGAGAGAGAAGGGGAGGGGACTGCAATTAAAGATACATCTGCAAGCTGATGTCACTAATAATAATAGCTCTCTCTATATACTCCTTATGAAGTATAAGATTGGTATGAATTTAAAACACAAACTGATTGGTGCAAAATGCACCTGATTTTCTAGTGGCCTACTGTATAATATTATCCTAATTGACTTTATTAGCTCCGGTAAAATGTTAGTGTCCCTCTAAGGAACCTGCCTTCGAAGACAAGAGACACACTGCAGCCCTGATGAACAGCAGCTGATTCAAAGAAATTAAGTGCTGGTCTATTAAGTGAGAGGAATAAAAACATTTTCAAAATACAATGAATGGCATATGGTTTAATTCCATTTCCCAACCTGTTCATTTCAACTAGCAAAGACAAAGAGACAGCTGATGGCAGAAGAAACTTTAACAGGAATATAATTCTAAAAGCTGGCCAGAGGGATGTTTTTGCAAATTGGTTTTGAACATTAACCATCAACTTACATATTATTAAGGATTCACTGTAGCGGGGGGGGGCATTTTTTATGGTGAAGGTAAATGTCCCTTACAACTTATGCAAATAGACATTCACTAACTAATATGGACATTATAAAAAGCAGGATAATTGTGCAAGCAATGTAAAAATAAGTATGACAGCACATATATGCATGCCAAGCACAAGGACTGAAAGGTAGGTCACCATCTAAATCACCACAAGTCATATGTAAGAGAATGTTATTATATACCTACAACTAACCTCACAGAGGAAGGAAGGAGTTAAAAAAGAGATCAGTCTTCCCTGTAATAAAAACTTGGGGGTCAGTTGTTAAGGGTGAGTTACAGAAATGCCAAAATAAAAATTGTTTTCTTTATCTGAAGCAGAACTCTTGGCAGACACACATTACAAAAAAATTAATTTCTCTGTCTCTCTTAGAGAAAACTATGAAAAGGGAGATGTTTTGTATTCATGACCTGAATTCTAAGAAGAGGAAGAAAGGTAATTTTAAGAACCTGACCCCAGTGTATGAGTTGTAGCTCTCTACCCAAAATTGATGAAAAACGTCTATGACAAGACTCATCACCGAGTCCCTGCAATAAAGAGAAAGAGAAAATAACCAAAACATTAGACTCAGGAACGTTATATTTCAATATTATCATATGAATTAAATGTAATCCTTGAAGCGACTAGTCCCTGGGGTCACATATTAGTCTTCCCCCCAGCCCCCACCTCCTTTTTTTTTAATAGAGGTCATCCAGGCTGAAAAGCAAAACCCAAATGAAAAGCATCTTCAGTGCGCTTATAACATGAGCTGCAAGGGGTCAGGCAGCGTCTTGTATGGCCTCATAAAAAATACATAACCAGACAGCCTAATAGTATTTCTTTGCATTCATTTTTGGATGGAGAATGGGGGCTGGGGGTTGGGGGCAGGGGAGGAGAAAGGGTTGATGTTGGGAGCTACGGTGGAAAAAAAAAATCAAAGACAGCACAGAAATTCATGTTTTAAAAGAAGATAGTTAGTTAATCTTTTTCTTTTGTGAAAACCTATTAAGCACAACTCTCAGATGTGATTGATTTACACTATTCTATTGATTTACACAATTCTCAAATGTGATCGATCTTATTTTTTAAGACAGTGAAAGGTGTAGGTATGGGTATCTATATTCCATCCTATTTCTTTCAGCTGGCTGGTCATGTTAAATAGAGGCTTAGCTCTGCTGGGCCCTTCTCCCACTTAAGATATTTTAGCACAGTAAATACTCATTTAAATATGGATGTATAAACCACACTTATTTCAGATGACTTAGGAAAATGAAACAAATAATAAAGAAACCACTGATAGAGTTTCTGCTTGAACTCAACACAGAGAGCGTAGGCAGCCGTCCTATACTAGGGGGAAGAACGGGCAGCCAGGGAGAGGGACAGAATGGAGAAAGACAGAACAAGAATAACACAATTGGACAACAAATACAAATAAACAGCTGTAAATGTTCTGTTTTTACAGGGGAGATGAGAGAAGCTCTAAATATATTCCTTCCCCTCCCCCTCACTTCTTTCCTCCGAAATGTAGCCCAGAGATGAGTGTTCCTGGTGGGAGGCTGGAGGCAGAGGTGACCCTGCGCTAACCAGCCTGTTAGAACTAATAAGGTGTCCTCCTAAGCCACTCCACTGACATTAGGGCAGCATGGAGATCACTCTCTTTGTTATTGCCCATCCTCAGCTTGAAATTTACTACTCCTTTGCATTATTAAAGAGACAGCTCCCATCCTCTATGGGGCAGAGAAGATTTGGTGAAGATAAATAACTCTGCATTATTTTTATTTAAATGTTATGTTTGTACTCAGTAGTTCGGATATTAAAAATCTACAGTTTTACAACATAGCCACGTGAATCATCTGCCGATGGTGACTCCCACTGAGATAGTAAAGAGGCGAGGAAGGAAGCCCGGCTTTATATTTTTATTTTGCCTTCCCTCTGCCTCCCCTCCTCATTGCATATGGGGGATCAAAGAATAGGAAATATTATTTGAAGGTACTTGATCTGAGTGGTAAGTTCAGCTTGCCAGTGTGTTATTCATGATGGGAAATTACCTATAAACTTTTCACAAGTAAGACTTACCCAGGAACCACGTTTGCTATGTAGAACTTCGTGGCTCTTAATCATGGCAAATGAGTATAAACATTTAGATTTTGTAATAATATGTTGAAGGGTGTCATTTAACATTCCCATAATTAGCCCTCTCCAGAAGCTTGGTATTATCAAGTCTTAAAGGGATGTGGAAGGCAGGAGCCATCGCCTGCCATTCAGTTCAGCTACCCCAAAATGCCATGCAGAGATGCCTGGCTCATGGTATTACCTGAGAACCAAAGTATTATGTGAGAGTTTTAGGCAAAAGTCTTATAATAAATGGGTTCTTTCCAAAACACATTCACTGCGCTTGGGCCAGAGATTTATTTTTCCAAATAATGGTCATTAACACCATTGACCATACAAAAGTAAACAATGGGTAAATGAGAACAGGGAGTACTTGATTCATCACAAGCTTGGACGCTGTGAATATCAGTGCTGGTGAATCCAGTTGCTATTAGACAAAGGTTTAAGCAGAGTATCTCTCCAAATCAACCGGAGAGAGCTTTCTCTGGGAATGGATATAGGTGCCTTGTCTCCAGCTGCAGCGAAGGCAGCCAGCAGGGGTAACAGAAGAAATAAATGCTGGACAGAACAGTGATTTCTTATTAAGTAGTTGCTTTCTTTATTATCCTAAAATATGACTTGAAAAATATCAACAGCTAAATGGAAAAAAGATCAGCAGCTAAATACATTCACTCTTAAAACATGTTCTCTGCCAAACACAGAGACTCAAGGTACATTCCGATTTTATAAAGCCACATACTCAAGAGTTCAGTTCCTGAACACTCCCTGGTCATCTGCCTCCCCGCACGTGTCAACATTTGGCCTTCACCATAGGCCAGCAACTGGACACCCTTCCTTGCAAATAGGAAGCCTTCCCTTCCGATTAGTAGTAACAGTTTCGTTCTAAGCAGTCTCTGGAGAGGTGACAACATAGTCTGGAATTTGATGATAACATAACCTGATAAATGTAACAATGGAGAGGAAGGGCTACATCAATAGAAATATGCTGAATAAATGAACAGTCAGCTAAAGAAACCCAAAATTTCTCTCATTATAATCTGTGGGGAGAACAATCATGCCCAAAGCAACTTGAGAAATGAATACTTACCTTAATGGACTCTATTGGACTGACTGACCAACAGAGGTCACTATTATGATAGACTCTACTTAATTTTCAATCTAAATTTGTAGGAGTGGTTTAAAGGAATTATTCTATACTGTTGAGGGAGGAACTATCTATGCTGAACATCAACTACATGGGGGCACCCTCCCCAAATTCCTTCATAATTTTATACACTCAGGCAGTCAATGACTCGCTTCCAATAAAGATGGCTCATTGGTTCAGGTTCAATACCCTGTGTTAGGATGGTTTTGATGAGAAAAGTGTTTGCTGTGTTGGATTTAAATACAAGTGATGACAATTAGGATATTAGTATATCATAAAGGAAGACACACAATGAATCAATGTCTTCAAAAAGAGGTCTAGGAAATGAACTAGGCTTCCTTCTGCTGACTGATACTGTTAGAACACACTGCATGCCACTGAGTGAGTTGACTGGGAAACCACCAATTAAAAACCAGAAACACAGGCCACAATTTAATCACATGAGCTCAGGTGGCACTACCCTGGATGGCATAGTCAAGCATATGAAAGGCACCCTGAGCGTTAGGGGTCCTGTGCTCCAGCCCTGACTCAGCCATTAGGCTACCGTATGAACCTGAGACTCAATCATGTCATTTCTTGAGGCTCCAATATCTTCATACATGCAATGAGCAAAGAGAAATATCCTTTCCTTTTAAAACAGAAGAGTTCAAGGGCCTCCCAGTGTGCATGGAGAGAGCGTGAGGTTAGGGGTGAAAAGAAGCATGTGCTGTGGCCCTGCCCTCAGCCAGCCTCCCAGGATCCTTTTCCATCATAAAGTCTTTGCCTATCTTGTTTATGGTCATGGGGAGCATGATGTGTAATTAGCATGGGCCTTTCTTTACCCAAAGCCTTAGAAAAGGAAGAGGCTGTATATTGAAATGGAGCTTCATGAGAAAATTAAAACAGTAATACTTGTGCCAAACTGCCTTAATAAGGATACATTTATCATACATCTGAGCAAAAGTCTTACATATATCAATATTCACGTACTACATGAAAATATTAAGATAAAACAAATACATATGTATATATATATATATACATGCTGTATCAAATTTGGCTTTTTACTGGGACTTTTCAGTTAATAGGACTTCTTTGGAGAAAGGAATCTCCAAATCACTGCTCTCACCATTTCAAGCACAAATACAAAATGATAAAATAAATTAAATTAATTTTTATAGCCTAAGATTTAAGAATTTCAAATATCAGATCACAGAATCAATTTGTCCTCTTTTTTCTGTTAACCCACATTTCCATTTCTAAAATTACATGTGAAAATAATGTCACTTTTCAATTTAGTTTTTGACAATTCGTACTTTTTCCTTTCATAACTTCTTTTATATGACTTCTTAAAGTATTTATCATTCATTAAATGAAAAAAGGCAAAATGCATTTTCATATACTATCGTTAATGACTTGTTAAAGTAAAATGTATAATACAAACCTTAATAATGTACTAATCTAAGATAACATAGTTTTCATTTAAAATACCTCTTCATAATATATCACACAGAAATGATGAACTGATTTTTTTTTAAATTCCTAAGAGAGTTGATGAGATTATAAATTACTATGAAAATCATCCATGGGTCAAAAAAGGTTGGCGAATGCTGACCTCTGAGGCCCCTTTCAGCTCTAAAACTCTACATTTTAAATGAGAAACCTCTGACTTTTGCAAATTAGCGGAAAGTACACTTAACAGAGACTGCCAAGTCTCCATCTCTTCCACTAGGTACTCCCAGCTCACCTGAATGAAGCATACTCTCCTAAAAACTTACATACATGACCATTTGGAAATGCAAAAAGTAGATAAATGCATTTAAAATGTGAACTTGTCCACTGTCTTATCTTTCCTCATTATATCTTTGCTGCACTGATAATTTACCTTCTTCAACGTGCCATGTGAGGTTCAAAATGTGTGGAACATTCTGTTGTACACCGTTGTACTTTGGTAATGAACTATATTTAAAATGTGCCTAGGTTTCTAACCAAAGTTTTCAATAGCATCATTCAAGTTGCTGAGAAAAGCCTCTTAAAGAAGCAAGCCAGAGAAAGGAGCAAGAAAAGAAACAAGATTTCCAGACATCCACACACCTTTGAACCCAGGGGTCAGAATAGATGGGGTACAGTAGCTGCCTATTTAGAGGGGACATTTAGAGCTAGTGGGATCTTCACAGCATGGCTTGGATCTTGAAATATCATCCTCTATCAAAGATTTAGATAGCAAAACAGACTGGATTATAACTGGTCCTGGGCTTCAGAGATATGTAACTGAATGTAGCAACAATTTTTTTTTCTGTAATAAGCCAGATAGTAAACATCTTAGATTTATAAGCCATCTAGTCTTTGTTACAACCATTCAACTGCCCTCTTAGTGAAATAGCAGCAATAAGCAATACATAAACCCCTGAGCATGGTCACGTTCTAATAAAACTTTAGAAAACAGGGACAGACAGGACTCAACCTATAGTTTATACCAATCTTCCATTCTATAATATTTTAATAATATAATTAAAAGATTCTAAATAGAAACGTCCAATAGAAGTGAGAGAATTGGAGACTTTCAAGGAATGTAAACACTTGGGTTTGGAATTGACATCTTTATTTAGCACAATGACATATATGCACATACTTGTGATTTCATCCTCTCAAAGTACAGTAAACTTCAACTACAATAGTTCCCAATTAACCACGGGTTCTCTCTCCATGGTTTCAGTTACCCTTATTTCATCATAGTCCAAAAATATTGAAAGGAAATCTCCAAAAATGAACAATTCACAGGGCCAGATGTGGTGGTACACACATGGAATCTCAGCACTTGGGAGGCAGAGGCAGGAGGATCATTGTGAGTTCAAGGCCAGCATGGGCTACAAAGTGAGTTCAAGACCAGTCTGCACTGCATAACGAGACCCTGTCTCAAAAAGACAAAAAAAAAAAAAAGAAAGAAAGAAAGAAAGAAAGAAAGAAAGAAAGAAGGAAAGAAACAATTCATAAACTTTATGTTGTGCAGTGTCTTCACTATAGGAGGAAACTTTAAGCCACCTCACCCCACAAAGCCAGGGGTGTGAATCATACCTTTATCCAGGGTGTCTATGGTTTATGCACTACCTGCCCATTAGTCATTTTGTAGTTGTCCTGGTTATGGGTTGCGGATCATCAGATCAACTATCACAGTATTGCATTGCTTGTGTTCAAATAAGCCTTGCATAGTAGCCTAATACCATGTCTCATTGCCTACAGTAGCTATTTCACTTCCTCTCCTCCTGCAGATATTGTATCATCTCAGGTCATCCCAAAAAGGCTACGTACACTGCAATCAGATACTCGGAGAGGAAATTTGCATTCACATCAGTTTTAGTACAGTACATGGTTATAATCATTCAATTTTATTTTTAGTTATTGTTGTTCATATCTTACCATGTCTAACTATAAACTTTATCATAAGTATCACCATATAGAGAAAAACTTTACTACCTTGGATTTCAAACATCCTCTGGGGGTCTTGGAACATAATCCCCATGGATAACAGGGAACGGCCTTATTTCTCCACAATTCATTCCCAAAAAGGGCAGATCAAGCTGCATTTGCTCATTTTACAGATAAGGAAATTGAGGCTATAAGGCCCAAACTTTTCAAAAATTTCTGAGACAGTAAGCGACAAAACTAGCACTGGTCTTTGCACTTTTGATACTTCTGATTACTCCTTTAAATAAAATTACCCTTTAAAACATATGCAAGCAAAGTGTGGTGTACACCTGGAATCTTAGCAGTCCAGGAGGCTGAGGCAGGAGGGTCATGAGTTCAAATTTTATCAGGGAAATAAGACCTTGTGTCCAAATATTAAAAATAAATAAATAAAAATTTTAAAAGGGCTGGGGATATAGCTTAGTGGTAGCATGCCCCTAGTTTTGATCCCCAACATCAACAAATCAAATTATTATTTTTTTAAATTTCCATCCATTCAAAAACATAAAAGAATCCTTGACACACAGAATGCAAATGCCAGTCTTTGCTCCACTGCTGAGAACAAGACAAGTGTAGGAAACAAGCAGTGCAAAATATAACTTTCAAAAGGCCCCAGTAGTGTGAGAGGAAACATCACCCAACCTTTGCGGGCAGTAGATACCATTTGCCATTCATTTCCACAGTGATTTCCAGACCAATGATTTTCTTCACTAGTTTCTTCAAACTGATTATCAGGTTTTCTGCGATATTTGGTCTAGTCTCAAAGCACTGGATTTCAAAGGCTGTGGTTTGGGGTTTGATGTCTCCGATTTCAAACAAATTGTGCAGGTACACAAATATATGTATGCATGTACACACAGGAGCACTCTTTACCTTAGCGGTTTCAAATCCTTCTAAGTCTACTTTTTTGTTCAATCCTCAGTGGGGTTTTGTTTTTTTTTTTCAGTTTTTACTTTTTATTAGCCCATGTTTGCAGTCCATAATGATTACATTCCTTGTGGGAAGTTAGTACATGTACATCACACATTTGAAGTGAAAAAAGAAAAAAATTATCATGTAAAACCTACCTACACACAGAGAGAGAGTTTGTTTTCAAAGCAAATCAGTATCTTAGCATGAAATTGTACTCTTAGAATCAGGATGTTTTTAAGAACCTTAAGAAACACCTACAATTAGTAAATAAACAAGCAAAGTTAGAAAGTACAATTGACATACATGGTAGGGTCTCAGCCACTGAAGTTTTTTATGTTGAGCTAAATCATTTGCAGTGTTACCTGAATTTTTTAAATATTTGGGGAAGATTACTCTTTGTAACAAAAGTGTCTGTGTTGTTCTTTTGCAAAATCGACTCCATACATGATCAGGATGGCTGAACCACCCACCTCACAGTGAAACCAACTCCCACCCTCCCTGCCCGTCAATGATTCATTCAAGAAGCACGACCGGGTGCTATACACTACACTTTCACAAAACTGAGACCGCCAAACAGAAAACAGTCATGCCATACCTCTCACAATCTTCATGTGAAATTCTTTACACTATAAAGACGAAATTTCTCTTTTTCAGTGATAATTACCAATTTAGAGTCATTTTCACAGAATAAGATGTAGGTTCTTCAGTTATTTAATAAATTGGCCTTTTGATTTGACATCATGAAAATGACAGTGGCGAAGATTAACGTGTTCCTTTAATAGTTAGCATCTAATGAGGGAAAAAGCAAAGGCCAACTAAATATATAATGCTAGGTACTTGCCAAATGACTTCATAGGACATCATAGGAACACAGGTTTTGTGGAAGGCGTGATGGAGGAAGAGTGAGAAAATCACATTATCGCACTGCACACCCACTACAGACAAGCCAAACTCCAGAGTCCTTTCACTGTAACAGATCCACTGCAATACTCCCATTTTCAATTAACACCAAGACTTTGGTATTTGTATATAACAACTTGTGCAATTTATTTTTAATACAGGTACAGGATAATAGTGCAGAATTTTTCATTGCAGCACACTTTTTAATTTTTCAATACTGTATTTTGAGGTGTACTCAAATTGATTGGCTCATCAAAATGATGGATCAGTTATTTGAAAGGGACTCAGGGTATAAAAAGAAAAATATCCATGATAATGAAAATTATTAAAATGATACTCCTATCAAGCTCAAAGATCTAAAGAATTTACTTAATAAGTAAAATATCAAATGTGAAAATACATTTTTCTATGATTCAGTCCACCACCTGTGCTTTGGTTTCGGCAAAACATCACATAGGACATTAAATTAATATTGTTAATTTAAACTTTAATGGTTTTTATGGTAAATTTATATAGAAGTCTGTAACTCTGGTTTAGTTTTATAGCTATATAAAAGCTATATGCATAGGAAATGAATGCCTAATTTAATGTTTGCACAAATTTAAGTAATATGTTTTATTAAATGTCTAAAAATAATTTCCATCAGTACCAGGAGCCCAAGAGAATTTCTGTTTCAAGAACCTCTATTTTGACAAAAACCCCATTGGCTTTTTAAAAGAGGAATTGAGATAAGTGAATGAATAAATGCATGAATAAGTGAATGAATGAATGAAGAATTGGAGTGGTTAGCTCTACACTATCACAAAGTTCTGTGCTACCTACCAAGGTATGGAATGCAGGTAGAAAGAGCTACAGCTATACAGGCTAATTAAAGGTGCCCTTCAACACAATCCCTCTGCTGCCCTGGTACAGGTCTGATGAAGAGCCAAACTCCCTGCCTTGCTTCCCTAGGTCCCAAAGGATCCCATTTGCCTGTTTTCTATTTTTTCAGCACATCTAACAATAGCTTAGCATTTTACAAGATTTCCCTACAGTGAGCATCTTTTGGAAGTGTCTTGAAATGCTGTGCTCTACCTCCTCATTCACCTACGTGTTATAATGTTTCTAGAAAAATAAGATGAAATTAGAAATTCCTCTGTAACTTAAGATAGACTCACATCAAAACAAATAAATTCAACATATACCAGCACTTACTGGGTAAAAGACATTTATTTACTAAGGACAGGAGCAGGGAGCTGAATTAAGTTATAATCTCTACACCAAAGTGCAGAAGCATTTTATCGAGCCCACATTTTATTCACCATTAAGGGACTGACGTGATATTTCAGGTCACTGAGGGAAAAAACAAAGTTTAAAAAAATTGATACTTCTGTTATTCCTACAAATACAATAGGATATTAATACTATTGTTTTTTTAAATCTTAATAACAATAATAGTAATAATATGAAGAGTTCAGGATCACTTAACTATACTAAGCAAGTTGCATATGTTACCACAAAAAAAGTTTACAAGTTAATATGACTGTTATCACCACTTTAAAGTGGATAAAATATGCCAAAAATGGATTAATAGGTAGTAAACAATATCTCTACATTTTAGGCCAGAAGTAGCTGAATATCAAAGACTAGAAATAAATGTCATAATTCATAACCAATAAAAATAATTTATACAAAGCTTCTATCCAAATACCTTCCTGTGTAACATAAACTAGCCCGGTCTCAGCTTCCCCAATTCCAGGTCACTAGGTCACTAACTAACTTAACCCATGTTGATGGATTTATAGGGTCATCTTTTTAACAGAGAGTTCTGAAGTAGAGAATGAAGATGACCGTGTATGTTAATTGGTTAAGAAATTTGCAAAGAATCTGAAGATTATTATTCTTCTCAATATAGTCAGGGAAGTTTTTCTGTTTGTGTCACAGCACCTCCTTCGGTCTGATTAATTCTTAGATTTGTACTCTATACTAAGTCTGCTCATGTGAGTTTTTGATGGCAGGAAAATATAAAATGTTCAACAATATTACAAAAACAATAAGTCATGCATGATATCACATTGTCACACGGAGCATGTGTCCCTATATCTCCTTATCTAATGTACTATATAACATCTTTTTTAAATATAAAATTGCTTGCAAAGAACTCATAAGCCCAAGATAAACATTATAAAATATACTTTTTTAAAAATGTACATAGGCAACCTAGCCATCAACATCTGCAGCTGAGAACACTTTAATGCCATGACCAATTTTCAACTCTTTAAAGTAGATTATCCTCAGAAACATTTCTGAAAGAAAAACTCTGATATTTTGGCAGAACCACATTGAAATCATCACAGGAAAGTGAAAAACCATGACATAGTTTCAAGACTTTGAGAAAAAGTAGTTCATATTAACCACTTATATGCTAGCATGATTTTAACAAGTATAAAATAACTGTTTATATTTAGCCTAAAGCCTTCATGTTGTGTATATTAATTTCCTATTATTTCTTAGTGGACAAGAACTGGCATTAAATGGAAGGGGACCAGAGCTTAGTCTGCTGAAAAGCTGTTTTTAATGAGAAGTTGTATAGTGCACACAGGGCTTCGTTAACCTAATATTTAAACAACCACTTAGATAATAGATTCTAAAAATGTTATTAAAGTAATATACAAAAACATTCAGATGTACTGAGTCATAATCATTTATTAAAGCCATTGACCAAAATCTCAACAGAAAAACTAGCCAGCATTCCTCAGCAAAGCATCCAGCAGCTGGAATCTTCACATTTCCAAACCTTTCCCTTAAACCAGGATCTCGGCCTGAATGAACCTGTGTTGAAACACGCAAGTTCTGCCCTACTCCAGCCCTGTAGAAGATGGCATCACTCAGAAGTTCAACAAGAATATGATGTCAGTGAACCCTAACTGTCAACTTCAGTGGATTAGGAGACTCCTGGAAAGATGACTGGATCGTAGGGTGCTATACTTATGAATGGATTAGCCCACTGATGGAGGTGGGGCCAGGTCGGAGAATGTGGTCAGTGTGGGCGTGGAGTTGCAGGGTGTCTTCCCCTGTGACTGCTTCACTGCCACCATGAAGCGACCAGCTTTGCTCCATCGCCCTCTTCTACTATGGCGTTCCTTCAGTGGATCTATCCTACCAGGAACTGAAAACAGTGAAACCGCAAGCCAAAAAACATCTTCTCCTTTAATTTGTGGGTGTTGGGTATTTTGTCCCAGCAAGGACAAAGCTGACCAATACAAATACTAGCCTCAAAGTGTTAAAACCAAAAGCTTGGATGTAGATTACTCAGGTTAGCCCAAGAAGCCCCAGGACTCGAGTGGAAATATACTGATTGTAGCATGAAAAATTAATTCACTACTTCATCGCTCTCTTGCCAGGTAGTTTTCTTGGTCCTCCTAACAGTATATTGATCTCCATTGATTGAAGTTGCGTAATTCTAAGGTGTATCTTGAAATGGACACTTCACTGATTTTCATTTCCATTGGTTTCAATAGAGTCCATCCAAAATGTGACACAGAATTAAACAATTTAAAGACCCAACAATGGGTGATCAGATTTTCACTTCTAAAACAGAAAGCTCCTGTTTTTAAAAAACCCTTAGAAACACAGTCAGCGATTCATTTTCCAGGATCATACTTCATGTGAGATAGCAACTTATTAAATAGGAAATCTTTTGATATCACATCCATATTTTTTGTTTTATAAAAAAAGTTCCATGCCTGTAAAATGTAACCACATTGTCCCCCAGTTCTCTGCCTGTGTATGGTGGTATTGACAAAATGAACCCGAGATCATTATATTTTTGACACACTGCACAGTGACTGCTACCAACATTATGTAGCCTGTTCTACAACCTATTTCCTCTAAGCACCACTTTCTAATCTGTCAAGCCCCCTACAGGAACCAAAGCATGTGGGAAACATGGACAAACGCATAGCTGAGCAGGAATGGAAAAGAGATTCCAGAGACAACAACTGGCATAAGGAAAGAAAGGTGGGTAGAAATTGAAGTTAACTATCCAGATGGAGACAAAGCTGAAAGTTAGATGAAGATAAAAACCAAAGAAAGAATGGGAAAGACAGAGAGGAGCAGAATGTGAAAAGGTGCTAGAACCCAGGAGACACAAATCATTATAGTCATGTGTTGTGGCCATCGATTTTATAATTTTCAAAAATAGATTTTTGATTTAATATCCAAACTGTTCAGTGTGTGTGTTCTCAATCTGAGGGACTCTTGACCTGGGGAGTTACAGCTTAACACGATCACTGATGAGCATCAGAGAGGGTCAGAATCCTCTACACCGCTTTGCCAAACTTGGGTGTGTATATAAGTATATGCAGAATGCATAGCTTTCAATAGAGTATTGCAGAAGTCCACGGCCCCAAATAAGGCTAAACCACTGTATGTCCAGTTCCCTCTTGCAGTGGGAGTGCGGGGCAAGGTGGCTTTTTGAGTGCTGTCCCCTGCATCTTTCCTTATGGGTCCAGGGTACTTACTTGAATTAAAGATCACCATAATCACATTCACTAGGATGGTCCCACTTAGTGGGATGACAACGTCCCCTAAACTACTCACAGAGAATACAATATGCAAAAAGACACACTTAGGAACATCTTGATAAAAAACGAACCCTAGGGTTGGGACAGGGTATCTCATAGCAGGGAAAACCTACCTGAAATGGGTAATGAGCAGAAAAGAATGAATAGATGTCATGTTTAATGAGTAAGATAACAAGTAAAAACATTGGACATAAATTCTATATTTTACAGTGTCACAGAAGAGTTCAAATACATGTTTCTCTAGTAGCTAACCAAAGACACTGGGGGTAAGTAATGTGTACATACCACTCTTTCTAAGGTCGGGTATTTCTTGTGATTAACAGAAACGCCATCATCCCTCTCTAGAAGTGCACCCATGGACTACGTAACATTGTTTTGGCCAACAAAAGATCATGTGTATAATATATAATCCCATAACACTCTATCACCCAGTAACACTGTAGCCATTTACTTCGTGTAAGAATATCCCATTATGTTCGCACAGTGATGAAATTGCTTGACAATGTATTTCTCAGAATGTATCTCATTTTTAAATGATAAATGACTATTGCTGTCGTGGCCCAGGCATAGTAGACATATTGGTTAGATTGTGCCATAGCTGCTATTGCTTCTGAACCTTCCTGGACCATAATCAGGACTTTGCTCAGTGGATCTGCCAGCTCAACAAATATTCATTACCAATAATGAACGCCCACTACGTGACACACTCACTCACACACACATGCACACCTATACAAAGAGACAGAAAACCTATTGAAAGGCTTTGAAAAAAAGATGTAGCTACTGAAAATGGTACATTTCTACCAAACCAACTTTATTATAATTTGCAGCTTAGTGATGCACTCTGGAGTCATTTCATTCTATTGTCTCATTCTGTTGAAAGCATGGAAGCTGTTCTTGGGAGCTCATCTTGCATTATTTTACAACTTTCCAAAGGCACCCCATTGGACACTAGGGTAGGTACATGTCGACAGTACAAATCCGTCAGCATTTCTTTGTGCTGAACTAGTTTTCACAAGCGGAGTCTTCTCAAACATGTGTGCACATATTAAATGCCTAGACCTTTCAAAATGTTTGAACAAGAGATTAAGCCTTGTATTTCACACTCTCACCAATTTGAAATAGTCATGTGGAGATAGGGTGTGTATAAAATATCCAGAAGTTCTCATCAAAAAATATTTGATGACATCACAAAAGCTCTGCTAATCTGAAAGTAATTCATACCAGAATTTACAAACCAAGAACACTAAAGTTTCACCAATGGAGAAATACAGATAGAAACAAGCAGGCTCCTGGCCAGCAAAACAAACATGAATTGCTCAAGAACAGTCTGTCAGTCAGGCTCCCAAAAATGTTCGATTTGGATTTTCCACATGTGAGTCTTACATGATCAGAAACCACACTAAGCTAAATTTTGGAGATAGGTTGACTGCCAAGGGCAGGGCCTAATCTAACAATGTGTTTCCATCTGAGCAAAAATTCTGCCAGTGGCCCATTATCACTGAATTCGGATGGGTGATAAAATGTTATTTTGTCTCTGCACTTTAATTATGATTTCTACGTTGTGCTATAGCTTTGTAGAGAGACTCTAGTAATAGCTAAGAGACTTTACCCTTTTTAAAAGTTTGAGAATTTCTAAACATTGATCATTTCTCTATTTTATATAGCAAATTTTCAGCCAGATTCCTTTGAAGTTCATTTTTCTGTAAAAGAAATTTAGTTTAAACTATATTCCAAGAGTGGAGCTTTTTATTTCATTTTCATTATTCAGGAAATTTATTTACCCATCTGTTTGCAAAGCTTCAGAACTACTCTGAGAAATTCTTAATATTGACTTCGAGAGATACAATTTTATTCATTAGGAAGATTAAAAAAAAAAAAACCCCCCTGTTTTCCATTTACTTCTGGGGACTTCAAATAGTTTCTTCCATTCTTTTATTTCTCTTCAGCTTCCACTGTTTCCTAATCTTGAAGGGGAAAAAATTTTACTTTTCTACTGTAAGAATTCAAATGGAAATATTTCGGTGATTTAAAACCAACTCACCAATGCAATATAAAAACTATAAATGTCATATCTAATGTCACAAGTGGAGCCATCCAAGGAATTGTGACAGGAAACCTCTGGACTTACTAGTGGAAAAAATGTGGCTTGATTTTGCTCTGTCTTAATACCTTTATTCCTCATAGAACTATATAGCCGAGTGACTACTTTTAACAGCAAGTCTTATCCCTTGTGTTAAGGACTGAATCATTTTCAAAAAGGAAAATCCCTTCATCTGCCATTTTGCTGGTGGAAAAAGAGCCCAATGCAAAGGTAGAAATCGCCGCCAAAGCAAAAATACTAACCTGTTTTTCATGACTAAGCATAGAAATTAGGAAGTAAAGCCAGGCCGGGTGGTACACATCTATAATCTTTGCATGCTCAGAAGTTGAAGCAGGAAGATTGCAAATTCAAGCCCAACCTGGGCCTTAGCAACTTGGCAAGACTCAGTCTCAAATTTTTAGAAAATGAAAGGGGCTTGGGATGTAGCTCATTGCAAAGACCCTGGGTTCAGTGCCCCACACTGGGAGAAAAAGTGAGAAGAATAGGAGGTGAGGACAGGAAGAGAAGAAATGAGGAGAGTCTATAATAAAGGAAAAGGAAGTGAGAGCAGAAGGCAGCCAGCAACACAGAAAAGGCAGGGACTCATTGCTAATGTTAATTAACTAAACGGCTCCCCATCATACACGCATGTAATGCTCATTCTTGAGTTGTTCGTATCACTGCCAAAAAAAAAAAAAAAAAGAAAAGAAGGAAAGATAAAAGTTGCTCCTTCTTTCCCAGGCTTACCTGAATCAACAACTTCACTAACGCAGAGAGGCCCAACTGACCTACTTTCCTAAGGTCCCTTTTAAATTGTGTACCTGCCTCCTGTCACATACATGAATTTTTTCCTTCTTCCAGATTGTATTTTTCACTTCCTCCTTCACACTATAGAAAAAGAAGATGGGGAAAGCCTGATTTGTGTTCACTTTGGTAAAGGAAATCATTCATGAGGTTGTCCTCGAACTGAGAGAAATTTCACTTGCCTTTAACCTGCAGGGAGCTGAGGCTGACCACAAGCCCAGGCTGCTCCCTGGCAGATCCCAAGTTACAAAAGCAAGGTGATGAAAGGGACCACGGGGTTGTCTGAGGGCCAGCTTTGTACCTCAGATAGACGCCCACTCCTGCGAGAGGGCTGCAAAGCTCAGTATTTCTTTCTAATCAGTCTCTAGATAGAATTAGATCCTGGCTTATAGCTGGAAATGCGAAATAAATCTTGTGCTTTCTGTCCCGTGTATTCCCTAGTACTTCTCGCTTATAATCATATGGAGATAAAGATTCATTGTGTGTGTAAAATTGGCTTTCCAACAAATTCTGTTGCTCTTAAAATAAAAATAAGATTCCCAGGGTAAGGAAAAAAAGTGTGCAAAAGAAAACCAAAGCAGGGAGGAAGCCATAAGAAAAGAAAAGAAAAAGCAAAGGGCCATTGAAAAACAACATGCATTACCTGGCTGGATGGTTTTCCCCACAAATTAAGCACATTTGATGGGTTTGAATGTGTCCTAACTGCCCTCAGCTGAAAGCCATAGAGGAAATTCACAGTTGTCAGCTTGGGCTTTTCTCTGGACAGCTTTCTGGAAATCCCAGAATGCCGGACAATCGGAAGCAGGAAGTGCAAGGGTGTGTATGAGAAAGAATCTTAAGAATGGTCCCCTGGGATGGCTGCAGATGCAGGTGTCCGGGATGGCAGTGAAAGTCCAAGTGAGATGTCAGACTGGTATGTGGCTTCTGGCATCTTCTGCTCTCAAAACATAATATTTAGAGTTTCAGGGAACAGACTTAAGTGCATACCACACTTGAACAGACAAAGATAAACTATCTCGGACTTATGTACCTAGCTCACAGGAAACTAGCAGGAAAAACAATGTGCACAAATCAACAGCAAGCAAAGATAACCAATGGGCACTTGGCAAAGAGCCAGGCCCCTGGTTGCTAAAAACCTCTTTTACGGCTCTACCTATGGCTTTGCTTGTTAATTTTTTCATTCATCCTGTATCCACCCACTTGCCTATCCACTAAGACACTCATCAGTCTTCTCTGTCTTTACCTGCTTTATTGCAGAGGTGAATTAAATGGCCAAATAGGTGAGCTATAAAAATATATTTGTGATCTTGATCTTCATTGAAAGAATAAACCATATATATATGATTTTTACTTCTTTTGGATCTCAATTTATTTTAGGCTAAAGAACTATGGAAATAAATATGTGATTTAACTATGAATCTCAACAATTACTGAAGGAAAAAAAATAACAAATATTTGTTATTGGGGACAGCAATAGGGAGATTCTCCTGATCTTTTTCCTTACCAAAATGCATTAAGCAAGAGAGTAAATACCACTGGAAATCAGGAAAACTTCTAGGGCAGCAAAGACCCAGAGTCCCTCAGGGCACCCTCAAGGTACCTTCTTGTTCCCTGGCCCTGCACATACATGAAGAATATTTCTGCTGAGTGAGTGGTGCTCTTACATGGATGTAGAATAATCCTCCAACACTTCTCTCAAAACCTGTATCCATGTTCACCTTTCTGGACTCCCAAAGAAGTCAGTGTCTTCAGGAGATGCTTAGAAGCACCTCTACATGTCAAGAAGTCCCAGATACTGTACGATTCCCTTCATAGGAAATGTCCGGACCAGGCAAATCTGTAGACAGAGTAAAACCGGGGTTGCCTAGAGCTCAAGAGAAAGGTTGAAGGGAAATGGGGAGTGACTGTAGCAGGTACAGGGTTTCTTTCTGCAGGGTGATGGAGCTATTCTAAAACTGACTATGATGATGACCGTACAACCATGTGACTATACCAGAGACTATTGAATCCTGTATGTTAATTGGGTGAACTGTACTGTATGTGAATTATATCTCAAAGTTATTCTCCGGCCCATCAGAAATGTGTAATTTTGCTCTACTAAAAAAAAAAAATAGCAAAATCTTGGCATTCATCACACCAGAATGATGGGGAAATGCCACAGACAATAGGCAGAGAGGCTCCTTTTTTCCTTTCATCTATCTTTCATTTGGTGCTTTAATTTTCATTATGTATTGCAAACATATACTAATTTTTAAAAAGTATCCCTTATGCATCAAGGCAAAAACTCAGAACAAAGAAGGCTTTTCTAGACCCTTAATGACTTTGCTTGAATCTTATTTTTCCCAATCTCAACTGCACCAAGCACAGTACTACTTGAATACTCCATGAGTCGAGTTCCTATAAGCTAGCAGAGACATCTGCAACTGAACAGTATCAAAGTAAATTCTGCAAGTCCTAGTGTGACAATAAACACAACTGTAAAAAACACCAGTAAATGATAGGACCACTGCATCAGTTTCTCAGATTCTTTTGCTGCTGGTTATCAAATCCCTCATCATGTAAAGCCAATCAGTTTTCAACCCTAAAGGTTGAAAAGAGACTGTAACGTTCACTTCAAGATGATTCTTAAAATGCATCTATGTAGCAACATTTTGTGATATAAAATACTGTCCTGCTGCTGCCCAAAATCATAACAGTATAGGGCAGAGTCTCATTTTTAGTAAAGCTGGGGTATTTGCTAAATATCATACAGTATCTATCATACCATATGTTTTTCCCATGTGGACAAAATTTATTTGGAGTTTGCTCTCTGGGATAAAGTTAAATACCAGTAAATTGATGGTGAGTTAAAAAAAATAAATACATAGAAGCCTTTCTTTCTAACTAAGCATTCCTGATGGAAACATCAAAATCAAGTGATATAATTCTCTTGAAGTAGCCACAGGGATGGGAATTTAAGCACAAACGCTTAGTTTGAAAAAATGAGAATTATTAGTTCAAGACTCACTTTCCAGCCAGATGAAAAGACACTGGGAAGGGAAGAGTGCAAATCTTTTAAAATACAGCAATCAGACATAAATTTCAATAAACTTTACTACCTTTGTTAGGAGAGACGGGACAATGGGTAGTATTCTCATAGCGCCTTTCACTCTTTTGTCATTTGCACCAAAGCCCAAACTGCATGATTAACATCCACCCATCTGCCTCACCACAAAACCCTGCGAGGTTCAGGATAGCTTTCAGGTGTTATCAATTAGCAGCTTTTCCTTCCACCGCATTTTTGGGGGTTTGGATAAATCTGATTTATATTTATTGGGGTGGGAGAAGATGGGGAAAGGGAGTGGAAAGAGAGGCTCTGAATTACTCCTTTATCAGCCCAAAGTTAAATGTCATCAGGTGAGGACGCTGTGGAATGGACTCCCTGCTGAAGGAGCCATGAAGCAAAGGAAGCCAAGACTGGCAACGAACACAAGGGAGTGCGTTCTCTGCACTCTCAGGCACACAAAACAAGGGCTGTAATATAGCGTACGCTGTAAACTTTATATACATAAACATCTTCCTGGTTGAGAAAAGATACCTGCTAAGTAATTTATCTTGAAATATTTCCCTTTAAATACAAAAAGAAAGGCAAAAGAAGCAACCAGGTTTTACTGTCCCAGTGAGGGTATGACAGCAACAATTTACAATTTTCTTCCATCTCATTCTCTCTTCCTCCCTCCCTCCTCCTCTCGCTGTGCCTGCCTCTGCACCCGCCACCCATCCTCCATCTCCTGATGACTTCCCATCGTGTTAGTTCATGCCTAAGATAAAATGGCGGTGTGGGGAGGAAGTGAGAGAGGGAGAAGGAGAGAGAGAGAGAGACAGACAGAGAGAGAAAATTTGATTAGGAGGAGGACAGGAGACAGAGAAAGATTGAGAGAGTCAGAAAGAATGGCAACACCCAAGTCTGGCATTTGCCTATTTAAATTCAATCCCACAGCGCTGGCCAAGCTGAGCAATAGCCAGGCTGCGTTATGAATTTCTGATCAGACAACTGATAGGTTATGAGAGGGATGTAATCCCACTGAGAAAGCCTTTTCTTCCAAGCAGGGCCAAGTAATAGCCTACCCTGGAGAGACAGCACCCTGTTTTGCCTGTGTGCGTGTGTGTGTGTGCGCACGTGCGTGCATGTGTGCATGTGTGTGTGTGTGTGTAAACATGAATTTCCCCTTTCTTTAAAAAAAAAGTCAAAATACTCATTTAATGAAAAATGTGCAGTAAAATTTGGCAGTCACTTGCATGAAAATAGGAATGTGCCTCGGCAATTCAGACACACTCCAAAGACAGAAAGAAAGAAAAAGAGAGAGAGAGAGAGAGACAGAGACAGACAGACAGACAGAAAGAAAGAAAGAAGAAACACTAGTATCTGGAACACATTCTATGGTTTTCTTCCTTTTCTATAGTTTGTTCACAGCTTTAAAAACATCGCATATATACAATGGGGAATAAATTTGACATACAACACTCAAAGGAAGGAAAAAGTCTTAAAGAGTTTTTTAGAAATTTCTACACAGGTAGAAACAATATTTTAAATTGTTTTGTACAATAATTATAGGCAGTTGTTCTTGCTATAGTTAAGCATTGCACTAACCAAACATTAACTGAAAATTGCATAGTAACTGGAATGTTTGTACAGACACAGGGTATTAAAAATCCAAGTCAGGACTTTGCAACAGCTCATGGTTACTGCACAGTAAAAAGTTAGAAACCATAAATCTGGAATCAGGGGGCTGCTGGTGTCATATGTATTAGCCTCCTGGGCCAGCTGCAGACACACAAAAAAGACAGTACCCACTTATACCCAGAGTAGAGAGTATGTCGAGTTCTACTAATGCAAGAAGGATAGAGTGACAGACCACAGAGGTGTTTATGAACAGAAGCTTAAAAGGCAGGAATTGTCATCCCATTTAAAGGAAAGCAATTGTATCTCATCCCTGTCCTGTTTGGACATCCCCTAGGGCACAGAGCATCTCATGCTCATTTTCCCTCTTTGGCCAGGAGGTATCAGTGGAAACTCACTGCTGAAGAAGACAAGGGAGGGAGCAGTAGTGATGTTTTATGTAATACTCATCTTATAGTGTGGACTCGTCACAAGCAGGATGCAGTATCCTTTTAAACCTAGAGTCCTCCAAGACAGTTTTTTGGAGGGGGTTTAAAAGAACGTCTCATCTTTATTTAGGCAGATTTTTCCTCTAGTCATAAACGCACCAATTTTTAATTATGGGCTGCAAGATGAAAACTGTCCAGCCCTATCAGCACCACCGTACCTTTGCAAATGCACATTCTCATGCACGCTGCACATACGTAGCAGGGTAACTTCGATTCTCTCCACCCTCTAAGCTGTAATAGATCCATTAAGCAAGTGTGGATGCGGGGCCGGGAGGGGGTTATAATCTGAGAGTGCAAATTATTTACCTGATTTAGATTCATTACAGCCAGCCATGCTGTCTGCATTTTGCCATCTTTTTCAAATGGGGAACTTGCCCTGAAAGAATATTATGTAAATCTTTCTGTCACAGATTACTGCCTCTGTACATGACTTCCACAATGCGCATCTGCTTTCTGCGCGAGCTTATTACATACACACACACAGCTTCCAGTTTTTAACCTCTCTCCTTCCTATTCTCCTTCTTCCCCCAGCACTCATTATGGGGAAAATTACCTCAAACAGGACGCTACTGGTTTTCTTCCATTCAATTTACATAATTGCTGTTATGTTGCTTTTCCTTTTTTAAGTGGAAATTTTGCTCCCCAAAGGACACCATGGGTGTTTCAGTGACAAGATGGAGTTCCCCTCCCGGTTATGAATGTAAAGGTGAGCCTGTGATATGTTTGGAGGCACTCAAGCGATTCTCTAGAGTTACAGTTAGGGTTTTCCAGGAGAGCGATAAACCAGGCCAGCAACGTTAAGCCACTGAGAACCATAAGGAGAGCCGACTTTGGACTGAGCCCTTCTGAGCTTTTAGTACAGCACTGTGCCAAAACTGTGATATTCTCATTTAACTTTTAGTGATAATGACAGTTAATATCAACATTTCCGTACACAGGAAGAAATAAACAAACAAATAAAAAACAGCTTCTTTTTGAAAGAAGCAACTTTTTTTTTTTTATTTTATTTTAAGGATAAAAGGAGGGAAACATTAACAGACATACAACATTTTACAACATATCACAAGCACAATACAGACAATACAGAGTTACAAACAAAGTGGTAGGGAATTAACAATGGTGGTTGTATTACATATTGATATCTTCAAAGTGGCTTCTCATGAAAACAGATATAGACATGCAATACTGGTCAACCAAAGACTCATTGACAGTTTCTTTCAGCATAGAAACAGCAGGTAGAAGAACAACCATGTTATCTATCCTGTATATACATACATACAAAATTTCTCCTGAAAGAAGCAACTTCTAAGAGCCACTTTTGAAAGGCAAAACACTTTGAGGCATCTGTGTTCACCTTCAGCTTTCTGCAATTTCTATAGTAGATACAGTAAGAGAAATAAAAATGTGTGAAATACACTCATAAATTTTTAAATGAGGAAATATATTACACGTATAGATTGGTGTAAGGCACACAGGTATGTTTGGAAAGAAAATTATGAACTACAAACCCATGTACATGTCCAAGCAGACTTGTAAGCAGACTTTGCCATCTCCGTAGAAATGGGCCCCACATCCCTCACTATGTCTATCTGAGCTTCCCCTGGGGTCCTTTCCCATCTACAATCCTCTAAGAGGTGCCTACCTTACTGACTTCTGAGGTTTTTTTCACACAGTTTCCATAGCTGTATGCTAATCCCAATAAGATATTTCATTTTGCCTGCTCTATCCTAAAAGACAGGATTCTTCAGTGTTTTTTACATTTGTTCAGTATAAAATTCAACCACCTTATAACACGCAGCCATATGGGTTTCTTTTTCATTGCTGTGCAGTATTCTGTTCCACAAATGTACCTGTCTTCATTGATCCAATTCTAATGTTGGTGCATATTTCAATTGTTTCTAGTTTGAGGCTATTACAAACAATGATACTATTAATGTTCTTGATCATGCCTCATATGCTAGCTAGGCTTTCTTTAGTGTATACCTAGCTAAGAGTGGGGATCCAATGTTATAGGATGTGAGTTGAATTTTGCTGAGTAAATCCAACTTGTTGCCAAACCTTGTCTCAATGACTTTCTCTCTAGCAAAGTTCCCGTTGTGCTTCACCTTTGCCAACTTTTCAAAGAGTAGTCTGGGGAACAGGCTAATTCAGGGTTCTACGGAGGGGACACTAAGTGGTTGGCACCAGTCCATCCCAGATCCGTATCACAAAGCTGGCTGCCCAAATGCTAAGAGTCAGTTGCTACTACTCAAAGGAAACTCCACCCACGGAGTCACAAAATGGTGCTGAAATGATATTCATAGGGAAAAGGAAGATGGCGGGAAGCTGACAAGAAGCAGACCAAGACTGTTACTTCTTCCCCTCTAATCTTTCCGTCCCTGCAGTCACTATCATTCCCACAAACATTCCGGGGATCTCAGAACCCAATCAGCTATACTTCATGTTCAACATACTCCATGATTTGTGTCACCTTTGAAGGTTCACTGAAAAGAAAACTTCTAGATATGGTGGCTCAGTTTTGAGACAAGGAAATGAGAAGAAAATTGCCTTTTCTCCATGAAACAATTCCTCCCACAGAGCACTAGCTCTGCTGCACCTAATACCGATGCATTAATTAAGGTCAGGAAAAAAAAATACAATCACCCTGAGCATTTCAAACAAAATACTTCTTTTTGGAGATGGGAGTTGCCCAGACTAGACCAGACTAGACTCAAATTCCTGGGCTCAAGTGATCCTCCAGCCTCAGCCTTGAAAGTCGCCAGGATTGCTTGCACCCAGTTGGAACAGAAGACTTTAATAATACAGGGAATTGGCTGTACAGGTATTAAAAGGACTGGGATAGTAAAATGGTGGCGGGGGACCCCGAGTCAGTAACTGACCAGTGAAAGCAACTCTCACCCGTAGGGCTGGTAAATGGAGATGGCTGAGAGCCCAGCAGGGTGGGAAAAAGCTGAGCCTCAGATCTGAGCCAGCGAGAGTTTGTGATGAAAGCTGGTACTGCCAAGGCTGAGCACCAGCACTAGGGTCAAGGAAAAGGCTCCACGGAGAGCTGGTGAAGAATGTTCCCTTCTCCAGCTGCCTGGTCTTGGTGGGGAAATGTCAATGGAAGGTGGAAGTCAAAAGGAAGTAGTTTCTCCCCGCTGTCTGTCCTCCTGTATCTCCTGAGGGCCAACTGGTTTGATGGCAGGCAAAAGGAATTAGGGATTGGTCACCGGCAAAGCTGGATGCTTTTACTCTACATAATATTAGAGTACAGAAGGGGAAGAGTGAAGGTTGAGCACAAACCAGCAAAGCACTAACACAATTACAATGTGCTTGGGATTTTTTCACTAAACTTAAAAATGACTGACGTGCACAAAGATGCATATATTTAACTTGCTGAGGTTGGCAATAAGCACACACCTGCAAAACCATCAGCACTAGCAATGCCATAAACATGCCCATCACCTTAAGGAAGTAAACAGATGCTTTTGAAATGTTTATAGGTTCATAGGAAGCCCCCAAAGTAATACAGAGTAGTGGCAACTACACTTTACCCAGTTTCCCTAATTGTGGTGTCCTTTTTTCAGTGGCTGTATCTTGCATAATTACAGTACAGTACAACATCAAATCCAAGAGTTTGACACTGTTGCAGTATATATGAAGAATTCTATGTCATTTTTATCATATGTGTATTGAAATTGGGTGATCTGATTATTCTGACTTTATTCTTTTTCTTTCTTCAAAATCACTTATTATTTAATTTCTTTGTCTTCTCAAATGCACTTCTGGATATTCATCTTCATTAAAAAAAATCCTGTTGGGATCATCACAGGAATTGCATTAAACCTGTATGTCAAACTGAGGGCTAACATCTTTATTATTTCAAATTTTTGAATACATGAACATGGTATACCTTTCAATTTACTTAAATCTTTGATTTCCTTCATCAGCATTTTACATCCTACAAGTTCTGTGTATGTACTGTTAGCTGCCTATCTATATTTGAATTTTTATAAATTATAAGTCATTTTTAGTTAGACCATTACACAAAAATTAAGCAGAAAGTAGAGTTCCCACACATCCCCTCCCATCATTCCTTTGCAGTTTCTCCTACATTAACACCTTGTTATATTAACACTAGCATGTTTGTGTTGTACGATATTACAGTTAGTGAGCCAAAACTAATACATTATTGTGATCTAAAGTTCATAGTTTACCTTATAGTTCACTACTTGTGTTGTACACTCTGTGGGTTTTTCACCCATGGATCCACCATTATAGTATCACACAGCACAATTTTAGTATTGTCAAAACCCACTGGGTTCCATCCATTCACCTCCCTCCCTCCCTCCCCAAACTCCTGGAAACCATTTACTTTTTAACTGCTTCATGATTTTGCCTTTTCCAGAATGTGGTATAATTGAAATCATACAATGTTTCATCTTTTTAAATTAGTTGCTTTCATTTGGCGATATGTATCTAGGGTCCCTTGATTTTACTAGCTTGATAGCTCCTTTTTAAATAATTACTGAATAACATTCCATTGTTTGGATGAACTGCAGATTGTTTATCCATTCACTTGTTAATCTTGGTGGATTCCTAGTTTTGGCAACTATGAATGAAGCTGCTATAAACATTCATGTGCAGATTTTTATGGGAATGTAAGTTTTCAATTCATTCAGGTAAATATCATGCAGTACAGTTACTGGATCCCATGAAGGGACATGTTTAGTTTTATAAGAAACTACCATACTGTTTCAAAATGTCTATGTCCTTTTATGTTCCCATGATAAATGAATGGAAGTTCCTATTGCTGTACATCTGCACCAGCATTTGGTGGTATCAGTGGTGTTTTATTTTAATCATTCTAATGCATGTATATTGGTAGCTCATGTTTTAATCTACAATTCTCTAATGACTTCCCAAATAATGTTGACCATCTTCTCATGTGGTTATTTTACATATGTGTACATCCTTTGATGAGGTATCTTAAAATCTTTTTACCCATTGTTAATTGGGTCATTTGTCATCTTACTATGGCGTTTTAAGAGTTCTTCATATGTTTGGGGTATCAGTCTGTGGCTTGTCTTTTCATGATTTTAATGGTATTGCATCTAACATTGCAGTTGGCATGTGTTCATTGCTAGTATATAAAAATACAGTTGATTTTGTATGTATATCTTATATCCAGAGAACTCACAGACATTGCTTACCACTTCTAAGAGATTTAGAAAATCATGTCATCTGTAAATAGGAAAGTTTTATTTCTTCTTTTCTGATTTATATGCCTTTAACTTACTTTTCTTTATATGCCTTTAACTTACTTATTTCCCCAACTATGAATCATAGAACGAATGTGGAATAGCAGGAGTGAGTTTGGGAATCTGTGCCTTATTTCTGACCATAAAGGAAAAGTAGTCAGTCTTTCACAATCAAGCATGATGCTACCTGTAGATTTTCTGCAGATGCTCTTTACCAAATTGAAGTAATTCTCCTCTAGTTGTATGTGATTGTATTTTTTATACCATGAATGGGTCCTGGAGTTGATAAAATTATTTTTCTACATTGAGTGATATAATCATGATTTTTTTCTTTAACCTGTTGAGATGGTAGATTAGGTTCATTTTTAAATATTAAGTTAGTTTTGTATCCCTGGAATGACTCTCATTGATTATATTTATACTTCTTTTATATATTGCTAAAGTATATTTAATATTTTGTTAGGTATGTTTCTATGTATGAAGGATATTAATCTATAATTTTTTAATGTCTTTGATATAGACAGTTGAGGCCTCACTGAATGAATTGATAATGTTAAGTGCTCTTTCCTCTTCTTTCTTTAAGAGTTTATATAGAATTTGAGTTAATTCTTCAAATATTTGGTAAAATTATGCAGTGAAACCATCAGGACCTGCAGATTTCTTTTTCAGAGGGCTTTACATTATAAATTTAATTTTCTTCAGAGTTAAAGGATTATTCAAATTATCTAGTTAATAATGAGTTTTAATAATATATTGTCATATTTATATGTATGAAGTTATTTACAGTATTTTTCTTATTACCCTTTTGATGTCTGTGGGGTCTGCTGATGTCCCCTGCTTTGTTCCTGATATTAGTAATTTGTATATTCTCTTTCTTTCCTTTGTCAGTCATGCTAGAAGTTTGTCAATTTTATTGATCTTTCCAATGAAGCAGCTTTTTGTTTTATTGATTTTCTCTACTTTACTGCTTTTATGCCATTGATTTCTGCTCATATCTTTATTATTTCCTTCCTTCGGCTTACTTTGGGTTTATTTTGATCTTCTTTCTCCAGTTCATTGAGGTGGGAGCTCAGATTATTGATTTGAGATTCTTCCTCTTCTACCATAAGCATTTAGTGCTATAACTTTTCCTCTCAAAATTGCCTTAGCTATGTGTCACAGGCTTTGGCATGCTATACTTTTTCTGACCCATTTCTATGTAGTTTTAATTTCCCTTAAGAAGTCTGCTGTCCAAGGATCATTTAGAATAATTTTGCTTAACTTCCAAATGTTTGCAGAATTTCCCTTTATCTTTTTGTAACTGACTACAAGTTCAGTTTCATTGTGATTAAAGAAGACACACTATGATTTCAATCCATTGGCATTTGTTGAGGTTTGTTTTATTATCCAGGACATGTTCTACCTTGACATATATTCTGTGGGCACTTGAAAGAAATGAGTATTCTCTATAATATCAATTAGATCCTGCTGGTTTGACCATATTATTGTGTTATTGTACATCTCTGTTGATCTCCTGTTGTTCTAGTTTTGAAAAACTGGTGATGAGTTCTCCAACAAATTGTGGATATATCTGTTTCTTCTTTCACTTCTACTCATGCTTGCTTCACGTACACATTTTGCAGCTATGTTATTTGGAACATGCACATTTAATATCACTGTATCTTCTTGGTGGGTTGATCTTTTTATCATGGTGTACTGTGACTCTCTGTCTATTATTTTATTTTCCCCAAAGCCTCCTTATCTGAAATTATTTCAGCCATTCCTGGTATCTGTTGATTAACATTTGAATAGTATAACTTTTCCCATCCTTTTACTTTCAATTTACCTACATCATATTTGAATAAATTTCTTTTTTACAACATATTTTTGGGAATATGTTGTTTTTTCTAAATCAACTCTGCTAATCTGTGTCTTTTACTGGTATTTTTATATTATTCATACTTAATATAATTATTAGTATGTTTGAACTGTCTGACATTTTATTTTTATTTTCTGTTTGTTTTCCTCAAGCTATTTTTCTATGTTTCTATTTTCTATTACCTGATTTCCTGAAAGCTACTTTAACAAATTTTAGATCTGGTGAATAATTTATTTATCTATAGTTTGTTTCAGTTTTGATTTGTTTTGTAGAGTGTGTCTCTTTGTATAGCTTTGTCAGAGTATGATCTAGGAATTATGTACAGAATAATTTATCACAGTCTATTGGTATTGACATCTCACCAGTTCTAGTGAAGATTAGAAACCTTTTGTCACTTTACATCCTTTTAGCTTCCTGAATTGTTTTCTTAACACATTTATTGAGAAACATTGGACAGTGTTATAATTTTCTGCTTCACTAATCAAACAACTTAGAAAATTCAAGAAGCTAAAGAAAAATCTACTGTCTTTACACTCATATTTTATCTATCTGTTGTTCTTCTTGATGTTTCCAGAATTTCTTTCATCATTTAATTTCTGTTTAGAAAATTTATTTAGCTATCTCTTTAGATACATCTATTGGCAACATATTCCCTTAGTCTTTCTTATTCTGAAAATATCCAATTTTCCCCTTCATTCCTAAGTAATATTTTCACTAGAGATAGAATTTGAGTTGACTGTTCTTTACTTTCAGAACTTGAAAAACTCTTACGACACTTCATTCTGGGCTCCATAATTTCTAATGATAAAATACTGTAACTTGAATTGTTTTTCCTCTGGGTAATATATCATTCCTCTTTCAAGCTTTTTCCTTTGTCTTGAAGTTTTCGAAAGTTCTTTAGTGATGGGCCCCAATATGGATTTGTTAGAGTTTATCCTATCCAACATTCATTCAGCTTCTCGGGTCTGTAGGTTCACATCTTTTGCCAAATCTAGGAAATGTTTAGGTGCCCTCTCTTTGAATTCTTCTTCAGTCCCATCTGTAGTCTCTTTTCCTTCTGGAACTTCAGTGACTTGAATGTTTTATCTTTTACAACAGTCTCACATGTCCTTGAAACTTTTTTGTAGTCTCTTTTCTGTTGTTCAGGCTGAGTCATTTCTATTGCTTTTTCTGAAATTCACTGATTCTTTCCTCTCTATTCTATTGGGCCTGTCCACTGAAGTTTTTTCCATTACTGTATTTTTCAGTTCTAAAATTTTTATTTAGTTCTTGTTATGTAGGTGTTTCTGGGCTGAGATCTTCTAATTCTTTGTGGTAACTTTCTACATTTTTATTTGTTTGAGCAATACTTCTGACTGAAGCATTCTTAGGACAGCTTCTTTAAGATCCCTGTCAGATAATTCTACCCTCTGCATCAGCTCAGCAGTTCTGTCTGTTGATTGTCTTTACTTATTTTGGTTGAAATCTTCCTTATTCTTAACACATATGTTTTTGCCAATATCTGGGCATTCTGAATGTTATAAGACTATCTGTTTTATTTAACTCTTCTGTTATAAAATCCTCTTCTGCTATCACTCCACTCCAATATGGGAGGGGAGATACCATCTTGTTTCTGCCAGATGAGGGTAAAATCAGCCTCCCTTGACACACAGAGAGTTTCTTGTTGCTGCTGGGTATGTGGATTAAGAATTCCCATGAGGCTTATTCCAGTGTCTTTCTGCTAAAAAAAAATAAGGAGAGGAAGATCTAATTCCCAAATGGCCTCTATCAATGCCTTATTACTACTGAGCAGTGGTGGAAATCCTGACACCTTGCTATGCATCCTCTAACACTATCAGAATGAAGGGGGAGGACGGGTGTCCAAACTCCCTACCTAGCCATTGCTGGGAGTGGGGTGAAACTCATTACAGCCTAGCAAGGGTGTGGGTATCAGCCGTCTAGCTGGGCTTTGCTGGTGGGACTAGGGGTAAAGCAAGAGAATGTTGTATGGTATTTGACTAGAGTAGACCAATTGCTCTCTATTATGAGTTGAATATACTGTATCATTTCAAAATTTGTCTATTGAAGTCCTAATTCCTAGGACATCAGAATGTCACGTTATTTGCAGATATGGTCTATACACATATAATCAGTGAAAATGAGATCATTGCAGAAGACTCTAACCCAAAACAACTGGGTTATAAACATGGGGAAATTTGGACACAGAGACATAAAGAGAGGAAGGACAGTGAAAAGTGACACAAAAGAAAGGAGCTATCTCTGAGCCAAGGATCTTTCCCTCACTGCCCCTAGAAGGAAACACTACTGACAACTCAGTCTGGGACACTGAGCTTCCATTTCTGCGAGACAATGTATTTTTCTATTTCTTTAACACTATCACTAAAAAAATACGCCATATGGACATAGTTCTATTTTTTTAGAATACCAAACCATTTTATCTCTGTCACATTTGAGCTCACAGATCTGTGAAGTGGATGGGGACGATCAGTCCCAACTTACAGTTGAAACCTGGTGAAGTCACAGAGTTGCATGAAGTCAAAGGACCAGTAAGAAAAGGAAACTGAACACAAACCCATGTCTCTTGACATAAAAGCCAGAACATTTTCCATTCTTCCTCATCAAAACCACTCCTGCCTGTAACAGTAGCCAAAAGTCCCCACACCATCAATTATATAAGGCTCAACAACAATCCCCCAAAGCTTTCTAAAACCTTCATAATCACTCTGGAAAGGGTTATGGTGTTTTGCTGCTTTCATTCTTTTTTTAATTCAGTAAAAACCCATAATAACTACTGGTGGCTGGACTACACTAGATAATCCAAAGTAATGGTTTTTAAAATATTTTCTGTAGAGCCCTAAGGTGCCTTGGTGTCTACTGCAAAGATGGGATGTGGGGCTCAAGGTCTCTCTCTCCTACTTAGCCACAAAACCCCTGCTTATTTTTGTTTCGCATATTGGCTTTCCTTATAGAATTTTGATTTGAAAATTTATAAGTAAAGCAACACAGAGCCTTTAGTGCCTATCAGAAGGCCAGAAATCTTCACTGAAGGGTAGCCGCTCCTGTAATGGAAGACATCAATGTGTGTATTTGGCTAGAATCGTGGCCAGTTTATAAAGATAGCAATAAATAAGAGCAAGTAAAGAATGATCAACTTTTGGCTTTTCTAGTTTTCCGTAGGAAGAGACTCCCCAAAGTACTTATTCTACCTGATAAATATTTATTGATGACAAATTCTAGGATAGTTTCTGCAAATACAGTATAGAATGTAACAGGTTAGAATTTAGTCTGTTAACACAACATCTAATGTTCAGACAGGGTGCACATCCAACAAATAATAACCCAAAGCACAAGAGGCTGTGTGATAAGAAATGCATATAATGCTCTGTCAAATACGATATTGGACTTGGAAATAATTTAAAAGTAACAACTTTTATTTATTGAAAACCTATTCTGAACCAGTTGCTCTATGTCCATCAGTACAAATCTTTACAAGAACCTTGCAAAATAGAATCACCTCCTCAGTTTTACAGATGAAGAAATTCAAGTTTAGAGAGGTTATATAACTTGCTCGGGTCATGTAGCTAACATGCAATAAAAGTAGAATATAAACACAAGGCAGTAAGTACCAAAGCCAGTAGATCCATGAGATCTTTGCAAAGAAAAGGTAGTCTTTGTTAGGATATGGGGGAGTCTTATGGAACCCAAAGATTGTAAGGCTTTAAGCTGGGAAATGGACTAAGACAGAGAAATACTGTCAGAAACTCTGGAAGTCCATTCTTCCCATCATTCCTCTCAACTTCTCTATGAATTCTTCCTTCTTCTTCACATAAGCATCTTCTGCCCTCCATAGTTCCCACAGGGCGTGCAGTTGGCCATGCCATGGCAGATTTTCAGGATTCAGGTTCACCTCCTTACAAAGTCAGTATCTATGTTCCAATTCTTAATTTCAGGAAAGGAAGTATTTTTTTAAGTGCCTACCTTCATTCACTTAACCACGGACTGGTAGTAGGAAGAACTGACATGAAGAGAAGAAAATGACATAGGTCTCCCACACAACTTCTCTCAGACTCCTAGAATCCAAGGGATGATGAGGTCTTTATTCCTAAGGGCTGAAATGTGTGTCTTTATGCTCCGAGTAAATGAAGGAAAAAAAGTAACTTGCTAAAAGAAAAAAAGTTTAATAAACTATACTCCCTTCTTACTCCTCTCTGACCCTGTCTTCAAGAACATGTGGATTTTGCTACCTCCTAATTTTACCTTGGATTAGACTTGTACACACAGAAAGGTCTTACATATATCAACTGCAGTGGAGGCCGGAAAATAAAATATATGGATTTAGCTTTGTTATGCATGGGTACATACATGAATAAAGAATATGTAAACACAAGATCAAAAAAATCTAATCCTGTCATGATTTGGGGCTTATTGCAAGGGGAACAATATAATACAGGACACATGCTTTATAAGATTGTTTATAATAGTCACCCAAAGATCAGGAAATCTGTCCACACAGTGAAGACCAAAGAATCTTAACCAACTGAGGGCCTGGATCCCATGATAATGTCCTGCATGAGTCCAGCTGAAGATCTAGAGCTCATAACAATGCCTTCCACAAGTCCAACTGGAGGCCTAGCACCCATAGCAATATCTCATGCAGGCCTGTTTCACAGATCTGCACTGGGAGGCCAAAGGTCAGTGGTGGAAAAGAGTAAGTCTGTGCCAGCAGCATGAAGGATCCGTGCTAGCAGACTGAGGGATCTGCACTGGAGCCAGGAAGCAACACTCAAAATAAGAACCAGAACTTCCCTGAAAAGTATCACAGCCATCCTCAGCAACAGTGAGGTCCTGAGCTCCTCCAATGAGCAAGACAGCTGAGTTCCCATCAGGAAAGCCAATGTGGCGAGCTTCTCCAGGAGACTGGTAGTGCACTACCTTCCCCTCCACAACCAGGAAGCAATGCTCAGAGTGAGGACCAGAGCGCCCCCAAAGTGAACCAAAGCTATTTTCAACCAAAGCTAACAAGGTCCTGAGCTCCTCAAAGGATGAAAACAGCCAAGTTCGTCAGGAAAGTCAGCATGATGAGCTCCTTTAACAGAACCAACAGCTCCTTACAGCTTCCTTCTGCTTCCAACAGGCTCCCAACAGTTTCTAGCACCTCCCACCTTTTTCAGTTCCTAACAACCTTGCTTCTTCTCCAGTTCTGGCTCTTATGCTGCTGGCAACAATCCTCATGGGGGCCTCCCATACCCAGCACCATGCTTACTCAGTTCAGCTGGGTGTTATAAATTGACCACCAATTGTCAATCCAGCACACCTTCTTTGCATTAACCAATATAATCTCACTAGCGGGTATGATATGGTTATATTGTACCTCAATCTACTCAATTCTCAGGATCAAATTTAAATCTTACAAGATTCTCTTCAGCTTCTCTCGCAAGAACCAATTGTTGTACACACAGCAGCACATATTATACTTATGCATCATGATCAAAAACTACAGTGAATGTTTACATTTAAAAACAATGTTATAGTAAAAGACACATTGCCATTAACCCCACTCAAAATTCTCCTTCTTGGTTCAAGCACTCTTATGCCATCATTCTCACCACTTTCTGAAGCAGTTCTGGAGGTCCTCTTCCATCACTGTCTTTAGCTGCAATACCCTCGCTGCCCCAGGGTCTTGAATTGAGTCAAAAAGTTTACCTTTCATGGTGATTTTGACTTTGGGGAAGAAGATACAGAGTCAGATCTGCTGAGTTAGGTGGTTGGAGACACGGTGTTATATTTTTGCAAGCCTGCCTTTCTGTTGGATGGCACTGGGAAGCTCTGTTTTTTATGAAATTTTATAAAGACACTCACAAAAGAGGTCTTCCAGAACTTCAGACAGCTGCAAGGATGATGGGATAAGTGTGTTTGAAGTAAGGAGGAGTACACTGGGGAGGGAGGTTAAGGGCAGTGTGTATTCTATTGTAAGAAATTTTAAATATTCACTGTATATTTGATCACACTTAGGAATGGTAAAATGCAGAAAGGATTCCCTTGAACATCAGGAACAAGACAGGGACAGCCACTATTATAGTTCCAATTCATTTAATCAGTGCAACAAGAAAACAATGAATTAAAAGTAGTAAGGATTGAAACTGTGGAAGCAATTATTTTCATTATTAGAATAAGATATTATTGTATACAGAGACATTCCAAAATAATTTAGAGCTAAAATAGCTAAATAAAAAGATAAAACTTGTGAATCTCTTTATTCAGGCAATGATTAGATTTTAAAATAGTATTTAAAATAAACTAGGTAACCTCTCCTTTTAGCATATGGCTATTTGAAAGGAGCCCATAATTAATAACATCTACGTTCAGAATGATACATCTTCTTAAGATTTTATTCGTCTCTCAAGGACTAGGGACCATGTCAGGGAGCCAGGACTTCAAAACCTTTAGCCAAAACGAGAACAGTGAGGAGGAAAAATCTTTCCCTGAAAGCAATGTCAGCTAGAGCATGTCTATCAATACGCTTAGAGTTGGAACAAGGAAAGAAGTTGAAGCTGAAATTTTGCACCAAACTAAGAACTCAAGGCTGATGTCACATGGGACATCTCTTGGCTGCAGAAATAAGGATACTTTTTCTGAAGAAGCTATCAAACATGAAGTCTGGAAAATCCCACTGGTTAAGACCAAGAAGTAGGACTCATAAGAAGGGATCAGTTAGTATATGAGAAGATAGACACAATGATTGAGACCCAAAGAAACACCAAATGTGACATCAGATCCTCAGAGAATGTAAACATTGGAACTTTTCATATAGAGAAAGCAGAACAACTAAGAGTAAAAATGTCTAAGAAATCAGCACAGGAAGAATGACCTTTAAAAAAAAAAGAAACAAAAGACTATCAGAAATTAGCAGATTCAACTAAAAAAAAATGGAACTCTTGATATTAATATATGGCTATTGAAATAAACCATTTAATGATGGGGTTACAAAGCTGATTCATTATGGCTGAAGAGAAAATTTATGAAATGGAAAATGCATATGAAGAAATTATCAATAATTTAAAGACAAGGAGATCGAGAATATAAAAAAGGTATCAGGAGGGAAAGAGGAGAAAGTGCTTGAGTCTAAAATATATCTGAATGAACTAACAGTCTGAGAAAATGAAGGTGAGGAAAATTAAAGATATTATAGTTGTGACTTTTTTTTGCTACCTGGAATCAAATTCAGAACCTTGCACTTGCCAGGCAGGCACTTCTGCTGCTGAGCTATATCCCTGGCCCTATAGTTGTGAATTTTTAAGAACTAGTGAAAAGATAACTGCAATGAGTTAAGAACTATAACAAATCCAAAACCAGAAAAAATAAAGATGCCTAGAAACAAGATGCCACAATGAAATTAAGCAATACCAAAGACAAGAAGAATATCTTCAGAGAAGCCAGGGAGAAAGGACTAGGAAGTTTATAGAGGAATAATTAGAATTATCACAGGCTTCTCAGTAACTGTAATGGATATAAGAACATACCAGAATAATGTTTCAAAATGATGACAAAGTTACTCATCATCAGTCTAGAATTAAATTCTCTTCTCAGAGTAGGAATGAGGTGTGTAGATTTATAAATCCCCAGGAACTGAGACCCTTACTATAAAGATGCTGACACCTAAGAAACCTCTCAAAGAAGGAAAACAACTCTAAAATGGAGGCTTAAGACAAAGAAATAAAGATAAGCAAATAAAACCGATGTGATTGTAATGATATAAATGCAAATAATTATTGCCCATTAAAATAATTATAATCATATTAATGCTGTGCTTCATGGTATTAAAGACAAAAAGCTAGACCCAAACTACTGAGCAATGATAGTAATTCTTTAAGCTACAATAAATGTTCTGACAGCCTGATGTGTTAAAGAATACATTGTTTTTTTTACTAAGATATTATTTAACTATAGAAATGAATGGCAACAACAAAGCATAATAAATCAGCAAAAAATATGGTAAGAAATAAGGAGAAAAGAGCAAGAAAACAGCAAAGCAAACAGAAAACAGAAAGAAGAGGGTAGAAATGTGTCTAGCTATCCCAATCCATACAAAAAAAAAAAACAAAATGTCAATAGTTATGAATAGATATGAAAAAACACATCTGAAAAAGTTCAACAGCCAGAGGATTCAATGCATAAAGAATGATTGCTACCAGACTTGTCCCCTTTCCCTACTATAAACAACTAGAAAACTGGGCAAAATACATGAAGCGTTAACAGACTGAACAGAGAGAGAAAAATACATGACAATCTGAGTTGACATAGGAAAAATAATCTAACAAATGCAACGCCCTTTGTTGATAAAAACACTCAATGAACTTTGAATGTAAGGAAACTACAACATAATAAATTCTGTACATGAGAAGTTGTTAACAGCTTACATCCTACTCAGTGCTGAAGACTGAGATTCTTTGTCTAAGGTCAGAAAGAAGGCAAGAATACCAACTACTGCCGCTTCTAACACAAAACTGGAAGTCCTGGCCAGCTCAATCAGGCAAGAAAAATAAAAAGCATCCAAATTGAAAAGGAAGTAAAATTATCCCTGTTTGCAAAAAAACTCTAAAGATTATGCACATGTGCACATACACACACACACACACACAGAAATTGTTAGAATAAACTGAAAGTTGTGGATACAAACACACGCAGATCAGTTTGTTTCCACATCTACAATTACCAAATGAACAATCTGAAAATGAAATCTGAAAATAATTCCATTTCCAGTAGCATCAAAAAGAATAAAAGACATGCGAATAAACTTAACCAAGGAGGCAAAGGACTAGCACACTGAAAAAAACACAAAAGGATTGCTAAAAGAAATGAAAGGAGACATGGATAAAAGGAAAGCTACCTCATGTTCATGGACCAGGAATTTCACAGGATGAAAAGGTCAGTACCACCTAATCTACAGAGTCAATGAAACCTCTACAAAAGCCTCAATGATATTTTTTAAAGAATTATTTTTCTCAGGAGTAGAGCATGTGCTTAGCTCATGTGATGCTCTGGATTCAAGTCTTAATGGGCACAGGGACGGCCAGAAAGAAAGGAAGGGAAAAACTATGTGACTACTATTTCTACTATTATGGCTATTCAAAAATTTTGAGGGAGCTCTTGACTCAGAACTACATTCTGAATGGGACAAGTGTCCTAAAACTCATTTAAATTCTCTAGGATTCCAAATAGCTAAAGTAATCTTTAAAAAGAAGAGCAAAGTTGGAGGTCTTAAACTTCCTGATTTAAAAACTTATTAGCAGGGGCTGGGGATATAGCTCAGTGGCATAAGTGCCTGCCTGGCAAGCACAAGGTCCTGAGTTTGATTCCTGGTACCAAACAAACAAACAAAAAAAAAGAAAACCAAAAAAACATATTAGTAAGCTCCAGTAATTAAAGCAGTGTGGCAATGAAATAAATACAGACACACAGAGTAATAGAATAGTATACAGAGCCCCCAAATGAACTCTCATATACATGGTCAAATGATTTTTGACAGGGTTGAGATAACTTTTAATGAGAAAGAGGAAGCCTTTTCAGTAAATGGTGCTGGGAAAACTAGGTAACTACATACAAAAAAAATTAAACTGGATTCTTACATCATTACAAAATCCCAAGCACAAGACTTCAAACATAGTCCCAAATATAAGACCTAAAACTATGACACTCTTAGAAGGAAACTTAAGAGAAAGGCCTCATAACAATGGATTTGCCAATGGTTTACTAAGTATGATACCGAAAGCATGGATAACAACAGTAAAAAGAGATAAAATGGACCACATTAAAATTTCAAATGTCTATATATCAAAGGACACAATCCAGAGAGTGAAGAGGCAACCTACTAAATGGAAAAAACTATGTGTAAATCATATGTGTGACAAAGGATTAATATGCAGAATATATAAAGAATTCCTGTGATTCAACAACAACAACAACACACACACACACACACACACACACACTCATTAAAAAGGCAAAAGATTTAAACAGACATTTTTCCAAAGAAGATACTCAAATGGCAAGAAACATGAAAAGACTTTGTGAAATGAAAGGAAAATTCTCAAAAGTAAAGAGCAACTGGGGTGAAGGAAAAGAGAAAAGAAAGAAGGGGAAATTATGTATATATGTATATACAGGATAGCTAACATAGTTGTACTACTGACTTCTATCACTTTACTGAAAGGAACAGTTAATGATTAGTTATTTGATCACTCTTGCATGTCTCTGTTTGTTTTCCTGAGAAACCACTTTGAAGATATCAATAGGTAACACAACAACCATTGTTAATTTCCTACCACTTTGTCTATAACTCTGTATTTCTTGTATTGTTCTTATGCTATTTTGTAAATGGATGTCTGTTTGTTAATATGTTTTCCTTCTTTTATTTTTAAAATAAATTTAAAAAGAAAAAAATTTTTAAAAAGAAACATGAAAAGATGTTCAACATCACTAACCATTAGAGAAACACATATCAAAATCACAATGAAATATTACCTCAAACTAACAGGATGACTATAATTTAAAAATAACAAACATCAAGAAGGATGTGGTGAAATTGAAACCCTTGTACCCTACTAGTTGGAATGAAAAATATAGAAAATGGTCCAGACCCTTTGGAAATCAATATGGCAAGTCCTCAAAAACTAAAAATAAAGACAACATATGATCCAGCAATTCAATTTCTGGTATATCCAAAGAAACTGAAAGTAGTGTCTCAAAGAGATATTTGCCACCCACATTTATAGCAGATTATTTATCTTAGCTAAGAGGTAGATGCACCGAAGTATTGCAAGCACCATGTCAAGAAGAATGACAAACAAAAAGTGTTATATGCAATATTATTCACCCTTTTTAAGGAAGAAAATTCTGAAGCATTCTATACCTTGTAAAAAAAACTTGTAAACAGTCACGAGAAGACAAATACGGTATGGTTCCACTTATGAGCTACCCACAGTAATCAAATTCACTGAAACAGAAACTAGAAAACTGGTTGAGGGAGTGTGGAGGGAAATAATAGTGAGTTATTGTTAGTGAGAATAAAGTTTTGCAAGATGAGAAAAGTTTTGGGGATTGGTTGCATTTAATAAGCACAAGAGCAAAACGTTGCAGTTTTGCTACAGCCTTGCTATTCAAAGTGTGCTTCCTAGACCAGCTACTTTAGCATCTCCTGGGAATTTGTTAGAGAAACAGAATCTTGGGCCCCACCCCAGCTAAGATTCTGCATTTTAATAAGATTCCCAGGTGATCCATATGTATCTTAAATTTGAAAAACACTGCCCTGTGGTATATTTATACTGTATTTATTTAAATAGAAGTAGTTATCTAAAACTAGCCTCTCAAAAATATCTAAGATGTCCAATTTGACTACCTTTCTTCAATGACTGATATTTTTATTTTTATATATGTATTATACAGGATTCATAATGTATTTATTAATCTTATATATACATATATGAGCATAAATTATGAAAATATACTATATTCTAATTTTGGCCCCCTAGTTTCAAATCCCTTTCCCTAACTCACTTCCTCTAGTTAATCTAGCTGGTCATGAATTGTACCAGCTAGAAAATGTTCAAGAAGAACATATTCTCAAACTCTAGAGAGTTTGATAATCCCCATTTATTCATAGTTTTGCTTTGTGCAGTGTTAGTTACCGATGGTCAACTACAATCTGAAAAAACTAAATGGAAAGTTTCAGAAATGAACAATGAATAGTTATTATTTGCTATAGTTATAAATAGTTTATTTTATTAGTTATTATTGTTAATTTCTTAGCTGCACCTAATTAAGAAATTAAACTTCATCCTAAATATGCACATATAGGAAAAATATATATATATATATTAATTTTGTTATTATCCATAGTTTCAAGTAGCTACTGAGGGCCTTAAAACTTAGCCCCTACAGATAAGGGGAATTGCTCTATTTCAAGAAATTATATGAAAATCTATTCAGAAGACACATAGACATCTCCACAGATCCATCCATCCAATAATTTATTCACTTATTGAATATGACATGTAACAAATCCTATCCTCTGGGAAGCCAAAGTGAACAAGACAGATAATGTCCCTACTCTTGTGGAGTTTATATTTAGATGGTGATGAAATATAAACCTCCAAAAGCCACCATATTAATGTTTTATTCAATATGAAGGAAATATTTTAAGACCAACTGGCTGAATTCTCAAAACTGAAATTTAATAGTTTTGTAGATTTCTGTCTGACATTAGCTATAGGAACAGAACCCTGGAGCCAAAAGTTACCTTAGAGAGTATCAAATCCAACAGCTTATTCACACCTGATGCTCAGGGATGTTAAAATGCTGGACTAGGGGTCCATATTTGGTAAAACTGCTACTAAGCCCATTTGTTTATATTACTAAACATATATATTAATAGTCACGCTGAGTGGGTTTTTAAGTCACTGCATTAGTAGCATTCTAAGAGAATGTGTCTCCTTGTTCTTTTCCCTCAAGGAAGCCAATTACACCAACCTTAAGGTACTTACATTCACAGTTGGCACCAAATTTAATGAATAAAATATAAATTTGGAAACAAAATCAAAAGTCAAAGTTTGAAGGCAAAAATAAAGAACACAGAAGGGCTCTTTTGAACTCTCAAATCATAAAAAGGAAACATTGTTTTGTAAATTTTAAATATGGCTTTAAATAAGTTGAACTGTGTTACCCTCATTTGAGTGCCTTTTTGTTTTTATTAGAGACTACTCCTTGCTTGCTTGAGAGGATTGGCCCTTAATAGGGAGAAAAACAGCATTGAAAAGCAAATTGAATAAGATTTCCTGGATCATAGGAAAGTTGGAAGTTCAAGTTCTGTGGACAAGATTCATTCAAAACATTGGATGGTATTCTGCCACTATAAAAACCCAAATTTTTACCAATAACCCAAGTTTTTCCCAGTACTGGTCTATTTATCATTTACAGCATAATGCATTCCATTTTCTTCCCTAAAATGAAATTATCTAGGACAAACAAAGAAGAAAACCTAAGCTATCACAAGCTGTTTCAACATTACTTTTTTCATTAACCATAAAACTTTGAAGGTCCTATTAACCTGATTCTATGTTTTCTATTAACCAGAATCTTAAAATTTTGCTTCATACCTCATGTGAAACAACAAATATTAAAATAATAATAATACAAAATAACAGATTTTTTATGTCAATTTAGAGAAAAGTTGACAATTATTAGGTCCCCCAGGAATAGTGAACTGTCCTGTTTTTCACTTAGTTTCTGAAAATATTTATTTCCCTAGTTCGGTAGTACTCAACCTTTTCCATTTTTCTAGGGAAGAACCCATTATACAATGAAGTATTTATCTATCCCTTGGAACTGGCCTCCCAAGAAATAGAGAAAACATCTAGAACACTCTGAAATGATGGTGGAGCACATTTTAAGGGATATCCGAGCCTAAAGTCGGAACAGGCTTTCTATGGCTAATGCCCAGGGAACAAAGCATTCTGAGAACATTAGTCTGACCCCAAAAGAAAGTAACACTTGTAATCAATTTTCTTTTCATTAATGCAATAAATGCTGTCTGCACTTTGTGTGCCTAAAGAGAACCATTCTGAGATAAAGGATGTCTCTCCAACCTTTTATACTGAACCAGTGGTTTCCCAAATTTAATATGCATGAAGAGTGCACGTGAGCCCTCTTAAATCCAAGAACCAAACCCTGCCTGTGTAATAAATCTCACCACTACTCCCCTATTAGACAGGGGATTAAAACTAATCTAGCAATCCCCAAACCAAGCACCAAGTGGATTAAAATGCAAAACGCATGGGAGTAGGAAGATGCTTAATGCTAAATAACAAACATTTCAATCATAGAAATCATTTTATCTTCTTGTTTATGCTAAGTAGATACTATTGGACTTAATATCTATATTAACACAAGTGGAGAAAAGAAATAGTATTACAAAGGCACAAGTGCTTAGATGCCTCAGTATAGCCGGCCAAAAATAAAGAGCTAACAAAAATGAGTTCAATGAAAGGACTATACTGTGCTCTTTAGATTAATTGTTTACTCCTTTAAGGTCAGCTCAATGATACTTGACCTTTTTAATTTTCCTTTAAGCCAAAGCAGTATGTCCTGTAAGGACTGAATCACTAAAGACAAAAGAATTTCCAGGGATCCAAGCCTAAAGTTGGAACAGGCTTTCTATGGCTAATGCCCATGTAATACTGAAATAAGCCAATGTTTAAAGCAACATCTTCTTTGGCCAAAATTATTATCACAGTACACAACGGGAGAAGCCCATTTGCAATGAACCTAGAAGATACCCTCGTGAGGTCCGGGCCCGCTGAAGCTGCAGCTGATCGCAAATGTAGAAAAGGGAACATGTGCAGGAGCTCATTAGCACTGTCTATCCAAAGAACACAATACATACACACATCTGGCATCCCCTAATGGCTGTGGAACACATTATACACAAAACTGATGACTTCTCCCCAACTGCAATCCGCATAGCACTGGAAGGAATCCATAAAGTTTTATCTGAAATACTGTTGTACCTTTCAACTCTGTCATCTTCTTCAATTTTCCACTTCTGGGTCCTGTTATAACCTTTCTCAGACATCTGCATTTCAACTTGAATCCCTCCCCAGACCTTTCCCTACTCTTTCCTCCTCTATAAAATAAACTATCCTTCAAATCTCTCCTCCTGCACCATTCCACATGATTACTACCAAGTCAAGTTCAGACTTTCTTACGGAAAACAATTGCTACAAATCTTATCACGTTGAAATGGAGCGTGGTCATAGGACACTTACCTCATCCCCGGTTTTTGTTTCCAAAGAGAAAGTCTAGGTGAAAAAGTGGACAATTCTAAGTAAGGCCCAACTGGAAGATAGGTATAGAATTCTTGGACTAGCCTAGGCATTCACAACTGGTTTGTGACCTTGAAGTAAAGGTATTTGTTTCGTTTCCCCTCAAGCAGGGCTTCTTGATTCAAGAAGCTTTACACATTACACAGTAGCAAGAGGAGTTAGCAGTTACAGAACAGTAATAAGATCTCACATTTCAGACATTATGATGCAGAAGCTTCTGCAGTGAAACGCTAAGTCATCTCATGTTTGTAACAACAGAAAACAGCATGATTTAGATTAGATACAATATGACTTCCTCAGAAAAGCAGCTTTCATATCGTTCTAGATTCTGAAGGGTCACAGAATTGCTGGACCTTGAAGAAATAAATAAGGTAATAGGAAAATAAAACAAATAAGGTAATAGGAAATTCTCCCAGCCTGGCTTAGTCAAAATGATGAGAAATGTCATTTATGAGGACATATTCATAAAATATTTCAATGTTTCTAATTTTTGATGGCATATTTGCCCATCAGAGAAGGTCACCAACAGCCGATATCCAAGGGAACTTCAGAAGTCACACCATCCCCTTAAGCAGGCTGACTTCTGAACAAGCAGCTGTTTTTTGCAGAAGTTATTCCCAAATCCCCACCAGCTAGCCTGGACTGGTCTGTGGAGACTTTTTCACTGGTCTTTAGTGAAGTGGTCATAAAGCTAAATTCGTTTAACATGCAGGCACTCTTACTCTGAGATCATCTCCTTCCTATGCCTTTGGTGTTCAAATGTCTTTTGCGAAATGGTGGCTATAATAAATAATAGTTGATTTATTTGTTGTTTTTTTTCCAATTTACAAACATCTTTCTTAGAAAAGTTTAAAATCACAAAATTTTGAAATTTAACAATGCACAAAATGGAAATTACTGGGGCTTTGTGAAATAAGAGAAATATTGTAGAAACAAATTTTTCATCTCTTTTCATTCCAAATATTAATCAATCTCATAGGTTTAGTAATCTGGCAAGTTGATAAGGAGGAATTGCATTGTGTTGGCATCATTTTAGCTAACTTGGATTTAATAACCAAACCCACCCCTACCGTGGAATACAATTTTCTCACCCAGATCCTGCCTGACTTATGAACAGCTGAGGGGTTGGTCCTGTGATAGGGGTAGAGATAATAACAGAAAACTGTGTGGAACCAGGACACTATAATCCACACACACACACATGCAACAATCTTAAAAATATAGGCCTGTCACAGCAAGCTATCAAGTTCTCCATCTTCTATTTTTCCTTTTTCTGCATTCTTGCTTTCAAAAGCTGGATGTCTGCTCACCTTCTTGAGGTTGGAGGTATCTGGCTCCCAAAAGTCTGTAGAATCTCTTGACATTCCTATCTGCCTGCTGTGAATTTTATTGAACACACTACTGCTGACCCCATATATAATGGACCTAGAATATATTCACTAGACACTCAAATACCCATTTCTCATCTTTATGTGATTGTGCGTGTGCGTGTGTGTGCACACGTGAGCGCGAGATCTTATGAGGATAAGAAGAAGCCATAACTCATCTAGAAGACGCACAATATTTTATTTTCAGGATCTTCTGAAAAGCTGGGGAAGTTTAATCTCCATTATTTCTAAGCACTGTCACTCTCTCTCGAGATACAGATTTTAATATGGTATCATGCCGAAAATCATAGCAGGGTGGCAATTTGGGATCAATGTATGGATGTCCTTCATCACATCCTATTGCACCAAATCATCCCCAGTGAGGAAAAGCAATGCCCACAGACACCCCCAGGGGAATTCCAATTAGAAAGGCAAATAAAAGGCAACTGCATAGACTATTAAATGCTGGAAGATTTTAGCTATAGAAAGAATGAATACCTGATGGATTTTGAACGCTTAATCATTCCAGATAACACTGTACTTGCATTATGTTTTAAATCCCTAGAAAAAAACCATTCCTATTATCATTAGGTGTAGGTAAAAGTCACCCAAAGAGAAAGACATTACATGAAACCAGTCTTAACAAATACTTATCAGAACTCCCTCCCCATGCCATAAAATGACATCCCTGTATCAATGAGGATGATCTGAATGATGTCTGGAATATCTGGCTCTTTGACGTGGTTTTTAATCGGATATTCTGAATTCAGCTCTCATGAATCACAGCACAGAAAATGATCTCCAGCCATTGCAGAATTCAGTCACCTCCCTCTGAGAGGAGCTGTATAGAAAGCATTGAAATAAAACCACCTGCCCTTTTCTTTCAAATGCCCTGAGACTATGCCATAACTCGGCTTTGATCCTGTGTTCCAATGTGTCCCTGCTCTCACTGGCAGAGGAGAATTGTCCCTCTATGCGGATGTCTAACCTAAATCCTTCATGCTGCAATTTACATCCCTCCTCTTTGTTCAGAATGACTGCGTTTCTTCTTACACCTGCTCCCCATTAGATGACTATTACATACTTCTGGGTAATCATATTCTGGAGGAGAAAAAGCCATAAACTACTGCAGCTGAAGGCAGTAGCGTCTATTTCCACACAGATGTGTGAGTCATCATCAAATTGTGAAATCTTTGTGAGTAGCAACACATGGGAAGGATTGCCTTTTGCCAGCTCTTCTCTGATGACATGCTATAAGGAAATAGACAACAGAAGAGCAGTTGGAAACAGCAATATCGGACCTACAAACATAAATACACACACACACACACACTCACAATTTATGGGCTCTAGTTGGAGTGAAGCAAGAATTTATCAGCTGGCAATTGCTTTGTGTTGTAAGCACTACTGCTTGGATACAATTTCTTGGGCCTCTGTTATCAAAGGCAGGCTCTAGTTTTGACTACATGAAACCAGTCTAACTAGCTTATTCTGCTAAAAAGCTCATCTGCCAATCTAGTTATTTTATGCCATATGGTCAGGACAGTCCATGCTTCCTATTTTAACTAATTGTTTTGAAATAATTTCGATACACTTTCAAGGAGATGGCTGTGTCATTTTGCCTGGTGGGGACACAGGCATGTAGCGTTATCCAGTATGTTGCTCACTTACCATGAGCTTAGGGATCCTCATCTTCAAACTCCAAGTGGAGGTCACAGACCAGCAGCTTCGGTGCCAGCATGGAGCATGTGAGAATACACTTTTCCAGCCCTCCCCTTTCAACTACTGCGTGAAAATCTGCATTTTCCGTGAGATCCCCAAGCACTTTGTGAACACGTTCAAGTTTGAGAAGCACTGACCCATATCGCTTCTGCAAGTCCCTGCTTCCTTCCTCAGGGATGAAATCTACAGTAACTGGCACTTGCTACTTACTGGCTTCAGAGCAAAGGAGGATTCATGTCATGGAGGCTTTTTCCTCCCCTAAAAAATAGTTCCTCCATAAACAGAATGTTGGAGTCACTCTGTTTGCTGGCACAGGCAACGACTGAACATATTTTGGAAAAAGAACCAGGATTCCTTCCTAGATAATCCATCTGTCCTTCATCCAAACTTCACTCCACGTCAGGGTGACTCCAGAAAGCGGTGGAGCCGTTCAACCAGCGGCTGTTGGAGAAACAGCTGAGGCTGATCCCAGTGAAAACAGCTTTCCTGCTCCCTGTCTTGGCTGTCAAACACAAACACAAACACGAGAACGCCGGGGTTAAGTCAGCCCAGCTGGATGTCTGCTGCTGAGACATCTGCAGAACAATTCACAGACCAGTAGCTTGACTCTGCCTAAGACAGAAGGTAAGAGGGAAGCTGGGGAGAAGGACCACAGCCTGACTCTGGGGACCTTCCTTCTTGTTCTGTTCTGGTCTAGCTCCTGCCCTCAGAAGGGGCAAGAATGGAAAAAACAGATGAGGCTCCCGTGCAATAAACATGCTCTAGTGGCTGTCAGGCAAACTCTAACTAAGGGCCCAGGAACTCTCCCAGACTCTACTGGGCCTCTACACCCTACCTCCACTACCTGAGAGCGGCGGGGCAGCAACCAGAAAGAGGAGTCCAGACAGCCTCAAGTTCAGAAATCAAAAGGGCACTGAGGGGTTGTCTTGCCTCATGACCCTAACATCTCCACTCAACCCTACCCTCCACCTAGCTTTGTCCAGACACCGGAGGCGAGGTTTGTGGAGACAACAGAGGGACTCAGCCTCGCCTTCCCAGCTGTGGATTCTCTTCCATCAAAACCTGGGTGATAGAAGGAGCAGATTATTCCTCTGCTACTGAAGCAGTGTTGGCCTGGTTTTCTATAGATCAAAGTTACCTAAATGACAAGGTCAAAAATGTAAGTGATTGTGTCATTTTATTTCCTGAGTGGGTGATAAAGGCACCCTCAAATCCATGCAATGTAGAGAGACAGCAAACTAAATTCTGAGCGTACACACACACACACACACACACACACACGCACGCACGTATACGCGTGCACGGTCACAGTTATCTCCCTCCTAATATTTTGGGGCAAGCCACAGAACAGCCCTGTGAGTGCAAACTAGTAGAACAGCTCCCGAGCTCCCAAGCACCCCTCCTGGCCTGTTCCCGTTTCATTTTTCCTCCTGTTCTCCTGGGTTTTTTTGTTTGTTTGTTTTGGTACTGGGAATCGAACTCAGGACCTTGCACTTGCCAGGCAGGCGCTTATGCCCCTGAGCTACATCCCCGGCCCCTCCTTCTGTTCTTCTTCCCACTTACTCTTTCCTTTCCCCTCTTTCATTCTCTCCTTCGTGACTTCAAGATTTTTTTTAAAAGGCTAACTTTGGGAAAATGGATTTCAATCATCAACAACAAAAGGCTGAAAATCTGAAAAAAAAAAAAAAAAAAGAAAAATCATAAATAGAATGACCTAAAAAATGTGAGTGAAAGGAACTATTTCTAGCACATTCATTAAATTGACAAATAAAAATTGTATATCCTCATTATGTGCTGAAATAGATATGCCTCATGGAATTGCTCAGCTGAGCTACTTTACATATATATTAACCTCACATACTTATTTTTTGTGATGAGAACAATTAAAATCTACTCTCAGCAATTTTCAAAGTATATTATTATTAAATATACTTATCACATTGCACAATAGACCTCCTAAACATATTCCTCTTGTCTACCTAAAATTTTGTGTCCTTTGGCCAGTATCTCCCCCATCTTCCAAGTCCCTGATAACAACTACTCTATTTCTATGCATTCAATTTTTTTAATTTCACATATAAATGAGATCATGAGATATTTGTCTTGCTGTGTCAGGCTTATTTCACTTAACAAAAAGTCCTCTGAATCATCCATGATGCACAAGCTACAGGATTCTCTTCATTTAAAGGGTGAATGGTATTCCAAGGTGTTTCTACACCATTTTTTCTTCATCTACCTGCTGACGTACACATAGGTTGAACCCGTGTCTTGGCAAGATTGTAACTAATGCTGCAGTGAACACAGAATGCATCCCAATGCATTTCCTTTGGATATACACAAGGGGTGGGATTGCTGGGTCATGTGATTGTTCTATTTCTAATCTTTTGAGGAACCTCCATCCATGACAGCTATACTAATTTACATTCCCAGCGATCATTTCACCAAAGTGTTTCTTCATTTTCTGTCTATCTCTATCACTTTTTCTCCCACAACAGGACAGAAATCAGTGTACAAAGCAAGAGAGAAGATGCAAGAGATGCTCGTCCAGGGCCTCCATCTTTCATAAACAGAAAGGAGCAAAACCAGTGTTCGCTGCTCAGTCATGTTTCAGACACTCATTGGAAATTACACAACTATAATAAAGATCAGAGTTGCAGTAGACTTTGCCTAAGCTTAGCCTAAAATAGCCCTGGGGAAAGGATTGCCTGCTTAGGGTTTAGAGGTTGTTGAGGGAGGTTTGATGTCTATTATTTGTTGCCTCTAACATGGGAATTTCCATGTGGATTAGGTGCCCCAAGATTCTTCCAGTAGGAGACATGAAAAGCTGCCCTTCAGAGCTTACGCTGCTTTCTCCTGGTACTAAATACCTTCTCCAGCCTCCTTAGTCTCCCTCCCATTTCATTCCTGCCCTCGTTTCTGCCATCCAACCATCACCAGTCCACCCGCCGAGCTGGGAGCGTGTTATGGAGATAGACGCAGAGAGAGGCTCAGAGAGGTCGGCATGAACACTGCAGAAGGAGAGGGAGACACACACCCACGCTGGCCGGCTGCAAAGCCTGTGTCATTCACATTTGCCATGCTGTCCCTAAAAATGACACAGTGTCATTCTCTCAGTATCAGGGCATTTATTCCTTTTTTCTGAGGGGATCCCAGAGCCAGCCTGAGGTTGGACATGCAGTGTGATCTCACTCTACTCTCCTAGAGAGAACATCTCCACCTTCACTGTCCTAGAGGAGGCAGAACAGCAGGTGCTTGGGAAGGTAATATCAGCTGGACTTTGGCTCTCACGTCATCTACCCATTAGCGGAACTACCTTGCCCTTCCCTCCTCGGACCTGCTTCCATACCCAGGAAGCTGGCAAAACAATGTTCTATTTCACAAGGACAACATATGAAAACATAGATAAATACATCTGGATTATAAACAAGGAATCCAAAACTAGGTCTGGCATCAGAAATATACTTAGTAAATAAAACCACCCTCCCTTTTCTTTTCCCTTCCAAAATCGTGGTAACAGGAATTACAGTCAGGGAGCAAGCAAAAGCCCCCTGCCCACACTGCCCCATAGTTCAAGATAGCACTCAAAGCATAATGCGCAAGCCATGTCCATTTGGTTTACACACTGGACAGCTCACACACCTTTAGCTTTCACTGGACTAAAGACAAAAGGGGTCTAATGCATTTCTGGCAGTTTTTCAAAGCATGGCAGAAGTAAGTCGGGTTTATAAGATTAATTCTTTTCTCTCCAGGCAGTGGGTCAAATCAGAACCTTCACTCAACCAAACCAGTAGATAATCTCCTTTTATTACTTTCAATCAAACTAAGTGTCTGCAATCTGTACAATGGCCACTAATTTAGTGGAAACAAATAATTTGTAGAGGATGATTATAAAAAGATGAGATGGAGCACAAGGTCCAGGCTGGATAAGCGCGCTATAAGTTTGCTCCTGTCTCATTGCATAGAAAGCTTCTATGACCCATGCTGCATTTGAGACTTACAGCTGTTCTGCTAAGCTTGAAAATCAAAGGAAGAAATGGACATTGTTCACAGATCGGCTCCTTATTTAAATAAGGAAAACAGCTATCAGGTAAATTCACTTCCTTTTGTCACACTCACATGGAGCAATGCACTGCTGGTACAAGTTTAACATGAAAAGGCTTCATTGTGTAAAAACTAGAACCTTTTTTTAAGATAATAAAATTCTAGTTACACAACTGGACAAGCTCACAAAGCTGTCTGGATTGTGGAAACCACTCTCTTCCTGTGATGGATAAGGCATGAGGTTTTGCTTGCTTTGATTAATTTCAGAATATTGCAGAGAACCTGCATAATCCCTAAGATAGCAAAGGAGAAAAGGAGAGGAGATGGGCAATGATAAAAGCGTAGTAATGGAACAGAGGCTGTGTTTTGTCTGCTGTTGCAACCACCACCCCCCCCCAAAGTAATTTCATTTTGGCAAGTACTAACCACAATAAGGGTCAACATACAAAAATGTCCTTTGGCTCTGGGGCTTAAATTATACGCATTCAGGCTGAGCAATGCAAAACAAAAACTATGAGATGTCCCCATGACTGTGATCAGACATATAACATAGCTGGAAAAATGCACATTTCCCTTTTTTCAAATCACAGCAGCCATTATTTATAAAGTACTGAATATGGAAAAGGCTCTGACAAATTTACAGTGGTGTTTGGATGGATGAGGATGGTGGATGATGGATGAGGGAGACAGAGGATTCCCTTATTAAAGCATCAAATTCTTCTCTAAATATCAAATAGACATCTCAGCACAACTGCAGTGCTTCACACTCAAAATTACATAAACCAAACATGTTAAATGTTTTTCTTTAATAGGAAAAGGCAGGGTTTTCTCCTAATAAATATTGCTAATTTGGACTGTGGCATTAAGTACCTTTCCATTCTGCATAATGTGGACTTCACAGTGTATGTCTATCAAACAAGAGTAAATGTGACAATTCGCAAATATAAATGAACACACAAAAACTGAGTAGCAATCTCAACCGTGCTATTCTGCTCTAAGATTTTAGTAAATAATTTCAGTAGATATCATCTTCCAAATGTGTTTTTGGTATCTTTCTTGACAGGACGGCAGTTCTAACGGGAAGGAAATTCACCATTATATGATTTTTTTAATACCATACCCAGATAAAAATATACAAGATGTTGGAAGCACTACAGCGCCCACTAGTGTACACTTTAGAATCATAGCTGCACCCTCTCTTCGGCGTAGGTTCAGTGAAACCAGTCCAAGGGCATTGACGGCAGTAGAGTGAAAACACAAAAAGAAAAGAGTATGAAATAAAAAGCATCTGCTTTACAAACCATTTATATGAGCATTCACATCTTATTTTGTCTGTGCAGTACTAACATGGACTTGTACAAAGAGTGAAGTTCAACTTCTTCATTTGATCCTGTTGCAAGTCAGTGGTATACACAGAAATGAACCTGGCAGCATCATGACTACTTCTTAAATTAATACCACAGTCCATACCAAATGAATCTTTCCTCAAATCTTTTTATTTCATACTCTTTTCTTTCTGTGTTTTTACTCTACTACTGTGAATGCCCTTGGACTGGTTTCATTGAATCCACATAGGAGAGAGGTACAGCTATGATTCTAATGATGTGAAAGTCTTTCTTGACAAAAGGAAGTGAATCCTACCCAAGTGGAGCTACTCCTTGGTCTGTTGCAAATCATTAGCACCGAGTCTTATAATAGCACCAGATCCTGCCTCCCCGTAGCCTGCAATGACATCACTACAAACTGGCCTTTAAGCATTAGCACAGTGTAGCATGTAATCCAATAGCAATCTGATTGTAATTTACCAGGCAACAATGTTTACGTATTGCAAGTGTTGCCAGTTCCTTTCTTTTTTAATGAAAAACAAGCTTGTTTCTTATTTTAATGTTTCTGCTTAAGTGCAGTGGTGAAATTAAGTTCCATAAAAGTATGTATTTCCCAGATAAGCCAAAAGTCGTTACTTTAGCTCAATGTCTAAGTAATTCATAGATTTTTTTAAAGAACCTTACTTTAAAAGAAATATGAGCTAAAATGTTCATGAAATTTCATTTACAGAACAGTAGAACAAGAGGTTCCTACTCCTGGTGAACCCAAGACATCTTATTTAGCAAGAGTGTTGAAAGAACTCAACACAAGCTATGCAAAGCAAAGCTATGAAATAGTTGTGTTTAGGACTCTCAACATTCATGGAATTAAAATGAGAAATTTTATTTTAACACATGTGAACTGGAGATCTCATGGTATATTTGCCAGCTGAAGGTTTTATTGCTTACTTTGTCTGACAAAACATTTTAATGGATGTATAGTCTGGATTGAGGGGAACTGAGTGACTGAAAAGACCAGTGCTGCTACCCAGAGAGTTCACCCCTGGGCTGTGGCTCCTGAATCTGTAACACTCCTGGTCAGGTAGGGCCCTGCCTCAGCAGCTTCAGCTTATCAGGGGCCCATGAGGAAGCGCCATCTTGTAGCAATGGAGAGTGTAAGGGAGGTGGGAGGACTAATGGGGTAAGACAGACTGAGAAAACCATCCCAAAAAGGAAAGGACACGTTTACAACTGGTTTTGCTTTACCTTTCTAAATAAAGAGTTCGTGATTATGGTCAAAACCCAACTTATTCAGCTGGGCGTGGTGGTGCAGGTCTATAATCCCAGCATTCTGAGAGGCTGAGGCAGAAAGACTGAAAGTTTAAGTCTGCGCAATTTAGCAACATGAATGAATGAATGAATGAATGAGGATAAAGGCCCTCGGTTCAATCCCTAGTTACACACACACACAAACAGGTACTTCTCTTTCCCCTCAGCTCATTATAAACAGGAGAACGGTGGCAGTGAGATTCTGGAAAGTTAAACAGGGGCAAGTGGGAAGCACAGGTGGCTCCCCATGATTTCTCTTTCTGGATTCAGAACAATTAGCCAAACATTTGCAGGGGCCATTGCTGGAAAGGAACATTCTTAAGGAAATAACAAAATACAGTTGAGAGGACAAAGCAAAGAGTGAAAAGTCAGTATCCACCTCCACAGCATCCCTAACATTCCCAAATACCATCATCGATGGCAATTTGAGTTCTTCAAAGAAGGAAAAAGGTGTGAATGAGCTAGTATAAATACCAATAAACTAGCCTCCCGCCTCTAGGAAAACACCCAATAGGATGGAAACACCCATAAGATGGAAATGAGTGCCTCTGCTTTGGAGCATGGCCTCTGAACTGAACTGCTTCCGTTCAAACCTCTCCCACCTGGTGATGGGGGAAAATCGCTGGAAATAATCATGCCTCGGTTTCCACATGCAACTGCTGTAAAACTAAATCTTAGCCTGGCAAAAAGCTTTAAGATAAGCATCAAAAAATAGGACACTTTTTCTTTAAAAACAAAACCTATCTCACCCTTTTCTCCATGGCACGGGTTGTATGAACAGGTTTATAATCCGTTGGAATTGATTAACATACAATATAGATTTTTTGATATGCTGAAGACTTTTTTTACTGATCAGAGCCCTCCAACTGATGGAACTCTATTCTGTAACTGATGTTTGTTTTCAAATTCTCCCGCGAGAATCATCCTAGAAATACATGTGAAATATATGTGTACTATATGTGAAATAAAAATAATTTCTACATGGAGTCCTCCTCAAATATTTTAAAATTATGCTTATTATGCTGATGCTAACAGGCAGTGTGTAGAAAAGGGTGTAGTTCTCTAGACAGGTGAGTTTGGAGATCAATGGTTTAACCCAGGCTGAACAGTTTTCACAGTACAGTTAAGAAGGTTAAGAATATACTAATGGACACCGCCAGCCTGTAGCAGGTTAGGCAGTGGAAGTCCATTTCAAGAGAAAGCACATAAAAACACTACCCTGAACCCAGGTGGTTCAATAAGGTGTAACGACAATAATAATGGTGATGCTGAAGCAGCAGGTGACTCCGGTGATCACAGCAGTGTCCTCAGCACTTTATTCATTCACCTCTTCAACCACTAGCAACAACACCTGAGGTTTCTCTGCAACAGCTGCAGAAACTGAAGTATGACTAAGTACGCGACTTTCCCAGGCTCATTAGCGGTAGAGGTGAGATTTGAACTCAAGCAGATTAGTTTGGAGACCATGTTACAAAGCACAGAGACATAACTCAGAACAGAGAGAGCAACCGGCCTGAGATAATTACAGGTTCACAATAACTGGCACTCCCACATCTGCTTCCTCAGTGTCCACACCCTGGTCCCCTGCTATGTTCGAAATATAGCAGGTAGAACCCAGCAGCACAGCCCTAAGGAATGAGCTGACCGGAAGTGATGTGAGGACACACTCCCCCATGTGCACAGCACCCATGCACATGGCGATGAGCACAGAGCATGCACAAGGGAAAAATCTTTGCTGATCTCAGCAGACAGGAGGACAGGGAGCAGCCAGTAGCCTCTTGCCTTTCCAGCAAAGCATATATGATTTATCCCTACATTTGGTTGTCTGATGAGAGAGCCTTTAGGAGCCAATGAAAGACCACAATGCAAGGAGAAATATACTTTGTGCAGGGATGGTAAGACTCAGTTTTAAGATGAACCTTAAAAAAATCTGTGAACTAAACACAATACCAGTCATAACCCCAATAGAGCATTTCTTATCAATTGATCAGTTCATTCTACTATTCATGCAGAAGCAAAGATTCAAGACTAACCAAGGCAATTTGCAGAAAGAAGTAATGGGCATAGGGAAGGCTTTCATCTCACCAACGCTTACACAACCTGAAGTTAACATAGGTATAAACATGCAAAGCTCAGAGCAGGCTCGTAGACAGATGGGAACTGTATACCTGACAGAGTGCATTGCTTATCAATAGTAGAAATGATTGACTATTCAGCTGATGATCCTGGCACAATCAACCATACATTTAGAAAGGGAGAGAATTAGATCAATTTCTCCGAAAATGCAAGAAAATAAATCACACATAGATTGAAACTTAACATTAGAAGGAAAATCATTTAACTTGAACAATAAAACAGAAGAGAATATTTTTATGATGTCCCAATAGGGAAGAATGTCATTTTGTATATACTTTGTATTTTTTTTTTCAAATAGACATAAAATTGTGTGTATTCACTGTGTACAGGTTTTGAGGTACATCTATTGTGGACTGGCAAAACTCTAACATAAGAATTACTTTACATAGTTTTTGCAATGACATTTTACATCTATTCTTAGCATTTTTTCAAGATTACAGTGTATTATTATAAACTATAGTCACTATGTTGTACAATAAATCTCTTAAACTTATTCCTCTGCTTGACTGAATTTTTGTATCCTTTGACCACCATCTTTTCAAAACGCTACCCCCCAACCACTCAAGCCCCTGGTAATCACCATTCTACTCTTTACTTCAACAAAATCAACATTTTTAGATGCCCTATGTAAGAGAGAACATTTGGTGTTTTCTCCCATTCCATAGATTTTTTTCTTTACCCTGCTGAGTGCTTTACATGCGGTACAAAGTTTTTTCATTTGATGCAATCCCATTTGTCAACATTTACTTTTGTTACCTATGCCTTTGAGGTTAAGAATTTCTTAAATAAAACACAAGAAGCACAAACCTTTTTAATGGCTGATAATTTTAGTTGTTGTTGTTGTTGGGTTTTTTTGCTGATAATTTCAGTTACACTAAAATTTAAGCTTCTACATGACAAAACTTACCATGAACAAAGTGAAGAGATGGTGCCAGGGATATAGCTCAGTGGTACAGCACCTACCTAACAAAGTGAAGAGACAAGCCAGAGACCACATGAAGATATTTGCCACATACATGACTAACATGGTATTGTGATCCAGGATATATAAAGATATCCTACAAATCTACAAGAAAAAGTCACCTGTTAGAAAAAAAAATGAGTAAAGCAAATGAACAGGCAATTAACAATTGTCCACACAAGTAATAAATTTATTAGATTGGAACTCACCAGGAATACAGGAATGCAGGAATTAAAATACTAAAATGCCACCTTAAATCCATCAGGTTGGTTTAAAAAAATGTATGCTTGATAACATTAAGTATCAGTAAGAAAAGGGGGAAATTGGAAAGGTTATATATTAGTGCTGGGGGGGAAGAAACCTGGGAAACATTTGATAGTTCTTATAAAGATGTGTATCAGTGATTTCTAGGAATAATCCTAAAGAAATCATGCACGTGTTCAAGAAGGCTCATGCTAGGAATGTTTACTATAGCACGAGACACAAAACAAATTGAACATCTAGCCAGCAATTCATAAAAATTGTGTATTTACTCAGTGGAATACTATACAGCAGACAAAATAAATGAATAAATTATTTCTAAAAATTTACATGTAGCTAAATCAAGAATGTAATACTGAACAAATGTAGGTATTTATAGAAATTCAAAAATCATAAAATATGACCCACATATGTATTATCTCCCTAGTGTAAGAACATAAAAGAGTAAGTGGAACCCAAAACATACAATAGATATTAAGAAAGGGAAAGAAGTTGCTCAAAAGAAGAAACAACTGGGGTGAAAGAAAGGAGAAAAAGAAAGAAGAAAGGAATATATATACACACACATATATAGAAGGTAATGCCAATGTCTAATGGTTTATTCAAGGGAACAGTTAATGCTCTATTTTTTTGACGAATTTTGCATGCTTATATCTGGTAATCTGAACAGCTAATCTTGTTTGATAAAACTCTGTATCATTTAGAATTTTTTTGTTTTTAATTTTTATTCTCTTTAATGGTTTGATCAATCTCGCATTCTTACACCTGGTAATCTGACCAACTTCGATGAAAATAAAAGTATGCAATATAACAAAAAAACACATATTATTTCTAGATGTATACGTTTGTAGTAAAAATTAAAATACCCTTGGGGATGGTGAACAAAATCAGAACAGTGGTTCCCTCTAAGAAGGGGAGAGGAAATTCAAATATCTGCTGCACCTTATTTTTATAAAATATTAAATATGGCAAGGATCTGTTAAGGCTAATAATAATTATTTTTCTATTTTATAGATGTATGCAATATTTAATAATAAAAACTTTAAAAGATTTCAAAGGCAAAAAGAAACGTGAACAACACAACTATCTATATGTTAGGCTGACCGAGGGAATAACTTCGACCTTCCAGGCTGACTACCGGAAGGAAATGAGGCTTGCCGCCTAAGCAAAAAACAGGAAACAGCCTCTCACCAACCGTCTCAGGATCTGAGGGAAGTGGATATTTGTCACTAGGGGTTATCTCCGCCCCTTCAAAAACTGCTTGGTGGTCCCAAGAGGAGGGAAGGTCATTGTCCTGGAGATGGGATGGAAGGTGAGAAGGCCTTCTGTGACCTTGTCAAGGTGAAAAATACCTTCTCTGGACCCAAAGCTATTCTGATTTTGTTTCTTCCACAAACTACCTTTGCATCGACAGGCCTGTCCTTTCTGCCCTCTGAGTCTGCAGTTCGTGATATGGAAAATGAAAGCTGTGGGGAGGGGGACAAAAGGATGCGCACGAGATGATGATAAGAATTTAATTATGCTCATATATGGAATGGTGCTAAAGGCAGACGCTGTCTTCCAAAATGCATCCCTTCCCACATTATACTTATGATGTGACACTGACACTCCACCAACAGGCAAAACCACGTCTGCACCCTCTGGGAATACGGTGACAAGGATGTTGCGTGACATCTATAAGGCTAAGTCATAAAAAGGAAATCCAATTTCCACATGCTCTTCTGCCTTGCATACTCGCCCTTGGGACCGCGTCGCCATGTTGTGAAGAAGGCAAATACCACATGGAGAAGCCATATGTAAATCTTCCACAACCCCAACCGAGGTCCCGACCCTCCTGCAACATTCACTGCCCTCCAGGAGCAAACCCGCCAAGGATTCCACCCCGGCCTTGCAGCCATCCCAGCCGATGCTGACCCCGGGGAAGCCCTTCCCAAGTTCAGAAATCTTAATGTCATCTTCACGGCTTCACGATAGCCTATGCTGCTGAAATGCTACCTAGCATTTCTTCTTAAAACAACTTGCTCCTTAAAGCTTAAATGTGTTTACTATGGTTAATCTTTAGGCAAAAGCTTTGTTGCCAATGATGTTTTTCTAGTTAATATTTCATTAAATGCTGCTCACATGTTATTTTTAATTTTAGCCGTTGCATAGTTTTCAGTGCGGTTATTTGATTTAAAACTTTATTTAGTTTTAAATATTTTAATACATTAAAGTAAATATGCAGTGGTTAAAATTTAAAATAATGTTTGGGTATAAGCAACTCAAAAGCATTATGAATCACCATGGCATGATACATGAATATGTATCTGTATATGTATCTGTATCCATTTCTTCTAAAATATAGACCAGAACCATGCATGGTGGCACGTGCTTATAATACTAGCATTCAGGAGGCTGAGGCAGGAAGATCCCTGGGAGTACAAGGCCAGCCTGGGCTACACAGTGAATTCAGGATCATGCTAAACTACATAACAAGACCCTGTCTCTACATAAATAAACAAACAAACCATATCCTGACTGATCATTGCTTCTGTTACAGCCTTCCCAGGCTAATATATTTCACATATTAGCTGCTTTTAATGAAGATGCCTACTTTCTAGGGGTAGCAATGAAGTCCAATGGCAGCAAGCTTGCAAAGAAAGAAAAGAATTTTGGAGGGAGTCTTAAGGCAAGACATAGATTATTATTATCAACAGTCATCTGCAACCTAAGTCAAAAGCCTGTGCAGCAACTGGAGGACTTGGGCTTCTCTCCCCAGGTATCAAGATTTCCCAGTAGTGTACAATTGACATTGTGAACCAGCTAGTTCTCTGATGGAGGCTGGATGGGTGCTCTTTACCTTATTGTAGGATGGTTAGCTGTGGTTAGCAGTGTCCCTGGCCTCTACCCTCTAGACAGCAGCTACATTCCTCACTGCCCCAATCTCCACCCCGATTGTGAAAACCAAACCACCCCTTGTAGGGAGGCCAAAAATCCTCTTCAGTGAGAATCACTGGCTCAGTATACAGGATTGTTCCCAGCGATCTGTCCATGACTCTGCCCCCAGTAAGGACAGGAGAAATCTGTGATGATGATGATGGTGGTATTTTTGTTCTTTGCTCATTCAAGGACAAACTCAGCCTGTTTTCTCAATAGACCAACAAGTGTTAATTTTTTTCTTCTATATTTTTAAATACTTATCCCTGGTTAATAAACAGAACAGCAAGAAAATAGCCATTAGATTATAGGCAGATCGTTTCACAACTGCGTACAGAATATGTATCTGTATCACCCCACCATCAGGGACTCACAGATTGGAGAAAGCATAACATGCACACAGGTTCCCCGCAGTCCTTATCTTAATCTACCATACATTGGCTCTGTTGTTTGATGGAACTTTTGATGGGGAGTGGGGTTTCATGGCTACGATTAAGTCATCTTTTTCAAAGGAGATTGGAATAACCACTTCCAAAGGTACAGGCACCTCCTTGAAATTGTGTATTCAAGGGGAAAATTGGAAATGACATTTAATAAGAGAAGATCGTGCCTCCAGAAATGCCCGGTTCAGAACTGACTGACTCAGGGTATGAGCCATCCAGAGCCCTAAGCATCATCATCCTAGGACTAACAAAGGCACCACAGTAAGATCTGGTGACCTCAATGTCCTGCAGAGCAGTAGCCACCCACAGCCTCTGTGAGGGTGTCGATGTACGAAGGGCCAATGTTTACTGAAACCTCGGTGTGTGCCAGCCTCAGCGCCAGTGTGTTTTCTCTTAGAATCATAACAACCTCACAAATGGGTTCTGTTTTCATCCTCTTTTCACAGATTAGGAAACTGAGGCTTAAGGAGCTTCAGTAACTTGTCCATGGTCACAAGCATTACATGTAATAGAGCCAGCTTTTGGATTACTGTCTATATAACCAGAGATGATGCTAACTTCTATGTTAACTTCTTCCTCCTTTATATGTTACCAAGACAAACACCATGCTCAACTATTGCCCTCAAGTCAAATCATCTATTATTATATAATTTTTAAATGAGTAACCCTAATACTAGGCATTGAAAAAAATCATATGTGTATATATGTATGTCTACGCATATGTATGTGCATGAGGCCTGCTAAAAGGCCAGATGGTATTTTAAACTCTGTGGGCCATATAGTCTCTGTTGCAACTAGACAATCCTCCCATATATGTATCTACACATATGTACCTACCACACATGTATGTACATGTATGTAGTACCAAAGCAGTCATATACAACAAAAAAAAAAACAAATGAGCAAGGCTGTTTCAATAAAACTTTATACAAATAGGTAATAGGTCAGATTTGGCCTATGAGCAGCAGTTTACCCACCCCTGCCCTAGACCAATATCCCTCCAAGTGTGGCTACAGATCAGAACTCCTTGGGTTCCTTGTGGGAAGAATTGAGTCTTGGGCTGCATCCCACACCCTCTGTGTCACAGTCTGCTTCCTTCTTAACAGCCCCCTGTGTGACGAGTGGACACATAAACACCCAAGAACCACTGTCCTACTCCAGCTTTTCCATAGTCCTCCTAAATGTTGTCATTCAAGCTAGCAAAGATGGAATATCCAAATCAAGAAAGGAAAACTGACTCTTTGTCCCACCTCACCATTTTTATCAAGATGTCAAAATGCTGACCTGTAATCACAATTTCCCAGCTGGAAGAGGCCTTTAGTTTTACTGATAGAAGAATCTCATTAACCAGGGGGGGAAAAAAAAAAAACTTTTGTTCCCAGGGGAATCACAGTGATCTTTTAATCAATTTATTGCACATATACACACACACACACACACACACACACACACACACAGGGCATCTCTGAACCACGGACGCCGAGTTTTAAGTTTGAAAATTCACTTGTGCTCAAACTGCTTTTATGTTATTGAGGAAAAATGAGCACAGGGTCTTCAGAAATAAGAGGGCTGGAACAATAAGTGAATTTGTACAGAATTCGCCAATACACACACTGGCTGCTTCATGAATACATGAATGCAACCTGTTTTATCTTTTCTTGTTTCAGAACTAAAGGTATTCACATAAATCTGGATCTCCTTTTCTTTGGGGAATTAAGGCTGGCACCATCAGTCTCTGCCTTTGCCTAGAGCAGCATGGGGGAGGAAAGGCCAACCCTTCACTGTCTTTTGACAAAGAATTGAAAAAAGTGAACAGGAGTGGAGAGAAATGAATACTCCCGCACACGCTGAAATGCAGCTGACCAGGTCGCCATCCACCTGGGATAACGCCCCTCTCCAGCTGACAGGCACCAGTGATCTGGTTTCAGTCGTCAGCACCCCAAAATTATTAACTGACTCTGATCTTCTCTCTGTGTAATGCCAGGAGCCTCCCCCACCCCACCTTGCATCATAAGACTTTAGTTTATAGACCCCTTTGCTTCAGCTCACTTTTTATACCTTTTCTCTGATCCTACTCCACCAATGACCCAAATGCCTCCAAGGCACAACCCGCCAGTGGCGCTGGCAGTCCCCCTCTGAATGCCGCGCACAGCTGGGATGGCCAGGCCTGGTTGTACAGCTGACTCTGCCACCACCGGGGCCCCAGAGCACTGAAACATGTCTACATATCAAACAGAAGTTGGCTTCCACGCCGTCCTTTTTTTTCTCCCAATACTTTGTATCCCATGGCCACCACAGTTATTTTGAAAGCATATTTAAGAGCTAGGTGATGACATTTAAATAAAGTAATCTCAATGAGGAGTTAGGGATTAATAAAAACATAGCAGAGGGCCCACAAGGTAGCACAATTGTAATAACCAGGGTTAAACTAATGCTGAGCTCACGATGCATTTTTATTTAAGTGAATTATGTCTTGTGTCCACACTGGCGAGCCAAATGGACCCTTCAGAGTTGAATTGAACCTGATCTTGACTATGTGCAATCGTGAGTCAGTTAATTAACCTCAGTAAAACCAGACCACTCGAACACCAAGGTCCCTTTCAACTCTAAAATTCTCTTTCCAGGTCCAAGTCTATCTGCATTGGCATGTTTCTCTTCCAATTCCTTTTTCTGCAGAACTTTTTTTTTTTAAAGTTTAAAATTTTTCAAGCAAAGAAATACTAAACTGGAGAGGGATCAAGGTATTTGGTGGAATAGTTTAGGAAAAGGAGCTAAATTATTCTCAGATCTTTTTCATGAAACTAGATCTTTAAAGTTATACCAAATTGCAGCCACTCATACAGATGCAATTTTAATTGATAAGGATTTTTTAAAATAAACTCTCTAATTTTTACCAAATGTTTCAGGATAAAATGAGGCATTTTTCCTAAGATTAAAAGGTATCCCAGGAAAATAACTGAGAATCTTTAAAGAGTATTACAGGTGTTGCTGACGACTCCAAGCAATGTGATTTTCCTAAAATCAAGGCTTCATAGCTGTCAGAGTCCTGGGGTTACAGGAGGAGAACCACCAGAGGTTTGGGGAGCGTAAATAAAGCAGAATCATTATTCACTGTCACAGAGGGCCTTACGTGTTTTCACTGTGTTGCAAATGCATAATAAAACTTGGGGTGTTTTTTTTTAAAGACAGCAGAGAAAAATCAGTAAGTCAACAAGCATTTTAGAATGCCTACCTACTACCCCGGGGCCTTACCTTCAAGAAGTCTACGATGGAGTTGGGACATCAGAATAAACTCCCACAAAACAATGCCAGCAAGCACACAGCCAGATGCTAAGTGGAATTTTGGAAACACTGCCCCAAACTAATTCTTCAAGTAAGGAAATCAAAAGCAGATCTGCTTGCTTTGCAGACTGACCAGCACCCTTTATTTTAGCACCATGCAGATGTTCTTCTTCTTCTATGATACAGCTTCAAGCCGCTGCATTTGAAAAGAGAGGGTCCTGGTTTGCCCTAAACCTGCGCTGCTGCGCAAAAACAAGCGAGCATACCACCAGACTGAGTTATTCAATACTAGAAAGAACTCAGCTGATCCAATCAGTATTTTTAAAAATAACAAATTTGGTCTTTATGTTCGCAGTGACATGAACTCCAGGGGACAAAAGAAAAATAATGATCCTCTTACGCGTCTTCTAAACTATCTTGTGCTTTTTACCTTTCTTAGAATTCAAATCTGCTGGAGCATTTAAACAGAAGACAACTGTATTATTTGCTCCTTTATTATTTCATAATGCCTTGTGATTCCTATTCATAACTTTTCTGTTTCCATGATCCTTATATTTGTAAATAAGTTTGGTATAGAGTGACAAAATATGTTAAGGAATAACTAATATTTAGTGCTGGTTTATTTAGTGCTTTAGTGAACATTCTCTCATTTAAACATCAAAACAAACCTCTGATGGACTATTTTTCACCTTTTGCAAGTTGGTGGAAAAGCCAGTAGAAATAAAAGCTACTATTTACCAAATATGTGCTCTGCTTTAAGCCTGTACTGCTCAGTACAGTAACCACTGGACCCATGTAGATAATTAAGGATCTTGTAACTAATTAAAAGGAAGAAAAATTAAAACTTCAGTTTCCCCACCACATCAACCACACTGTAAGTGTTCAGTAATCACATATGGCTAGAGGTGACCTTACTGGACAACGCAGATACAGACCTATTTGTTATGTATAAAGTCATGCTGGACAGTTATTCTAGCTATTTACTAAGTGGTCTACATATACCTCATTTAATTATTCCAACAATCACCTCAAGAAGTAGGTACTATCATTTTTCTCATTATATAGATGAATAAAATCACGTGCAACCACTTGGCTAATGTGAGAATGGAGTAGACATTCCAAATCTTAACTAATCCAGTGCCATTCAATAGACTTGTCTCCAAAAATAGAAAGATGCCATCTCTGAATTGTCTAAAATAGTAGCTACTAGCCCCTACTAACTGATTGGAATACAGGGGATTTATCCAAGTTTGGACCTGGAATGGTCCCCAAGAGCCCATGTATTAAAGTCTTGGTACCCAGCCCATGCCACCATCAGGAGGTAAGAGAACCTTAAAGAGGTGGAACCTAATAAAAAGCTCTAGGTCCCTGAGGGGGACTTGAAGGGATTCTGGGCCCGTAGTTTCTTCCTCTCTCTTTCATTTCCCTGCTCTGGGGTAAATGGGCTCACACACACACACACACACACACACACACACACACACACTGCCACCATAAGCTCCTTGTTGCCTCAGGCCTCCTAGAAAGACTGATCAGTCATGGACTGAAACTTCCAAAACTACAAGCCAAAATAAACTTTTCTTCTTTAATATTTGATCAGCTCAGCTATTTGTAACAGTGATACAAAACTGCCTAACACAGAGTAGGACTGAGGAATTAAAAGTTTCATGTACTTTTAACCAATTTAAATATCAGTAGTCACCTGGGTGCTAGTGGCAGCCATTTTGGACAGCTCAGATCTAGCCCCATGGCCCAACCTATAACCACCACTGTGTCTAATGCTCCAGCCATCTCACCACTGCTTCCAGCAAACTCAGGGGGAAAATGATTCATGACAAAGGAATTAATGCAAAAGGATGAGCCCTATCCAAACAGTAGCTTGACAAAAGGTTATCTAAAGCTGAGCCTTCTATTTGAATTCAGTCCTTAAAGCAAGCTACACGGGGGGTGGGGGATTAAATACAGCATGGAATCTATTTTCAACTTTCCCTCAATATTCTGAAATTACCCCTTTGCATGAGAGCCAATAAAAGTGTATGTGGCATATGTTTTCCACAGGATGCAATTTTTATAGAGCAACCAGATGAATTACAACATGGGTCAGTTCAGCTGCAATTCAGTGTGCTCAGAGGACCCGGCTGGAGGAATGGTGGACTAGACACATAACTCAATGGCAGTCCCAGTGAGAAAGGAGGGATGAACCGGACTCCATCCTATGGACACACTGCCCTCAGCCTGAAACCTCTGCTTTCTTATATCCTAAAGTATTCAGACCAGCCTGTTCAGCTTCCTGTGGATTGTTCTGATATCAGCTTTTTATCTACTTGGTTCTTTATGTGGTTCTACTAGAAAATCTTGCCATGGAACATTTAACAAGAAGAGGAAGCAAGCTCAAAAATTTCCATTTATACACAGAATTATTGCCCATTTCCACAGGCCTGAGAGTATTTTTGCCTCCATGTTTTGTGATGGGGATGTGATTTCAACTCTCCCTCCAAACACACATTCTGTCTCTACTCACCAAATGCCACCCTAGGCACCTGTATCCAACTCTAATGACAGCTTCTGCTCTTCAGGGCTGAAATAACAGAGCAGTAGCTAGTAGAACTAAGCAGTGAGGCAGCTCTGCAGTGTCGAAAGGCATCTGCTCCAGTCTCCTGCTTGTTCTCCCTCTCCCTCAACAAAGAAGGTCAGAAGTGAAAGCTGCACTCCTCATTTTTTAAGTGTGGGCATGATGAGGTTGAAACAAGCCAAAAACTCACTCTACATTAGGATATGACAATGTTGCTATAATAGTTCCAATCTTTGGAAGAACGTGTAGGCTTTGCCATAGAGTCCTGGCATGAGCTCCATGTTACTTGGGCCAGTTCTAAAGAGGCAGAGCTACATCTTTTACTTCTAAATCCAGAACAATCTATGAAACCAAGATTAGAATAATAAAATACACTGACCTATCTCATCTTGTACAGTGGATGTGTAGGCTGAGCAGATCAGGAGGGAAAAAATAAAAAGGCTGCTTCTTCAATCCTACTAGCCCATTATTTTTCAATAGATGCGCGCGCATGCACTCACGCGTGCACGCGTGCGCGCACACACACACACACAAAGGCTTTTCTGAATGTAGGAAAACAAGTTTATAATTACATAATTATGCAGACACACCACAATTTTTCTTTTATGTTACCTTTATCTTTAAAAGGCAACAGACAGGGCTGTACTAAAAAGCAATAAAGCATGGGTAATTTAATACCAAATTACATCCATATTGAAAAGTTTACATGCAGTTGAGAGCAGACAGAGGTCAGGTTTTCAACAGGACTGTCTTTAATTGTGGCCATCAGTTTTAGCAATCCCGATCTCCGGATCAAAGACAGATATAATGGGCTTCCTCAACGCTGAATAGTGAAAGCAGACAGCAGGAATGGCGCTATCTGGCACCCAAAGGTCATAAAAAATTACCAGAAAGGGAATGTGTCTCATTGTAAAATTATATATCTAAGATTAAATACTTCTTAAAAAAATCATTCTCCCCCATCCAGCTTCCAATGAGATACTTTAACTGAAGATCTTTTTTTATGGGGGGGGGGGTCACTTTGTCACAGGTGCAAGGCTTTCCCAGCTTTTCCTCTAATAAATGTGCAACCTTCGCATAAATCTTTATGAATTGTTTCAATTGCTTTCAATCACAATTTTCCCCAGCCCGTGCAACAATCCTTCTTTCCATGCAGAAGGGCTATGTGCGCTGAGACAGGGGTTTTTTTTTTTCCTTCTTCTTCGTTCCCCCCCAATACCAAATCAAATGAGGAGTAAATTATCAGCAAATCAGATAGAAACAAGTTTCCTGGATCTGCAGATCCATTCCACAAATGAAGCAATTTCATCTCTGCTGGCTCTGGGGTGGAGGGGCAGTGGGGTGGGAGGGGGGACCTTAAGTAGCCATGGGGGACCAGAGCAGAGATGCTAGCTGGCGAAGCATCCCCACGTCTGCAAGCGCAGACCACGCAAATCTGCACCAAGAGACTACTTGCGAGAATCCATCTTTTTTCACTTAACAAGATACAAAATATAAAACACATTTGCCTCTTATTAAACCCCTCCTGTAAGTAGTTCCAGGTCCACCATTGTTAAAGGGAGAGGGGAGCTGAGACCCTCCTGGGAATTTCAGCAGCGTGACTGGAGATGAGGTACAGGCTGTGAGCCTTTATTACTTTAATTTTATTTTTTTCTAAAAGCACAGAAGGAATAACATTTTAAATCATTAGCATTTACTTTAAGTAGTTATTTCTTCCAACTGTAAGAATCTCTGCTCCCAGCCCCCTCCCCCATTAGCACCATGCCCGGATCCTGCACAGAACTGCCCAGATGGAATTTCCCTCCATCACTCCAGTCTGAAAGGTGCTTTTAAAGACTGTCAGGTTCTGCCAAGTGTGGTAACACATGCCAAAAGTCCCAGCTATTTGAGAGGCTGAGGCAGGAGGACTGCTTGGGCCCAGGAGTTTGAGACCAGTCTGGCTAACCTAACCACACCCTATCTCAACAAAAATCAACAACTAAAAAAAGAATTTCTGGTTCTAAATTAAAGGAGCCATGGAAGATAGCATAATCAGACCTTTTCCTTAAAGCATTTGAAGCATGATGCTCTTGTATTTGGGCACCTGAAATCAAAAGCTAACCAGGGCATCTCAGAATTACTTCCGGGGCAGCACTTCCTGCTGAGACCAATCATCTTCTTTACGGACAGAGTTCTTAGCAGTTGCCACTCAATTCAAAGTGCTTTGGGTTAGTGACATGAGGAGCACTTGTAGTAAAGTGCAAAACTCCATTTTTTTTTTCAGAAATGGAATGAAATCAGCCACATTATTCAAGATGATTTATAGTTCCTGTTCAGGGAGCAGCAAAAGGTGAAGAAATTTACAAAACCAAGAAATGAAACTCAATTCTATGCTCTACAAGTTCAAAATGGCAATAGGCATATTCAGGTTTTGGGAAATTGTTAAGTATTTTCTTTTAGAGGTTCATTGTTAGTTTGCTGTCCATAGACCAAAACACATAAAATAAATCAAGACTTCAACACTTCCGTGTCACTTTACCTAAAGAGAGCTTCGTCGTCTACAAAGCACCTGTAACAAAAGCAGCACACGCCCGCATGTGCTGCATGGTGGGGGTTTCCCAACAACTGCCTTCACTGTGCTACATCAAGGAAAACAAGCCAAGTCACAGTTCTACATTCGCGTGGTAGAAGAGATGAGCTGTGTTCTGTGAGCTAGCAATAATCAGATGCAACAATCAAAGGTGCAGTACAGAGGTATTTCACTCTTGGTCTATACCTGGAACACCACCCAGACCTCCATGCAAATCACACAGGTTTGCCTCGTGTGCTACGATCACTCCGCTCCAATACTGCATGACAGAAAGAGGTGACGCATGGCCCTCACCCTGCCTGCTCATTCTCATCAGCATGAGAGCTTACTTGTTGAGTACCAATAGGGCACCCAGCCCTGTGCAATCTATTGTGGCAGTCATGGGGGCTGAAATAAGGCAGACCTTCCAGTAGTTCAGAGAGAAGTATTACAGGTGGAAGCAGGCAGGTGTGTGCACTAATAAAATGGGCCCAAATATAGCTCTCATGCTTGGGCAATGTGTTAAAATAAAGAATTGTAATTACTGAGAGAGCATCCCAAGAGGGAAATCATTTCCAGCAACCGAAAGAAGGGTAACCTTCCGTCGGAGGGAAACGGAATTCAAGAACAAAGAGTTGAGAAAGTCTCTCTGAGACAAAGCAGTCAGTGCCACCAATGTCGAAGACAAGGATCAGTAGCCTGACCATTCCCCCAGAGACCTCCAGTTCCTAACTGGATGGAACATAAAGACGGCCAAAACCTGTCCTCAGGGACAAGGATCAAACCCTGTCTACTAAACACTGGATATTTTAAAAATCATTCATCTCATGCATTAAGTGATTTGGGAAGAAAGTAATAATGCAGACACTAGATTTCTCATGTCAGTGTGATGACTGACTCCATGAACCCCCCAGTCCCTCCATCTTTTCGTATTTCAAGCACAAAGAGATCATGAGGAACCATGATGGAAATATGATGTCAAGGGACAGGATCTAATGAATATGACCAGGAAAGAGTTCGCGTATAAAATATAAACAAGATGATGAATTAATAGCAATTGAGTTTGACAAACCCAAGGTAGCTTAAGGGTGCATTTCACTGAGCCTTTGGCCCCCGCGTCAGCGGGAGGCCTTGCCAGGTTAAAAGTGGTTGTATTAATCACTTCCCATCACTGAGATGAAATACCTGACACCTGCGATTTAGTGACTTACAATTTCAATGAGCTCAGTCACCATCCTCTGGCTCCAAAGGAATGGAGATTGGTTTGGTGAAAGGACATGGTAGAAGAAAGCTGCTTGCTTCATGACAGCCAAAAGCAGAGAGGACGGAGGATCCTGGGACAGGAATACACACTTCCAGATCACACCTCCAAGTGGCCCACCAAAAAGGACCACCTCTAAATATGAGGTTCTGGGGGACATCTTTTAGATCCAAACTGTAACAGTGGTCTTCAGTGTAAGTGTCCTTGCTAGCCTCTGCATGACTTCTGCCAAATAACACATATTATAATAAGTAACACTTAGCATGGGTGTCAAATGTCTGTACATATTATCTCATTTAACTCTCAAACATTTCTGTTAGGTCAACACTATCATTAGGAGAGATAGCAAACGCTACCTACCACCTGAGATGCTGTTTAACCATTTAAAAGATCTCAGTTAAACCTGAACAGATACTAATGAGGTCAACTCATCTGGGATCTTCAGAGAAAAGAAAAAGCCCATCTGAACACATTCTAAAACCTGTGAGTTGTTTGTGACGCTTCTGATTCCTTACTAACCACATCCATGCCCCTACCAAGTCCTTTCAACTTTACTTATACAGCAAGATTTCTCAACTTCACTAAAAGACTGAAAATTATTAAGATAAATATTCAGTTCAAAGAAGTTGGAGCCCCAGCAGGGACTGCTAGTTTCTACTTCATAAGTTCTCTCACCCTTGAGCCCAGCTTCTTCATATGATCATCTCAGAGTTCCAAAGAGCAGCCAGAAAGGGGAAAGTTTAATACACACAGCATCTCTCTAACCTCTGCTGTTGTCACGTTCACTCTTGGGCTCTTAGTCAATGCAAGTCACACAGCGAAGTCTGGAACTGGTGTAGGTGTGGCTACAGGGAACAGGAATACTTCTGTAACACTCTGCCACACCAAATAATTGTTCCGTGTCTCTATGACCCCCGCCCCAGCCATTCAGATTGATCTCTGACACCTGTATGAGACTGGGGCTTGAATCCGACCACACTAGATTAGTCATGGTAGATACTCTATAAAGGAGAACATGAAGAAAAATAAGAATTTTTAACTTGCTGCAGAATTTTAAAGAGAGTAGTGCTTAGCAGTTGTTCATAGACAACTAAACAAGAGAAATTAGGCCCAGAAATAAAAGCTTCAGTGGATTATGGCTATAATACATATGTAAGACCAATCCCACTTTTTTGTTTTTTGTTTCTCTTCCAGTATCAGGAATCGAACTCACGACCTTGTGCTTGCCAGGCAGGCACTGTGCCGCTGAGCTAAATCCCCAGCCCCTGATCCCACTTTTTGAGTGAGGCTTTCCCTCTCAAAATCTCCAAGATGATACACAACTGTCTGTCCTGGATGGGTTAGGCATTAATCCATGTCAACACTGAACGAGTAAGCAAAAGTACTTTCTCCTTGACCTTGAGTACTACAGCAAAAGAAACCCTAACTGTTTCAGGTAGAAATAATTGCAAATGCTAAGTCAACCACATTAACCGCCGTACTAAAAAGATGATTTTGTTCATCCTACATAGTAAGTAGACTTCCTAACCCCCATTTCCAATTGGATATTTCCGTTCTACTGAAAACTATGCTTGTCTAACATTAAAATGTTTATATTCCCTCCAAGAGGAGGCTGCTCAGAATGCAATGACCTCTTAGAGATACTAACGCTTAAGATAAACAGTAGACAGTGCTCAGAAGTGTTCGTCATTGCTATGTCCAGTGAAGTGAATTGGGAAATGTACACAAGGAATCCTACCTGTTCTTTCAATCCATCTGAGTACTTCATCAGGCTTTGTTAATTACACTTTTTATCAACCACTCTAAGAGTCATGATTGTTAGTTGTTTGGGGTTTAAGTCGTTGTCTTATTTTCCTTACTGCTGTCAGATATTCTGTAAGTGACCTTTCCGTGGAACAACTGTGACATCATGTGGCTACCAGCAACAGCCCGCGTCTGTGTCCCTGGGCAGTCCCATTAAAGTGGAAGTTGGGATCAATTTTCTCTAAGTAGAAGACTAGAAGGTCCTGCAGTCACCATCAATGATTTTCTCCACCAAGAAAGGATGACACGATGTTAAGAATTTTTCCCCCAAATTATTTTAATGGTCAAAAAAAAAAAAGTCTGCTGTGCTCTAAGGAGAGCCTAATTTGAAACATACATTTTCTTGGCAGATTTTACATCAGAAAGCTTTGAATTTAAATATGAAAAGCCAGGATTTGCTTTCTAGACAGAATGCAATTCTGAAATGTCATGCAAATTTCTTTTTGGTAGAACAAATGCAAACATTTTGAGAAGAGCTCTAAATATGCACAAGGCTTTGGGGAAACCATGTGTAAAATACTATTTTGCCTAAGGCAATCTATCTCCCACATTTGTTGAGGAAGAAAATAATAGCCAATATTCTGTCTGACTGTCGACAGTATGAATGGTTTTTATCTGCGTGGTTCTTGTGCAGTGCATGAGACAATACTTTGTCAGCTTTCCTGGGAGTTCTGAAAAATCACAGGATCCACAACCCGTGCACTAGACCATGTCTGTTTTTAATATGCACCCTCAAGCACCTACCATAGAACTAAACATCCCAGAGACACTCAAATACTGATTCTCTAAGTACCACATTTACCAGTGCATCCACCCCACAACCTCCTTCTGCTACTTTCCACATGCTGAGAGGACGAGATCGTTTCTTTCTTCTTCTTCCCTGCTGTACATACACTTAATAATAATTTGCTTCAAAACCCACAGAAACAAAACCAGTTATGGATTCACTGGTACAGCTTCCCCTTTTCTTGATTCCACTTTGTTCTCATTCTTCAGCATACGAGTAGGTGACAGCAATAGATGCTTCTAGAAACCTTGTAGAACTTCTACAGTGATGGAAACCTCTCACATCTGTGCAGCCATTAGCCACAGTGGCTACTGAGCACCTGAAATGTGGCTATGGCAACTGAGAAAATTATTTTTTAATTGTATTTTGTTTTAATTAATTGAAACTTAAACAGCCATGTGAAGCTAGAGTTTCTGATAAGAACGTGTAGAAGTTAACCTTGACAGGAGAAAGAGAGCTGAGCCACTGCCCTGCTTTGCTCTGGGAAGGTCACTTAGCCCCAGTGACTGGGTCTCTGCAGGTATGAAATGACAATAATATCTTTTCCACAGTTGTCATACTAGTTAAATAAGATAAATTTTGTAAGGTAACCAGCACAAAGCAATTGATCAACGACAAGTATTGCTCTTCCTCTTAAAAAAAATCTACAAAATGTGATTCGGGAAATAAATATTTTTCAGGATAACTGTAACAGTCAAACAAGATATTGAATATGAGGCCAGCGTGGTGGCGCACACCTGTAAGCCAAGCACTCGGGAGACTGAAGGAGGAGGATTGTTGTGAGTTCGAGACCAGCCTGGGCTACAAAGTGAGCTTGAGGCCAGCCTGAACTGCATAGTGAGACCCTGTCTCAAAAAAAAAAAAAAAAAAAAAAAAAAAAAAAAAACATATTGAATATGGAATATTTATAAAGCACCAAGCCCTAAGTAAATATGAACTAGTGATAATTTCTTTAGCTAAAAAAGAAAATTAATACCTATTTTATTTCTTCAATCACCATTTTCTTTGATTTTCTCTCTAGGACTTTAGCATCATTTTTAAACTCATTGTAGTTCCTCTAAAAATTCTGGTTTATGACTTTTGCCAAAGAATCAACAAACCCTGTCATTCCTGGTCCTCCTCTGCTGTCCTCTGTGCCTCTTGCCACTTTGCTACTCTGATTTGCTCCGTGCTTTAAAGCATCTACAAAATCTCAGAAGCTTCTTAGCCATATAGAGACACCAGTTCATAGAAATCCTTACCTACTAAAGACAGTGGCAGCAACATTTCCTGGAATTCAAATGTTAGTGGAAGAAAAGTGTGTGTAACTTCTCAAAAAGAATGTTCATCATGTTCTCATGATTCCTTTTTAACATTAATCTCATCTCTTCTGTCTGCTGCTTTAAGTGTTTCCTCACATGAAAACTGGAGGTCCAAAGGCTTATCTCTTAACAGAATCTGTAAGAGTGATATTTTGGGGAAATAAGGAAAGACTTATTTTCAAATGAACCTGCTTTCACGTAAAGAAAAACTTCCACCTGAATGTGGAAAACATCCTTGGATGCAAACAAGAAAACAGCTAGAATTTAAAACAAGCAAACATCATAACAGTGCAGAACTTGCACTGGATAGAATAGAGAAGACATATTCCAAGACTCATTCAGCTTATAGACAGGTAACAGCTGATGAGCTAGGAAGCTCACCAAGGCAAAGAAGGCGATAAACAATAAAATATGAAACCAATATCAAAAAATGATATGCTCTGATAAATCTGACTGTAAACCATAACAGCTTATGAAACTTCTCCATTTCTGTATGGTAGAAATATTTCCCAATTAAAAGGAAACAAGTTTATAATACATGGTTTCTCCTTGTTTGCTCAGAGAATTTATGTAGTAAAATAAAAGGAACTTCACTCATTGCCTGGCAGTGGTAAAGAGTGGGATAATCAAAAGTGGTGTGTACCCTTCATACCCATGAAGATGGCTATTCGCAAAAGAACAGAAAGTAACAAGTGCGGATGTCGAGAGGCTGGAGCCCGTGTGTGTTGTTAATGGAATGGAAAATTGCAGATGCCATATGCGATGGTTTGCCACTGTGGAAAACGGCCCCTTGAAGAGTTAAACGTAGAATCACCATGCAGTCCAGTAACTCAACTTTTGGATATATACCCAGTGTATTTGAAAGCAGAGGGGCCAGTGATATAGCTCAGGGGCACAGTGCCTACCTGGCAAGCGCAAGGTCCTGAGTTCGATTCCCGGTACCATAAAAAAAAAAGCAGAGCCTCGGATACTCACACGTTAATGTTCTGAGAAATGCCATTCACAACAGCCAAAAGGAGGAAACAAACCAAGTAGCAATCACCAAAGAGGTAAACAAGAAAAGATCCACTCAGTGGAACATAATCAGTCTTAAAAAAAAGATGAAACTCGGACACATGCCACAACATGGAAAAACCTTGAAAATATTATGCAAAGTGAAACAATCCAAACATATAAGGACCCATATTGTTGGATTCCACTTGCATGAGATAACTTAAGTATGCAATTTTATAGAGATAGAAACATAATAGCAGTTTTAAGGGCTGTGGGTGGGAGGTACCCCTGAAGGTGTGGTTTCAAGAGTAAAGAGTTTCTATTTGAGATGGTAGAAAAGTTGAATATTAGAAACAGATACTAGTGATGATTGGCTCGCCCTGTGAATTTCCTTATTGCCACAGGACTGTATGAAAACAATGGTTAAAAAGGTAAACTTTGTGCTGTGTACATTTCACCTCAGTAAAAAATCAACACTCATGGAGCTGAGGAAAGTGAGCAAGAGGAAAGAGAGGGCTTGAGAAGCATGAAATGAAATAAAGAAAAAAAAATGTGGACAAAATAAGAAAGAGATGGAAAGCAGCAGAACTAGTCATGTGGTTTGGCCTTAGGATAAAAAGAGCCAATGAGAAATCCTCAAGTGACCACGGAACATTTTTAAAGAGTGAGCATTGGCATCTAAGTCCAACTATTCTCCATTGGATCATATAATCACCCTCCTTAGCCGTGAGTCTCCACTGCAAGTCTACTGCACATGGCCACCATGTTCCTCTCGTGTGGAATGACGGGAGAGGGACCATGTCTTCCACACATGGCCGCCATGTTCCTCTCATGTGGAATGAGGGGAGAGGGACCACGTCTTCTGCATATGGCTGCCATGTTCCTCTCGTGATGTGGAATAAGGGGAGAGGGACCATCTCCGACAAGTCGGCAAGGTAGGAGAGGAAATGGGTAGACTTTGGGTTAAGGGGCCAAGAAAATTTGGAGAAATTACTCTGAAGGTAAGATTTCAAACTTCTGAAGGATATGTGAAATTGCATAGGATTTTAAAATAGACACAAATGCAGATATAAGTGTGATGCTAGGCTCTGAGTAGACTACACAGCAGGGCAGAGCAATACAGGTGTCTGGGAGCCCAAGGCAACAAGCAGCGATCAAAACATCCATAGAAGATGAATTAGAGGAATAAAGCAAAGAGAGGAGCAGATGTGAGGCATTCAACATTGAGGGAAATCACCAGTTGTTAAGTGAAATGTGTCATTCCAATGCCAGACTTATGCCCGAGGTAGAAAACACACGTAGACTCTAACTGATGTGAAAGAAAGATAAAGTTGTCCTTCTGGGAGGAAGATCTCAAGCACTAGATTCTTCTGCCAGGCTAGGAACCTTATTAGAAGTAATGGAGATCTTGGTGTAACTATTAAGAGGAGGCTGGTAACTTCATAGCACAGGCCAGTGACCTAAGCAGTCAGTCTGTTTTAAATCTTATGTAATTTCACGTTTCCTAAGAAGAACAAAAGACATCCAAAAGAAGGCCTCTTAGAACCAGGCAGCTCTGCTGATCAAGATTGCATACCTACCATTGGCTGCATATAGGATGTTGGCTCACCAACTCAGTAAAAAATCAGAGCCAGGCATGCAGGATGTGTGAAAATCAACTTTCTCAAAAATGCACACAGACCCATCAACTAGGAGAAGAGCTTCAGGCGCAGGAGCTTACACACAACCTGAGACCAAACACTGAATGAATAATCACTTCTTGTAACCCGGGGACAATCTATAAGCAGCCAGACTAAAAGATTTTTTTCAAAAGGGGTAAGGAGAGGTAAATCTCAGCAGGAGCATCAGAAGATGTAAATTATATGACATATAGACTTTACAAAATAATTCCAGCCATGGCACTAATGAAATAAATGACATAGTAAACAACAGCAAAAACCCCCAACCGAAAGGGTCAGAATATTCTGATCTACTCCTCCCCCAAATTGTGAGACATGTAAAGAAATGGAAAGGTATGAACCATACATCAAGGAATAATTAGGCAATAAAATTTGCTTCCCAAGGATATAGATAATAATTACGCAAAGACTTCAAAATAACTGTTACAAATATGTTAGAAAAAACTAAAGGGAAACAGTCTTAAGGAATTGGAATGTAAAATCACAATGACAAATAAAATGGATAATATCAGCAGAGCCAAAACTTATTACAAGAATCAAATATAAATTCTGGAGTTAAAAAATACAATATCCATATGAAGTATTTACTACTGGAGCTCAATAGTGGGGTTGGAAGATGAAAGAATCTGCAGACTTGAAGAGAGAATAACAGAAATTACTCTCTTGAACTATGCAGAATTAATAAAAATGTAGAATTAATTAAAAATTTAAAAAATGTAAAAGGACTTCAGAGAAATGCAGAACTACATAACTTAATGCACACACAATGAACTACCAGAGGAGAAACAAGGGAAAAGAGGACAGAACCAATATTCAAGTGAATAAGGGTTAAAAATTTCCCAAATATGATGAAAAGTATTAATGCACACAAAAAGATCCACCAACTCTACAGTAAAAAGAGGACCACACCCGG
>NW_004955484.1:6524451-6528470 GCF_000276665.1 Chinchilla lanigera
AATAAAATTAACTTAAAAAAAAGAAACACTGAAATCCAAAGATAAGTAAAAATCTTGAAAGCAATAAAAAAAACCAGCTCTTATATAAAAAGGAACCCTACTATGATTAAGGTCTGACTTCTCCCTGGACACAAAGAAGGGCAGAAGACAGTAAGATGACATATTAAGACTGCTGAAAATAAACCACTGTCAACCAAGAATGTTGTACCCAGCAAAACTATCCTTTAAACATAAAAGAAAAAAAAATCCCAAATAAACAAATGTTGTGCTGCTAATAGACCTGTTTCACAAGAGATACTGCAGGAAGTTCTTCAAACTGAAAGCAAATGACACTAGATATTAAATTTAAATTTACACAAGAAACAAAGAGTGCCAGTAAAGTTAACCATGTAAGGAATTACAAAAGACAGTATAATTGTGTCTTTCTTTTCTTAATTGATTTTAAAGCACAATTTCATAAAACGGATGCTAATGATTGTATTGTTGAGCCCATAGAATATAAATGTAATATATTTAATAATAAGAACACAAAGGAAGCAGGTGGAAACAAATTTACACTTACACTGAAGTAAGGAAAACACATCAGATAGTATTTTGACTTCACAGGGGTGATCAAAAATACAGTGACTGCTATTGCCAATTGCCATCCACTAGAAAGGCAGGCTTGTAAAAATATCGCACTGTGTCTTTATCCACCTTATTCACCAGATCTGGCACCATGCAACCTCTAGCTCTTTGCCACAGTCAAATAACCATGAAAAGTGAGTGTTTTGAGTCAGTTAAGAACATTGAGGCAGCCACAACAGTGCAACTAAAAACACTGACAAAACAGGACTTCCAGATCTGCTTCAGACAGTGGCAATGATAGAATAAGCATATTCAAAGTAAGGGGTAATATTTTGATGGAGTTAATAGTAATATGTCTTTTATATAATAAATGCTTTAAATTTTAACATTCACTGTATTTTTATCACACCACATAAGGGTAAATGCACTTAAAATCCAATTAAAAGATAGGGCTCTCTAGGTGTGCTTTAAAAATTAAAAGATAACTAACTCAATGTTGTCTGTACGGTTAAAGATACAAACTGATTGAAATTAAATAATGGAAACAGCATACAACAACAATAGAAGCTGGAGTAGCTGTGCTAACATCAGAACAAATTAATCTTTAAACAAAAAAGGTACATAAGATGGAGACACCTCATAAAGATAAAATGTCAAATCCAAGACTATGCAATTATAAATATATGTGTACCCAAAAATAAAGCCCCAAAATACATAAGACAAAAAGTCAATTTTATAGGATTAAAGGGAAATACATACAATTCAAAAACTAGAGGAAGTCTTCAATACCATGTATTAAACCATGGAGAGAAGATAAGCAAGGAAAAAGATCTGAACACTATAAACTTACTACATGTTGGGCCAGGGATATAGCTCAGCAGCACAGAGCCTGCCTGGCAAGCATGAGGTCCTGAGTTCAATTCCCAGTTCCAAAAAATTAAAAAAAAAAAATTAAAAATTAACTAATTACCTATAACATGTATCTATAGACCATTCCGTCCTACAATAGTCAAATTCATGTTCTTCTCAAGCACACATGGAACATTTTCAAAGATAGGCCCCTATGCTAGGCCATAAAGCAAACCTTAACAATTTTTTAAAAGTTTAACATTGTACCAAATATGCTTTCTGACCACAGTGGCATGAAATCAGAAATAAGTAATGGAAGAAAATTTGGGAAATTCAAAATACATGGATATTAAAGAGCATGAACCTAACTAACAAATGGACTAACTAAGAACTCACCAGGAAAATTAGAATTTAAGGTGAATGGAAACAAAACCACAACATAACAAAATTTGTGGGGTGCAGCTAAAACAATAGTCAGAAGAAAATTCATAGCTGTGAATACTTTTTAAATAAAAGAGATATTTTAAATTAGTAACTTAACCTTTTACTTTAATAGAAAAGGAAGAGCAAACTAAATTATAACTTTAACAAATAAAGGAAAGGAAACAAAAAAGGAGACAAAAACAAACTCCACTGGAAATAATTTTAAAATAGAAAAAAAAAATCAACAAAACCAAAGTTATTTATTTGAAAACAGTAAAAAATTGACAAAATTTTAACTAGAACACAAATTACTAAAATCAGAAGGACAAGAGGGTCACTGCTACCAATCTTACACAAATAAAAAAAGATTTTTAAGGTAATACTATAAACAGCTATATACTGACAAATTAGATAATTTGATGAAATGGACAAAACCTACAAAGACATAAATTACCAGAGAACAGAATATAAAAGTAAACAAAGCAAATTGGTAATTTAAAAGTAAAGTAAATTAGTAATTTAATAGTTCTCCACTAAAGGTAAGCCCAGGGCTGTATGGTTTTACCTGTGTTCTGCTCACAGATATGTTCTATTGCTCAAGAAATAATTAAAACTGATTCTTCACAAATTTGTGTGTGTGTGTTTGTGTGTGTGTGTGTGTGTGTGTGTGTGTGTGTGTTATATCCATAGTCCTTTTTTTACAATTTTGAGACTAGGTCTTGCTAAGTCTGTGTGTTGCCCAGACTAGGTTCAAACTTGCAATCCTCCTGCATCAGCTTGTCACAGTGCTGGAATTACAGGTATATGCCACACACCCACATACCCAACTCACAAATTCCTAAAACAAATGAAGGGAAGGGAAAGTAGGGAAGGGGAAAGGAGAGGAAGTGCAGAGGATCCAGGCATGGTGGCACACACCTATAATCCAAGGTACTTGGGAGGCTGAGACAACAGGATCCAAGTTCAAGCCCAGCCTAAGCAATTTAGTGAGATCCTGACTCAAAATTAAGGGGTGAGGGGGACAACACAACTTAAAGATGGACAAAGGTAAAATACAGAATCAACTGAGGTGTCCATCAATGAGTGAATGAATGGATAAAGGAAATGTGGTGTATGCATACAGGATAGAATATTATTTGATCATAAAAAAGAATGAAATTTTGTTGTTGGCAGCAACACAGATGGAACTGCAGGACATTATGCTGAGTAAAATAAACCAGGCACAGAAAGCTAAACACTGCATCCTCTCATATACAGAAGCTAAAAAAAAATGATTCTGTAGAGAAAGACAGTAGAACTATGGCCACCACAGGCTGAGATGGGTAAGGGGGAGAGGGACTAGAAGGAGGTTGGTAATAGGCATCAAGTACAGTTAAATACGAGAACTCCTTCTGTTCCATAGCACAGCATAGTTGTGACTATAGTTCACAACAATTCACTATAGATAGATAGATAGATAGATAGATAGATAGATGATGGATAGAGATGATAGATAGATAGATAGACAGATGATAGATAGATAGATGATAGATAGATATGATAGAGAGATAGATAGGTATGATAGATATGATACAGAGAGAGAGAGATATGATAGAGAGAGAGAGAGATACACATTATTTTTTTAATCAAGAACTGGAAGAAAGAAATTTGAAGCATCCTAACGTACATACCAAAAAAGATAAATATTTAAGAAGAGAAAATACTAACTACCCCAACTTGACAATTATACATTGTACACATGTACTGACTTATGATACTATGCCCAGTAATTTTGTATCATTACATGTCAGTTCTTAAAATGGGGGAGGCAAAGGCTCAGAGCAGGCATTCCTCTTACGAAGACATACAGGTGACCAATAAGCATAATAAAGGATGCTCGCCATCATGTCATTAGAGAAATGTAAATCAATACTGCAGTTAGAGACCACTGCACACCCGCAGGTTGTCTGTAATCAAAAAGACAATAATACGTGTTGGCAAGCACCGCCAGTAATTGGCACCCTCCCTCTTCTCCTTAGGGCACATGTAAGGTGGCACATCCACTGCAGAAGAGTCTTACCATCCTTCACGAGGTTAGAATATAGAGTGCATAAATGACCTCACAATTCTACTCCTAGGTATATACTCAAGAGGAATAGATAGATAGATAGATAGATAGATAGATAGATAGATAGATAGAT
>NW_004955484.1:6529325-6536817 GCF_000276665.1 Chinchilla lanigera
AAAAAAAAAATGATGTGGTGTTTTTATATAATGGAGTACTATTAAGCTATAAAGAAAGATAACTTAAAGGTTTTTCTAGGTAAGTGGATACAACTAGAGACCATACTCATTAATGAAATAAGTCTGACTCACATGTGTAAACACTGTATTGTCTCCCTAGTGTAAGAACCTGAAAGAGCAAATAAAATTCAAAAGGTACAGCAGACATTGTGAAAGGGAAAAAGAAACTGCTCAAAACGAAAGAACAACTGGGATGGGGGAAAGGAGACAAGAAGGAAGGGAAATTTAAATACACAAGCACACACACACAAGATGGCTAAGATAATTAATTGTGCTACTAATTTCTATTGGTTCATTGAAAGGAACAGTTAGTGTTTATATTGTTTGATCAATTTTGTATGCCTATATCTGGTAATCTGAGCAACTACTTTGAAGATAACAATATGCAATATAATAACCATAGTTAATTTCCTATCATCTTACTTTGAAATTCTGTATCATTTTCATTGTTTTTTTCTCTTTTTTTTAAATTTTAAAAACTTTTTTTTAAATTTTAAAAGCTTTATAGAAATTCCACTTGTTAATTGAGTGGAATGTCTACCATAACTATTGGAAAGAGGTTTGTGGATTTAGATTGAGGCAACCAGCCAGCATTGTCTGACACCATAACATTCGGTGTTTTATTTAGCAGTACCATTGGACCTTAAAGATTACATATAGTTGGGTTTAGTGATGATCAACCAGGAAGTAAAGTCTTTGACACTGTCTGGCCCAACATTCTCCTACTCATTATGACCAAGACGTCACTCAGATTGCATTTGAACCATTTCTTACATGACCTTAACACCAGGTAGTCCATTCTGGTTGTAGACAACACAAATGTTAAAAATTCATCTAAAAAAAAAATTCGTCTTCATCTAAACTATATCTACCTCTGGATAGGTTCATTTGTAGTTACAGGGTCATAGTAAGGAAGATGACACCATATCATTTAAATTTTAGGATGGCCCTGTAAATTAATCTTTTTTAAAAAAAGGCATTGTTGCGATCATTGACCCAGTTGGGAATCTGAGACGCAGCAGATGTAAAGGACTTTAATCCAGATTGTCTAACGCATGATGCTGATTCTAGGCCAACTCCTTTTCCACAAAGCTGTCCTGTGGACCAGCTCTTAACATTATATTGAGAGGTCCACATATGCACTTTTCTTTTAGTACCGAAGGTCCTTAGCTATCATCATTCTTAAGGACTCAGTGGTTCTCCAGTGCTAAGGAACCAGCGATTTAAACATTAATAAGCGTGACATCTTGGAGCTTCCCTCTTCCTGGACTAACCATCTACAGTTTCTCCAGTCTTGCCTCGGCTTCTCCTGCTCCACTCCAGCCTTACTCCCTTTCCTTGTTTCTGGGACAAAATACCAGACACCCAAAACTTCGGCGAGGAGGGGCTTATTTTGGCGCACATTTTAGTCCATAGTCTCCTGGCTCCAAGGCAAGACAGCAAGGCAAAGAAGAAGCTGCTCACCTCGTGGCAGCCAGGAAGCTGAGAGTGAGGAGAAGGACCAGGAAGGGAGACGCACCCTTCCCCGTCCGGTCACAGCCCCAGAGACCCAACTCTTCCTAGCAGCCGCCTCCTCCTACCAGCAAGTCAGCTCTCGGGATCCCCGAATCTAATCACCTTCCAAGTACACGAGGCCTTGGAGGCCATTGTAGATCTACAGCACAGCACCAAGTGCGTTCTTCCTCACGGTATCATACAGCAGCCACTTGAAAGTTGTATCTCATTATTCACCACCCCTCCATCCAATCTGCAATACAAGAGCCGGTGATTTTTCCTCTCAGTGTGCATGAACCCATACACATTTCTCCATCTCAGTTGCTGTGATCATTTCCAGGCTGGGCTAGTGACCCCTCTTTTGCCCATATTTATCTCCCTTCAACCATTCTTCATGTTGGAATCAAGAGCAGTCACTCAAAAACTATCAAGTAGATCGCGTCTCTCCCCTTTTTTGAAACCCTCAGGGCTTCTTAAGACACAGAGAAAATTTCAACTTCCTACCCCCAACCCTTCTAATCTAGGGTGATTAGAGCCCAGATTTCCTCTCTGATGCTGCCTCAGTCTCCCACCTGCTCCCTGGCTACATTAGAGTGATAGCAGGCTGCTCCCAGTCCCTGACAGATGCCAAGTCTCTTCCCACCTCAGTCTGCTGGCATTCTTCCAGAAGGCTCTTCACTCTACTTCTCCCCATCCTTCAGGCCTGGCCTTGCATTGTTTCCTCAGAGATTTCTGTCTCCTGTACTTTCTAAATTGGGATCCACTCACCCCTACATATTCTATGATAGCTCCTCCATGGCTATTAATTAGTACCCTAACTAGTTCATGTATATGATCTAGTGTTTGTTGCATTTTTTTCTGTAGACTAGAAGCTCACTGAAGGCAGTTTCCATATCACTCTTTTAGTGCTGTATTTTCATGTCTGGTGCATGATTTGGTGCATGACACTCAAAACTTGACTGAATGGCTACCTGGTTTCAAGTCCTCTCACTATCCTAAACCTCTTCCATTGTAGTCCCCAAAGATACATGCAAATTTCCAAGTGTGTCTTAGCTGTGTGAACATACCATATTTATCTAATTTCTTTCTTTTGTCCAAAATCAGAATAGTCTCTCATAGGCTTCTCATTGGACCAAGAAAATGGGCCAATACATTCTCAGTTGTGCTTCCCTTCCACTGATAAATGTGAGCAATCATATGCTCAGCTGCTGTGGTCTGAAAATTAGTGTTGCCCCGAATTCATGTAAGTGGTACCTAGGTTCACGAACTTAGTTCTTTCCACAATTCTGGCCACAAACAAAGTCAGATGAGAACTGAATCAAATTCAATGGTTATGTTCAGTGTTGACTTTATGCAGAAATTTAATTCGGTTCTCATCCAATTCAATTTGTGACCACAATTGTGGAAAGAGCTGAGTTCATAAACCAAGGTACCACTGTATTGAAATCTTAATTCTCCATGTGATGCCTCAGGAAGTGGCACCTGTGGGAGGAGATTAGGAATGGGGTTAGTGCCCTTGTGAAAGATACCCAAAAGAGACATCTGGCCTCCAAAGAAGGCACAGCAGGAAGGCACTGTCTATGAGTAAGCAGGTCCTCACCAGATATACAATCTGACTTGATCTTAGACTCCCAGCCTCCAGAATGGTGGGAAATAAATTGCTTTAAATTGTTTCTAAACCGCGAGTTTATAACATTTTTTGATAGCAGCCTGAATCGACTATGCCATGAACACATCACCAATTAAAGAGGGATCTGAATATGGACTCATAAAGTACCAGCACCAGAATGAAAGCCTCTGGCTCATAATTCAGTGTTAAAATCAGGGGAGGAGGTCTCTAATTTAACTGTGATGTCCAAGGAGAAAAAATTTCAGTATCTTGGCCATGGGTCTATATAGAATGAAAACTCCGCCTCTATTATCCTGTCTCTATGCTGTACAAATGGTTCATGTTGCCCCTTCCTTCTTCATGTTAAAAGTACACTGGTACCAAAAGTGCCTGGTGCCCAGGGATTACCTGGGACATAGCACATTCAGCATATTCTGAATGACAGGAGTAAATTCAAAAGATGTTCTATAATTCAGGTATAGAAACAAGTTATAGCTGAAAGAAGCTGCTGAGAAATCAACTTGCCGTCTCAGCTTTGTTAGATAAGCAAAACACAAAATCAAACCAGTCTGCTAAATTATTACCATCTCCATCCTTACCAACAAGGATGCCGTAGATGGCAGGGAGCATTAATCACCTGAAAATATCTCATCAGAGGAGAGACTTTTCTATTGCCATTAAAATCCTTAGCTGCCCCCGGCCTGATTTCTTTTAAGCAAAGTCTCACAGGCCTTACACATTTCATGGTTATTTTCTCTAGTTATGTAGCCTTTGTTTTTTTTTTCATAGTGTCTCATTTTGGTCCCCCTCCTCCTTTCATTCCTTCAGTTCAAATGGACACAACCTGGTTCCTATCACCTGGAGATGAATTAACCTTTCCAAATATCCTGACATCGCCTTCTTAGGAAAGTTCCCTGGAGCTCTGAAGCTGTTGGAGAAGCGAGGCAGCTTGGCTTTGACTTTAATATACATTTTGAAATACCTTTTGCAGGACGGCTGGAAATAAGGAACTAATAACAAAGCACTTCTAAAATTACCAGTAAATCTGAAGCATTCCGCCTGCTGCACGGCCTTTGAGAGTCTTTAATTCATCAATTAAGTGATCAAAGATCTTGTTCAAGATACCATTACATTTCTTTTGTTCTCTTTGCACACTCATATTAAAATTGATAGCATTCCAAAAATCAAATGGCTTCCAATGCTAAAAATAAAAACAGACAAAAGGATACTTTGACATTCATCACTTTCCAAAGGCAAGGAGGCTAGGATTGGTCCTGGGTATCTGGGAATACAGATGCTGGGAGAAACCATTCCACATCGTTGATGGCAAAGGAGAAACTTGAAGCTTCCACACACCTCACAGAGGCTACTATACATCAGGGTGTAGCCGGGCCCTTTCAGAACCAGGATGTGCGTGAGAGCACGGACAGACAAGTCCTGGCTACCTGCCAAAGCCAAACCGAAGAGCAAATAATGTCAGGAATACAGAATGGGGGTCTTTGAGTGGCTGCCAATGACCTTTGTCACTTACCCAGGATTAGTCTTCTTTACGCTGCTAAAAACAAAACAAACAATGTCAGGGCCCAAGAATCAGAAGGAAATGTTTCTTGAATTACCACAATTCTTCTTAATCCCTGTTCCCTGGGAATGAGTTATTACGACTGCATTTTGTCTGAATAGCCTCAGTCATTTAAAGAGGGTTTAATAATCTATGTCTGCAAAAGGTCAGATTAAAATATTTTAGGCTTTGTGGGCCCCTCAGTCTCTTTTGCAACCACTCAATTCTTCATTATCATGAAAGAAGCTATGGACAACATGCAAATGAATGACCATGGCTGTGTTCCAATAAAACTTTATTCATAAAAACAGGCATTGGTCCACATTAGGCCTTCAGTCAGTCATTTTCTGACATCTGCTCTCTTCTGGTCCTGCCCAGAACCTATACCTGGCAACCTTACTCTATTTACATCACTAAGTTTGGGCAGTTTGCAAGCACGCTCTTCTTCGGGTGCTGGGTAGCTTGTAGGAGCATTCTCACTGAGAGTACGGCCTGAGGACAGAAAACAGGATGGTTCTGATAGGGGAGAAAAAAGGTCAATGAGCTCCAAGTGCAACTTCATCTGGTTTCCTCTTCAAAAAAAGTTCATTTTCCTCTCCAAATTAAGTTGTAGGCTAGGTTCATTGCTGCTTTGTAAAGAACATTAGATTTCACATTGCTTCCCAGTTATTTATTACCTGAGTTTTGGTCTTACCAAATATGATTTTGTTTTTCTCTGTCATCAATGGAGCGAGCACATGTGGTTTTGATTGACAAAATTGTGATAAAATTCACTATGTCCTTAAAAAGTGATTGAAAAGTTTTCAGACTGATGCACAGAATGGGGGTGGGTGGGGACCAGAGGATTGAATTTCCACAAAGACATACCAGATTTTTCTTCCTGCTCTTATTATTCAACATTTTCCCACTACTCAGTATCTAATTAGATACTGGAACAATCCGAGAATCATGTGTTTCTCTTTAAACTTTTGGCAAAGTCCATCTCGCAATGGTTGAGTGTGGGTATACTAAGGCTCCCCTCCAGGGACCAACACTGGGTGACATCATATGTTCTGTCACAAATAATGGAACATAAATAAGTGCACATGCTCTGAGACATTCAAAATACTTGCAGTCACCCTAGTTTTCCCTCTTTTCATTTACTGCAAGTCCATGTTCATTTTGTTGCCTGAAAATCCTTTCAGTCTTCCAATGTTTTGTCTTTCTAACTTGAACGCTGGTAGCCCTTGCTACCCAGAAGCTTTTCTACAACCTAGAAAAATCACAATTAAAAAAAAAAAATTAGGGGCCACGTAATAGTTCCATCTGTGCTGTCAGGCTCTATTGAAAGGCTCTATCTTCCCCAGTGAGCTCAAGATTCTGAACAAAATGTAGTAACTCTATTGAGAACAGTATAGCAAGCAACCATGTAACCCAGTTACCCTAGAGGGCAAGGAAAAAGCAAGATGGGCATCGGGGCTGTCTGCCAAGTGCTTGTTTTCCTCATACACTGACGTGTATCTGAGAATCACCACCCCATCTTCTGCTCTTCCTGATACAGAACTGGAGAAGGAAATAGTATACCTCATCAGTCAGAAGGGAAATATTGAATATGTACATAGATTCAAACAAACCTTTTTAATTTGGAAATGTGTACGGTGTGTGAAGGGGAATAAATATCCTTAAACTCTCTTCCATATGTCTGCTTTCCTTCCAATGGGCCACATTCCAAAGAGGTTGTAGTGATTCCAAATTTGGCTTCCATGTTTTCCTTTAAAAGATGAAAAGCTATTGCTTGGCAGTTTTTATAAACGATGTCTTTCACAACAACTAGTGTATAAATGTGCCATGAAGTTATTTTCAACTGAATTTGCCAATAATTAGAATTCCTAGGCCAGGTAATTTCTGATTCAGTACACGCTTTGAAGCCAGGCATAGTGGCACACACCTATAATCCCAGCTACTCAGGAGACTGAGGCAGGAGTACCACAAGTTTGAGGACAGCCTGGGCAACACAGCAAGACCTCTCATCTCAATTACTCCTGTGGCATCTTCCTTTGGTTCACTGTTCTATCAGCAAAACTATTACTCTGTCACTGTAAAATTTGTCTTTATATGGAACCTTCTTAATTGCTTTTAATTATTTTCTTCCCTTGAATCCTTTCTGATTCTATTACCTTGCTATTGAATTATAGCAAACAAAACAACTTGGGAAGTCTATTCTAGACACAGATACACTGTGTTCTTCAAAGATATATTATTATCTGCTAAAAGATGGAACAGGTCTCTACACAAATCTGTACAAAAACTCAAGCTATTTCCTACCACTACTCTCATTTATAGCAATAGATGTTGTTTTCCATGGCCGGCCCCTATGGTAATTCATAAGAGTCAAGAAGATTCCTTAATTCAGAGGATGCTGCCAATCAGCATTTCATTTAAGCTATTATTCTGGTCAACTTCAAAAATTAGAAAACAAAATTACTAATAAATGCTTTTGAGAAAGCATAGTTAACCTTTCTATTAAAGTTAGGCCATACAATCCTAAAATACTGACTGTTACAGAAACAAAAGATAAATAATTCATGGCTGAAGAGGTAGTAAATAGAAAGGATATATAAAGCAGGAAGATAATATAGATAAACCTCTGGTACTAGAAAAATTAAATTAAACACTAAAGGACAAAAATTCTTCTTTTAGTTTTTTACGAAAACTAAAAAATAGGGGCTGGGGATTTAGCTCAGCAGCAAAAGCGCCTGCCTGGCAAGCGCAAGGTCGTGAGTTCGGTTCCC